>NC_142544.1:16376666-16745833 GCF_056151865.1 Erythranthe guttata | reverse complement strand
TCACTATCAAAACAATTATATCTCTAGAAAAATCTGTACATATATACATATATATAAATATAATTGTGTATTTTCTCAATTAAAAAGCTTACAATAGCTCCGTAGTAAACACTTTTGTTAGAGATGAGTAATTTATCTCTCAGCCATTTGTTCTTAGAGTTTCTCTGGAAAAAACCCCAGTCGATAACAATATCCCAATACGTGCTCGTAACTGCCGCGACAACCGATGCTATCCATGCAACTATTTTCCAACCAATTCCTTTGTTCAACGTGTACGCTGTTCTTGTGCTAACTGCCACTATAGTCGAGAAATATTTCAGACCGTTGTACCCTTGCATCGCATCCTTTTCGTCGTACAGCCTCCTTAGGCACTATTTATAAGAAAAAAAACAAATAAAATAAATTAACTACATTCGTCATCATGCATGCTGTATTTTTATTATTATTATTTTTATTTTTTTGTTAAAAGTTTGAGTTTTTACGAACCTGGAGGAGGCGCCACAAGTACGGTGTAGCAGCTATAATGAAAGAGAAAGTGTTGAAAACGTCGCTCGTTTTGCAATTGTTTTGCCTTTTTTTGTAGTCTCCCCATCCATAGTAGCATACATAGAATTCTAGACTCCTCAGAGCTTGAACCTGAGTTAATTAATACATACATCAATAATATTAATTAATTAATTACATTTTTTCGCAATTTTTTACAATATATAATAAACTAATTAAGAAATTAAAAACTGAATTTTGTAGACCAAGATTATATTAATTTATACCTGGCTTGTAAGCTGATCTGCTAAGAAGAAGTCTGGTAGTGTAACCTGTATTGAGTTCAATTACATATATTAGTTTATATTCCTAAAATTCCTAAATTTATCAATAAAAATTTATTTATAGTTTTAATTAATTTACCTTATAGAGAGGAGCTAAGAGGCAATGAAATAGACATACGAGCAGAAACTTCCGACTCGAACGGTACACAATGTTTAAAGGGCAGAGCAAAATCACAACCACGAGCTGCCAAACAAAAACGTCGAATTTGATTAATTAATAATTGGAGATCATGCTAAATATATATTAATTAATTAATTAACGAGATTTCATAATATCCGTCGAGTTCTTACCATTACTAATCCGAGTGGAAGCAGTTCTGTAACGGCTTTATAGTCTTTAGTAACGGGATCCATTTCCATGTCTAAATTAGCAAGTACACCGGCTAATGCAAGAACACTTATACTGAAACCTATTAACAAAACTTCTCTATATCCCAATTCCGTCCCTTCTTTAAAACCGAATATAAACGCGTAATTCACTCTGTATTTCCTCCAGAAGAATATGTTCGCCCCGTACATCGCCATGTGCAGTACAATGAACCCGAACAAACTGTCATAGATTATTCAAAATTCACTTACATCTAGTAATAATAATTAAGTTTTTTTTTTGAATATAATATTCAAGAACTTAATTAACCTGTAAAGAGGAAACATGGTTTCCATGTAGAGTACTCTCCCTTCTTCGTGGTCCGCTTCGAGAATATGACGTGCGCGTATTATAAGAATTAGGGCGAATATTAGAGAAACTGTGCAGCCAACAAGAAATCCTGCAAAATTAATTATGAGCATATTAAATTATTATCAGCAGTGTTGTAATCTTAACTAACCAATTCAATCAACATTATCAAATTTAATATAATATTTATTTACCGGCGGAGAATGTTATTCGATGCCTTTCCTTTCTCTTTTTCGGCCTTAAGATATTCATCCCTTTACTCCGATTTGCATTCGAGAAATGCTTAATGAATGTACTTTCTACCCTTTCCATCACTTTGCTCACCTATATAATAAGCAAAGACCGAATAAAAATTATATCGATATTTTTTTTTTAAATTGTTATTTATGATGAACAACAGCTACCATTAATAAAATTGTTGAGTGCATGCAAATCTCACCTCTTCAGAGCTGCCGAGGTAGGAATTATCAACCATTTTCATGTAAGATTTCGACGCACTTCTTGACGCGATCTGGAACGAAACATATATACGATATTCATGTCGTCTATGATAAATAATGTAAGATTTGAAGAGATATATAATAAGTCTGAGCCGATATTTATACCTTATCGTATTTCTTCATGATTTTCGAAAATGCCATCGTATTGAGGAAACTGTAAAAAAAAATAAAAAATCATTGAAAAAATTTAAACAATATACTAAAGAGGGTATATTAAACGTAACTTCGATGAAACTAAATAACATTAATTATTATCTATGTACAGATTAAAGCACACACACACACCTGTAGCTTTTGAGAAGCCTGAGCTTCTGATAAAACTCGACGAAAGCCTTTTTGAGCTGTTCTTCAGCTTTCTTGAAATTCTCCTTGCTGAACTTAAGGTCTGTTTTGTTAGGAAGTTTGAGAAATCCTTTAATGGTGGATCGAGGAGTTTCCTGGCCCGGGTTAAATCTCACGCGTTGAAGTATCTCTAGTGGCGCGGGCCTCATCATCGAAGACCTCGTTTCATCCATCTTAAATTCTTGAATCTCCGATTTATTATTATTATTCACGGGTTTCATCTCCATTCCGTTATTGAATTTATTATGATCATCATCGCCCGACGATGATTCGTCGGACGATGGCTTCGCCACTTGATGGATCGAATGGTCTTCGTCTATTGCGTCCATGTGATCAACTCTTCCTGCACCAATATATACATAAGTTTCATAAAATTGACACAAATTAAAAATATGCATAAGAAGTTACTCTACTCCCTCCATTTGGCTAAATTGTATATGTGTGTGTGTGTGTGCAAATAAGTCTAAATATTGTACTCTCTTTCCGAGAATAACGGGGTGTTTGGCTAAGTTTACAAGTGTGTTCAGAAAAACTTATAGGACGTTTAAGAGCACATAAGCTCTTCCAAACTGTTCGGTAAAAAAAGTTAAAAAAAAAAAAAAAAGAGTTGAATAGCTTAAAAGATTTGAAAAAAGATATACACATGCTCCCATCTTTTAATTTAATCTTTTAATTGAAGATCTTAAAAACAGAAAAATAACTTATAAGCTTATTATCCAAATACTTTCAAAATTAATTTTAAAAATAAGACATAATAGTTTATCACACTCTTAAAACAACTTATCACATATATATGTAACAGCTTATCGGTTGTTAACGAATATGCATAAATTGTATCAACTCGTAAAACAACTTATCAGTATATATATAGATATACTTACTGCTTGCTCTAATGGCTAGAGAAGGAGTGGTGGCGTATAATGCAGCTACAGAAGCTTCAACCTCCGAAGCAAGCTTAGAAGTTTCCTCAACGCTATTCGCCCACCCTTTCGGATTATCGACTTTAATCCGAAAAGCTATAAGCGCTTCCATCTGCTTATTCAGAACAGCAGCTTCTTGCATCACCTCATCAACTTTCAGCTTATAGAACTTCACCACTTTGTTGAACTCATCATCCAATCTCCTGAAGTAAACCAGCTCGTACTCCCCACCGTCGTCTCCGGTCATCAGAAACATCGTCTCCGACCGCTCGTCGCCGCCGTCCGTACGGACGTTGTTCACCTGAATCACCTGGTTCTCAACGTCGTGCAACTGCTTGTTGGTGTTGTTCGGAGAAGTCGTCCTGTGAATCAGGAGCCCGCTGAAGGCTCTGTAGAGGGTGAGGCTCCGCCGGAGGCTGCCGGACCGGGCGGCGCCGCCGGCCGCCGGCCGGTTCTTCTGCTTGAAGAGGTGGATCTCTTTTAGTAGGGTTTTCATGTATGCGTAGTCCATGTACGCTTCGTGCCATTCCGGCACCATCTGCGCTGCAAATTCTTTTCCGAACTTCATTTGTTTTCTTTTTTAAAAATTAATAATAAATAATAAATAATAATAACAAATAATTATAAAATAATGGATTTGAAAGAGATTGAGAATTTTTTTCTTAATTATAATGTAATAAGTTTGGTAACATTATATTCTAAGTGATGCAATGTTGAGACTTATGGTGTTTAAGTTTCCAGATTTGCATATGCATTGTCTGTATATATATTAGTAAAAACTAAATAAATAAATAAAAGACAAAGGAAAAAGGACAAGATTAAATAAATAAAATAAAATAAAATAAAATAAAAAAGCATAGGTATTCTCAAAGCAGTCACAATTTGACCATAGGGTCCGATCTTCAACTTTTAAAAAAAGATTATCTACTGATCATATCAAAACAAATGTTTTTTGTTTTTTTAATTCAGGCATCAATTATTTTCTATTTTATTTTAATTTTTATTTTTGAAATTTGCCACCTTTTTCCGGGGCATCAGACTATTCCGTACCTTTAAAGATTTAATTAATTATTTTTTATTTGAAGATTATTCAACAAACCACTATTTACGGACCTGGTTTAACAATATAAAAAATACGTTGGAAACTTCGTTTCTCGACTGTTGATTAGGTCTTAATCAGTGGTCAAGATTGTTAGTTTTTAATAATTAAAATATAATTAAATAGTAATTAAGAAAATTAAATTAGTTATGAAATTTTGACAACACAGGTCAACTAAATGATGGACGTTGAAAAGTACGTTAATTACCATTTCAGACACGAGTCGTTTTTTTTTTTTTTTTCCTTCTCGAAAGTAGGTAGTTTAATTGTTAATGCCATCTATAGTTAATTAACCCTTAATCACATTTAACTACGTACTTTCAAAAGATTAATATTACTTAATTTTTTCTTAGTTACCGCCAAATGTTGACAAATTTTTCCGGGTGTTTGAAATTTTTTATGATTATTTAATACAAAAGAAAATAAAGTAAAGTGATTTCAATCCTAGTTAATTTCCACATTCCATTTAGAGCTTTGAAAAGCATGCAATATTTCTAGAAAAGTAATTATTAAATTAATATATGTGTAACTTTTTTATATATTGTTAAAATACTCTGCTATATTGTATATCTAAAAATTAAATATAAATAATTATCAAGAATCACAAGTATGTAAAAATCATTTTTTTTAATTTAATAATTGTAAAAAATTATAGCAAGATAAGCACAAAGCACGAGACCTGCTGTTGATCCATGCAAAAGGACAATAATAGAGAAATTCAGTGGACTACAGTACATATCAACTCACACCAACCCCTTTTTTTCAAAAAAATACTAATTATTATATTCTTATTAATTAATTATTTTTCATACCAATTATTGAAATATTTTTCAAAACCTTGAAAATTCAATTAATAACTGATGAATCTTCAATAATATTTGGAATTATTTATAACTTTTTTTTTCTCTCATGCAATATTTTCCACATGGGGAGCACATTTTCTCCATAATAGACAATTCGACATGCTTCAATCAATTCTTTGGTTAGACCTAATTTTGTAATCATTGTCTTTGTTCATTGTGGCGAAGTCAGAATTTTATATTTAGGGCCGAAATATAAACTAGGATCCGGGGGTCAGAGCCCCCGAAGAAAAGGTTATAATTTATTTTTTTGACAAATTCAAATGTTAGGAAAAGATAACTTTTTATGACTTTTTCTTGTATTAATTCGGACTTTAGATGAACTAATTAATAAAAAATGGATAGACTTATATTTCTAGTGGGATTTTTTCAGTTGAGTATGAGCTTCAGTACACTGTTATTTAGTATTTATATATCTATGTTTTCTCTAATTACAGATACTTAAATTTACTTTTTATATAAAACTAAACTAATAAAAATTATAGGAGCACAATATAAATGTAAAAATTATATATACATATATAGTAGTAAAAAAAAATTGAAGGGGGGCATGGCCCCTCCGGCCCTACACTTGCTTCCCCAATGTCTATGTGTTCATGTATAGTTGATGATGAATTTATTTTTAGAGCATCATAATTAATGGAAAAAAAATAGCGGTGTTAATTACTTTTTTAATCTCACGATTTGATACCATAAACTGTTTTCTGCATAGGAATTAATTTGCACGAGTTAATTGGATAATAAAAAGCACTCTCATCTCGTGTAATAGCTCGAAAATAATTAATATACAAGGTATCTGAATCGCAATCGAAGTTATAACTAGAATTTATTGGTAATAATAATTTTACAAAAAAAATATCGAACAATATATTGAGAGATCTAGTATGATCCATTTCTCGTATAATTTTCAAGCTATTAATTCTACGAGAATGTAAATTTACCCATGATGATTATATATATATGGCTGCAAGTTCCTTCGTTGCCCAAATAAAAAGTAAATAATAAAAAAAACTATAAAGGATACTGCGATGAACACACACATGCACACATTTAGGGTTTAGTCATTTGAAAAGCCAAATATCAAAAGGGTGTAGTTGGTGATCAGAAATAATAATAATAATTAATAATAAAGAAACAAAAGATATATGAATACTTTGCTTTAAGGAAGGTCTCATGCAAATGCATAAAAAGAAAGAAAAATAATATTAAATGTAGAATCGATCCCCTCAGACAAAATGGCACAGTAAAATATAATCAGTAAGCCAGCCACCTTCTATTACCAAAATTAAAGTTATTTGTCCTTGTGTCAAAAAAAGAAGGAAAGTTACTTGTCCTACTTTTTAGGGTTATTTTTCTATTTACTTTTTTTATTTTTATTTTTATTTTATTTATTTATTAATATCAAGTTGGTGGGTGTCTAGTCATACAATCTGAGTTGGTCCTGACCGTTGATTGGATAAGATTTCGGATTGAAACGATCAAGTCATAGTCATGTTAGGTATCATAAAAAAATAATAATATACAGTGTGCCAAGAATTGTTGAAAGTGGTTTTTGACCGAAGAGTATTTAGTTTTTTCAGTTCAAAGAAAATTGAGGGTTTTAATTTAAACATATATTGGGTGTTCAAAATCTCAAGAGCGCGTGTGATTATTTGATTCAACTTGATCTCAAAATCTACAAAATTTATGTTCAATTGAGTTTGGCTCGAGCTCAAAATTGTTTATATTTATGAAGTTCGAACGAATTCGATCCATGAAAATTCACTTCTAAACGAGGAAACAAACATATGAAGTCTTGATACACACATATAGGGGTGGTTTCGGTACGGTTATCGAACATTTTGTTCAATACCGTGTACCTACCGTATCTTTCGGTATTGAAAAATTCTATACCGTTACCGTACCAATAATTGTGGTATACCGTAAGTTTCGGTACGGTATGATCGGTACGTGGTAATCTACCGTACATCATTTTTTTATGAACTCGGATGATACTATAATTAATATGAATACTAAATAAATGCACAAATACAACAAATTAAGCAAATGAATATGGTGATCGATCAAGCAATCTACATGAATATACATTATACAACCGTAGTAGCATATGTTGCTTTAATTAACTAATGCTTACTAAGATATCTATAGAAAAATTGTAGAAACTTGTAATGAGCAAAAGAGTTTGATGGTTTAAGTAAGAGAAATAAAAAAAATATAAAAAAATTGCAATAATGCGAATGAAACAGAAGATTGTGAACTCAGGGGGAAAGAAAGGGATAATAAAATATGGCGAAAAGTATTACACCAATAAGTGATTAATTGGACTTTGAAACTAAAGAAGTACATGACATATAAACAACTTTAACGAGAGCTAATATAGTTTGCATAAATATATGAAGATAATAAAAAAAAATTATCATTATGTATATCTAATATATATATATATATATATATATATATACATATATATATATATATATATATATATATATATATATCCTATAATTTGATTACATTCATTAAATTCAAATCTTCTAAGATTTTTAAATGTTACTTTTGAAAATATTTTAAATTTTTAGATTATGTACGCTTTTAATATTTATATAATTTTATAAAAAAGTTCTTGTAATTTATTTTTAATTTTAAGTGCAATACATTATTAGAATCATTTTGATTAATCAGATTTTTTATTTTACATGCTTGAAATATGATAAGATTATAATATATATTATTTTAATTTAAAAATTAGCAATATAAAATTACTTTTGTAATATGTTGAGAACCTAAATTGTTTTTTGGTACAATGTCCAAAATCTCGAAAATTTAGTTCGTGTTTCTACGTTTTTATCCTAATTCCACCTCAAACTCCAACGCCCAAGTCAGAGAGCTCCAAGATTCAAAGATAACATTGTGTATACAGTGGGAGGGAGAGATAAATGCATTAATTATGTTGTATCTCATCGAAATCGTCATTTTCTCGGGGATATAAACCTCTATTTGTAGTAGATATATTTGTGGATATATGTCATTGGATTGACTCAATTCAATTAATTGGGTTAATTCCATCGCCCTAAAGATATTCTTTTCAAATTTTAGTACATAAGTCATGGGTCGACACATGCTATATTGTGCTCGTTTCATCAATTACTTTATGCTCGTTGTCGGTTGTCTCTTCTATTACTATCCGCTTATCGTCGGCATCTGGTTCATTATCTCTACTCGTTAGCTAGTCCCTAGTCGTAGCTCTCCAGCTGCTCTCAGCTCGTCAGCTCTCCATGTACTCTTAGCTTGTAGCTCGTTAGCTCTTCAACTCATCTATTTGACAACGAGTTGCATTCTTTGGGCCTTACATTTTGCGGACTTATTATATCTCAATATTTTGGGCCGATTTTATCGAGTTTGATGAAGCGGATCATGATGCGGACAAATGAGCTCAGATCCCATATTGTCTTAGGATCACCTCCTCTGAGCATAACCAATTTTGTTGAACCTTACTTTGTTGAAACGTGCTAGATCAGGTTAGATCAATATTCTATAGTTTTTTTTTTCTTAAAAGAGTGGATTTCAATTTTTTTTTAATTTTTATTACATTTAAAATGTATTAACTAAGCAAAAATATATACTTTATATAATTGCAGGATAAAAATAATATAACCAATTATATAGTTTGTGTTGTTACAAAAATGACCTCCTATAGTTTATATATTACAAAGGGCACCCTTTGTCCATCACAAAGTAAAGAATATAAATTAAATTTTAGGGGTAGGAATAAAATCGAAAATTATTACAATTTTTAGAGGTACCAATGTAAACATTGTAAATTTTATTAGGGAGGTAAAAGTAATTAAGAAAGATGTCAGGGAACACTCTCTAATATGCTATTTAATAGGGGTGTATATGTAATTAACTCTAAAAAAAAAGAAAAGGTTTATTTATAGGAAAGATACAGTTTTTGTCCCTCACGTTAGCACCGATTTTATATTTGGTCCATCGTGTTCACAAAAAATACATTTAATCCCTCATGTTTCAAATATTCAATACTTTTAACACTTTCCGCCAATTTTTCGTTAAAACTAACGAAATGAAGAGTGTGCCCATCAATGACTTAACTGACAGAATAACGGAAAATTGACTGAAATGACCAAAAACATTAAATTATTGAAACATGAAGGACCAAATGTGTTTTTTGTGAACATAAGGAGCCAAATGTGAAATTAGTGAAAACTTGAGGTGTGAAAACTTTAATTTTCCCGTTTATTTATCATCTTCATCAACCTCATCTCCAAACTGTCAAAAACCAACACACACACAGAGTTCAGTGCGCACTGTGCGCAGAAAGTAAAGAAGGAAAAATAAAAATGGCATCTCTCTTTTCAATTACCAATTCTCAGACAAGATGCCACTTCCCTTTCTCGAAGACGAGGCCAACATTCCATCAATTGAAGAAAAGATCACTCTCCGTAAACGCGCTTCTCTCAAAGGAAATTGACCAAAATATCCCGCAGACGGTCCAGAGATTCTGGCAATGGCTGAAGGAAGAAGGAGTTGTCTCCGCGAAAACTCCGGTGAAGCCAGGTTTTGTGCCGGAGGGGCTAGGGCTTGTCGCGACAAGGGATATTTCCAGAAACGACGTCGTTTTGGAGGTGCCGAAGAGGTTCTGGATTAATCCAGATGCCGTTGCAGCCTCGGAAATCGGGAGCGTTTGCTCTGGATTAAAACCCTGGATTTCTGTCGCTTTGTTTTTGCTGAGAGAGAAATTTAAAGGGGATGAGTCTAAATTGAAATATTATATTGATGTTCTTCCAGAGGGCACTAATTCCACTATATATTGGTGGGTTTACCTCAAAATCCATTCTTTTTTTAATTTAATCTTCTTTCTTCAAAAAAAAAATTATTAATTTTTCTTTTATAATTTTTTTATTAATTTTAATTTTGTTTTTGATAAGTGTTGTTTTGTGTTCCACTCCAGTGCAGGTCAGAAGAGGAGCTTCTAGAAATTCAGGGTCGGTAATCTTATCTCGATTGTGCACGTTTATCCCGGTTTTTGAATCGCTATTTTTGAGCTGTAGATAAACGGCATTGTTCGTTTATTTTCGCGAATTTGTTTAATCGGAAACGTTGAATATTTGGAACTCTTGTATTCTTTTTGCAGGAACTCAATTGCTGAGCACTACATTGGGAGTGAAAGAGTATGTACAGAGTGAGTTTCTCAAAGTGCAGGAGGAAATCATACTTCCGAACAAGAAGCTTTTCCCGTTTACTATAACGTCGGACGACTTCTTTTGGGCGTTCGGGATGCTCCGATCGAGGGCTTTTTCACGTCTTCGTAATCAGAATCTCGTTGTTATACCCTTTGCTGATTTGGTAAATTATTTGCAATAAATCTCAATTTTGTAGCTAGGGGAAATCAACCGGTCAATATCAAGAATGAGTTCCATTTAGGGGTGGAAATTGGAACAAAAATTTCGATTTCTGCCGATCCCTATCCGAAATTTTCCGATTTTGGACAATATTTTTCAATTCGAATTCTGAAGTCCAATTTTGTTTGGATTGGAATTAGAATATAAATGAGATTCTGATTTCTGAAAATCCGAAAATCCGATTTTATTTTTTCTCCCCGAAATCGGACTTGCAATATCAAAATTATTATGTATTTTACATTTTAGGTTACTAAAAGTCGGAATTTTCCGAATTCCGCCAATTCCGATCCAAAAATTTTTGAACAAGTTTTCTTATTCCAATTTCTTGCTTTTCCGATTTTTTTTTTTGGAAATAATTGGATTTAGTTTTTCACGTCCGAAAAAAATGTGATTTTTTCCGGAAGTGTTGATTCCGATCCTATCCGTCCAATTCCGACCCTGACTTACATTTGTTGGACTAGCCCTTGCCTCGATAATCCAGGAATTTTTACGCTAATTTCGTAAAATCTAATCATGAAAATTCTAATTTATGTAACTTAATCTAAGAATTTCATTCAATTGTGTTTTCGTTCATCGTTGTATGCTTCACAGATCAACCACAGTGCCAGAGTTACTACCGAAGATCACGCGCAGGAAGCTAGAGGAGCAGCAGGTCTTTTCTCATGGGACTATGTTTTCCAACTAAGAAGCCCATTATCTCTTAAAGCAGGCGAACAGGTCTTCATCCAATACGATTTAAAGAAAAGCAATGCTGACATGGCACTCGATTACGGGTTCATCGAACCGAATTCAGACCGTGACGCATTCACTCTGACACTAGAAATATCAGAATCCGATGAATTCTACGCTGACAAGTTGGACATAGCCGAGTCAAACGGTTTTGGAGAAACAGCTTACTTCGACATTAAATACGGTCAATCACTTCCAACGGGTATGCTTCTGTATTTAAGGCTGCTAGCACTTGGAGGACAAGATGCTTTTCTGCTGGAGTCAATTTTCAGAAATAAAATTTGGGGATTTCTTGAACTGCCCATTAGTCGAGCCAACGAGGAACTCATATGTAGAGTTATTCGTAAGGCGTGCGAATCTGCTTTGTCTGGCTATCATACCACCATTGAAGAGGTAAAATAAACTTGTCCTAGAATACCTTTAGTGCGTGTGTGTGCGCGTGTTTTGTTTTGGTAGATCAAGAAAACGATTTTTTTGCAGGATGAAAAGCTGAAGGAGGAAGGGAATACGAGTGCAAGGCTTGAAATGGCGATAGGTGTAAGAAGAGGGGAGAAAAGGGTTTTGCAGCAAATCGATGAAATATTTAAAGAAAGAGAGACCGAGTTGGATTTTCTTGAATATTATCAAGAAAGGCGGCTCAAAGATCTTGGTCTGGTCGGGGAACAAGGTGACATCATCTTCTGGGAGCCTAAATAGAAGCTTCTAGAAACTCCCTTATGATTTACCAACATTCGAAAAAGACCAAGATTTGTGTAATACAGATTACCAAGTGTAGTTAAAGAATTTATATCTGTAATGTAGTTGAACTATGTAAAGGGAACGCGAGATGTCAAAATATTTTTTTTCCATTTTCGTTGTTCTATTTTTTAGAGTTCTTCGAACCAAAAACGACTTTGCAATGTACGAAACTGGTAACAACTAGATACAATTAATAATGGTGCAACTTGTGTATAGATAAATAGCTCTAGTACAGCGTGTGCTGGTGCAACAGCAAAACGAAAGAAATACGTAAGAACAAAAAATGAATCAATGCATTTAATTACTCAAAAGCTTTCAACGTATCTCGTTTTCTCGTGCAATTTCTTTACAATTCACATACCTAGGCAATATAAACTCAGTCGAAATCTTGCTATTCTGCCAAATCCAAGCCTTTGCTTATCGAAGCGGCATATAGTTTCTCTTCTTTCGGTTCGGAGCTCTATCCGTACACGTGGGCCCGTGGTACAAATAAATTCCCGGTCGTGGGTTTCACTTGAATATAGTTTTATTTCCAGGGGCAAATGAGTCGGCACAAGTAATGCCCTCACACAGGCATTCTTGCGGATTTGAATAGAAATATTCTTCTTCTTTGGGCTTGTTTGCAATAACCCTACGCTGAGCTGGCTGCCCCATTCTTTTCTCGTGAGCTAGCCGAACGGAAACTGAAAACTCGTCCAATGAAAGAGTTCCGTTTTGATGTAAATCCAACAATTCGACGAGCTTTCTTCGGTCCAGTTGGAATGTCTTCTTGAACCCAAGATTCCTGTAATTAAATATCAGATCGTGATGATACGTATATATATCTTATGCATCCACCGTATCGAAATTATAAAAAAAAAAATATATAAATAAATACATAAATTATCACCACTATTATACCTACGATGACCTTCGACAACCCTTGCCATGTTTCCATCATAAGTGGGGACAAATATATCACTGGCAACAGAAACCATAAAATCGAGCGCTGCCATTTGAGACGAGTGATTCTGGAACTGCCGCAAATCGTCTGGAGCTAGCAGCATTTCCTTTTTCACCTGAACTCAAAACAATGGCAATGTGTTACGACAAGAAAAAAAAAATAATATTGTAATTCTCTCGTACGGACGGACTTACGATATTTGGAAAGGCAGCTCTTAGCGCTGCAAGTCTTCGCTGATTACCGTAAATCTCACCGGATGCAATATAGATTTGCGTGTCTTTGTGAAAACCTAATGCTTGTAAAATCAAAGCAGTTTCTTCAGGTGTAAGAGGGCATAAGCCGTTAGATCGCTTCTCTTCAGATAGTATCTCTTTTTCTCTCCACCACGGAAATGCATATCTGAACCGAAAATCCAAGTTAACGATAAAAAAAAAAAAAAAGATGGATGCATCAAAATAAAGGGTATTTCGGCATTTCAGAATCGAGAACTATACAAGAATATTGCAGGAAGCTTATTTCAAGGTGGACATAGAAACTAAAGAATTAATTGTTTTCACAAACTAAGTATGCTTTTGAAAAATTAAATCGATAGACTGTTAAACTGCCGTACAACTGTCCAGCCAATTACATCGATCACACAAATAAGTGTATTATCTCACACTATGGCCAATTGTTCTTACATGAATAAAACCACTCGACAGTGGCTTTCATCAAGAAATTAATTACCTCAATTGTTTAAGCTCCTCGGCTTCTACTTCGGTGCAGCCATGGGTGCAGCCCGAAAAGGCCAACATGTCCATTTCGTATCTCAAATGCAACGCTAAATACGGTCCCTTTTGTTTAATAATGCCGATTAATTTATTTCCTAGTGCCTCGATTTCAGGCGTAAATTTCAGTGCCTGAAAATTGACACGGCATCTAAGCTTCTGAAGCTCAAGAGAAATCCCATTGTTAGCCAATCGTGAGTCCGTTCGGTTGAAATGTATCACCTTGTGCTTATCAAATAGAGGCAGAATCTGCATAGGTCGAATAAAATCTAAACAAATATCCAACTAACTCCGATAAATCGAAAAGGGTTAGTAAAAAACCTGTTGCAAATAGTATTGCTCGTTGGACCAGCTAACAGGTGGCATCGCAAGTGGTTGATATCCGTATCGAAGGCCTAATCTCTTCGGCAATCTCTTTATAATTCGGACTTCGTCTCTTAATGAATCGATGAAATGTCCCACATCGAAAATATCCTCAAAATTGCTGCAATTAAACTAGCCAATTTGAATATGCATAAACGGAAAAAAGGGTAGTTGGTAATAAACTCCATTCGTGATAGATACCTGGGATCAGCCCAAAAAGACGTCTTGTCAAGTCCGGGGACAATCAGTGTAAGATTTAAAAGTCGAGCAATTGTCACCATGTCACAAATCTGAAATTTCCGAAAGTTGAATATTGGATAAAGTTAAACATAAATAAAGAGAAGGAAAAGAATACTAATTCGGACCGCAGAGCGCATTTGATTCAAGCCACCGTTGCAAGTGACTCTGAGAAACCCGTTGCTCGTGTACCTCCCTGCAAATAATTATGAATTGTACGGTCAAGTGTCAGTAAAGCAGTTTTATTTCAATAACATTTCATCGTCACACTGTAAAAGTTCGACGACGATTTTGTTATGCTTCTAGTCACTAGTCACTCACAAGAAAGACCATAAAGATGGCAAGACTCGAAGATTAAGGCAGTTCAACAAGATAAACGATAGTAAGAAATAAACTTCGACAATGTTTTCAATATTCGTTTTCTATCGTCTAACGTGAAAACACGTAATTTATTTCATATAAAAAGACGAAAGTATGATATTCTTCTTTCCCATTTCACTTTTACTATCCTCAAACGAAGAACCCGAGATCTTTTCTTTTTCCCCCGTCTATTGCACATTCCCATGGAGCCACTGCAAATCAATTGCAGTAATTATCCTACTGAATTCTTTCGAACATCAATAAAAATTCAATCAATTTTCAATTTACGCTAATCGACTAATCGCCCCACACCACTCTACATTGTAATTTTCTCAATCATAATAAATTCTCACCACACCAAAGAACAACAACAGGCACATAATCAACAAAGTACCATCTCAAAAAGGCCATTACAACATGAATTACATGTAAAATCGGTTACTCACTAGCCGGAACGAAAGGCGGAGGCGAAGGAGGCAACGCTCCCTCTCGATGGGCCGACATTTTCGTGGGCCCCGTATAACCGGTGAGCACACGGGGGTGCCATAGCTCCCCAACTGCCGCCAGTTGAACCAGACACGTCCATATTAGTATACTAGAACAAACCCTAATAAACCACACTTGTAACCTCGTCCTCTGCATCACTGGCCCCTGCAATGGCGGCAACTTTTCCGCATTTCTCTCCGATCTAACCGCCTCCATTTGCGCCTCACTTCCATCGCAAACAATTCATCTCGGTACAATTTCCACCCGTGTAATTTACAACCCAAATTTTGTAATGCGAAAAAACTGATTTTCACACACGAGGCATTAATTTTGTGCGATTTGGAATGTGGGTTGTGTCCAAGATTCAATCTTTTGGGACACACTGGTCGATTCGAAGGAAAACCTCGTTGATTGAAAAAAAAAAATTGAAATAAATAATAAATAATTTTATTTAATTTTGAATTGGAAAAAATGGGATCCCAAGGAAGAAGAGAAAAAGGGGAATCTAGAGAGAGAGAGATAGAGCGGTGGATTTCACGAGGGAAAACGCATCGAAATTAAATGAAGAGTAATTTTCACGGAATGATAAGTTATTTTTGCAGATTATAAGTGGTAAAATAAATAATATTTTTTTATTTAATATTTATTAAAAAAAAAAGGAAAAAAAGAAGAACTTTGATTATGCTCTTCCCTTTTGGGCATTTCTTCTATTCCGCACTTCCATAAGTTGAGTTCTTGTTGTGGTTTCTTGTTGTTTGGTTGCCTAATGAATATAATGATGAGAGAGAGAGAGAGAGAGAGAGAGAGAGGAGAGGAGAGAGAGAGTGGGGAAAGGAATTACTTTTTATGTATTTTATGATTGTTTTAAGACATGTTCAAAGGGACAAAGATTAAAGATTCATTTTTTTTTTTTATGTATTTGCTGCATTTACCAACCAAGAAAATGTGTTAATTGTTTTTTTAACCTTAAAATGGTGGTTGATTTGGTTTAGATAAGATTAAGGTCTGAATTTGAGAATGATTTTTGGATCTAATAATGTAATAAAGGTGTATCTTGGTTGATAATGCATGGATTAATTAGTGGGTATATTAGGCATTAACCCACTACGATTATTAGTAAGTTTTGAATTATTATCAAGGGAGTGTATCTCCATTAATTTCAATTATTCAATGCAATTCACCTATATTGTATTAGCATCTATTTAGAATAGATGCCTCTTTGCGACAAGTGTGTGCTTGCACGTAGGAGCGGCAAGTGAGTCGGGATTAAACGAAGTTAGATGGTTAACCCGATTATAGTTGAGTCGAGCCTAAATATTAGTGAGTCGGATCGAGTTTGAGTTAATTTTATTCAATCCAGGTTATTTATGAGCTGAATTCAAATTTATTGTTGCTCAACCTGAATAAGGTTGCTATGGGTGTTCATGGGTCGGTTTTACCCGACAACCGACCCATTATCGGCCCGACTTTTGTGGCCGATAATTGCTCACCAACCGACCCGCTCTGGTCGGTCCGATAATTTTAACCGACCCATGTTTAGTTGGGTCGGATATAGTTTCTAATATGATGAAAAGTCGGTTGGCTGATATTACCCGACCAACCGACTTTTTATTTTTATTGCTGGATTTTTTTTTATATTTTTGTATTTTGTATTGTTTTTTGAATTTGAAGTCTGTAATTTAAGATACATGTTGAAACTTGATTTTAGGATGTAGTTTTATAATTGTTAGGGGATGAATTTTATTCAGCCTATGCAAAAAATCTGATTTTTTTTTTTTTTGAAATTTACTGTGGCCGGTAATTTGGAACCGAACTATTTCGGCAACCGACAAAGTCGGTTGCCAACCGTTACCCGACCCATAATAGCTGGGCCGATAATGGTTTTACATTTTTGCAATAGTCGGTTGGTCGGGTCGGGCCGATAATCAACCGACATTCAACCGACCCGACCCATCCCATGAACAACCCTAAAAATTGCCCGATTAAGTTAATAATTAAATAAATAATATATCTATTATTTTAATAGTACGGTTCAATATACAAGTTACAAGTTATAGCAGTATTGGATCATTTTATTTTGCAAACGTAAAAGGTCAAAAATAAAAATACAAGAATTAAATGGTGGCGATTAGGGGTGGTAAACAAGACGAGCCGACTTGTGAGCTCGATGAGCCGGCTCGAAAATAGCTCGAACTCGGACTCAATTTTTTCGAGCTCGAGCTTTTTGAAGAGCCGAGGTCGAGCCAGTTTTTTGTTGTTCGTGAGCTTGCAAACCTTATTTATTATTATTTTTTTTATATATTATTTTCATTTAAATAATGTATAATAATATCAAATATTATCGAAATAAATAAAAATATTAAAATTATATATACAATTACAATTTAATAATATTTGTAACTTTTTAAATCAAGTTTTAATAATAATAAAATAAGATTTAAAAAATATAAAAAAACAAAAAAAATAAAAAAACAAAATGAGCTTGGGGATCGAGATCGAGCTCGACAAAATTGACACGAGCTCAAGCTCGAGCCAGAAAATAAGGAACTCGACGAGCTCGAGCACGAGCTCGAGCCTGTCAAAAGAGGCGAGCTCGGCTCGTTCAGACCACTAAATAGCGATAACTATAATCAAAGAATTACTTTTATTTGTTTTATATTTCTTCATTTTGGACTCTAAATCATTTTTTATCATATTAAGTTATTAACTACAATAAAATTGTGAAAATAGATCCCACCTCAGCCCAAAGGGATTCAAATCCTACGTGGCATAAAACGATTGGGCGGTCCACCATTTCTTACACAATTATGACTCAATTAAAAGAAAAGAAAAAAAGGACCAAATAGAGAGAGTACAAGAAGTGATTTCAGCAAACGCAGGCATCTCTTTGACTCCCTGCATTTGTGATTTCATCTCCCATGAAACAAAAATAACAAGCACACTACCAATTTGGGGAAAAAGATCGAGTTTTTAATCTCAATTCAGACAAATTATCCATCTTCCCGCAATCCCTAAATTCAGTACCCTCAGAAGAAGAAGGGGGGGAAAAAAACCCTTAGAAGCCCTAAATTCGATAATTGTTTTGTTGATCGTTAACATGGCTACCCAAATCCAAAGACGGAGTATTTTCCTCGTTTTAATTTCAGTGTTCTTGTTATGGGCGCCGGTTGAATCGATCCGATTCGATCTGGAATCGGGTCACACGAAATGCATATCGGAGGATATCAAGAGCAATTCAATGACCGTCGGGAAATACCAAATCGTAAACCCTAATGACGGACACCCTCTTCCCGATTCCCACAAAGTCACCGTTCGGGTATTTCTTTTTTTCACCAAAGTTCGAATTTTTATGCGTTTTTCTATTGATTAAATGACTATCAGTTTCTATTGAGCTTGCCAGCTATTTATTTTGAGACCAAGGGTTTGTCTGTGAAGTTTGAATCTACTTTATCTTTTTTATATGATTTTGATCTTATTTTATTCTGTTCTTTGGTTTCTGGACCAATTTGTTGCTGCATGCGTCAATTATTTTATAAGTGCATTTCATTTTTGATTTTGTGTGGTTTTGTGTGTGTGTGTCAATGGGTTCCAGTCTCCCCTTTTATATGTGTGTGTGTGTGTGTGTGTGTGTGTGTGATTTTGTGTGTGTGCGTGTGTGATTTTGTGTACTTCTCCCCTTTTATGTGTGTGTGTGTGATTTTGTGTACTTCTCCCCTTTTATGTGTGTGTGTGTGTGATTTTGTGTACTTCTCCCCTTCTATGTGTGTGTGTGTGTGTTTGATTTTGTGTGTGTGATTTTCTGTACTTCTCCCTTTTTATGCGGTTTTGTGTGTCAATGGGTTCAAATTTCGTTTTCTCGTATTGTATTTATCAGCAAAATGTTTTAAAGAGTTTTGGTGGTCTTTGCTATTGTGAATTTCTTTGAATTTTGTCGAAACATATAGGTGACATCAGCATACGGAAATAGCTATCACTATTCAGACCATGTGACAGAAGGCCATTTTGCGTTTCAAGCAGTGGAGGCGGGTGACTATATGGCTTGCTTTTTTGCTGCTGATAGCAAACCTTCGACTAGTATTACCATTGACTTTGACTGGAAATCGGGTGTTGCTGCCAAGGATTGGACCAATGTTGCCAAAAAAGGCTCCGTTGAAGTAAGTGCTCGTATGCATATGCTTTAATTTTGTGTATCATTCTCTGGTTATATCTGCCAATAATGTATGTCCCGTTTCGGTTGAGTATCGACATGTGCCAATAATGTTGTCCCCTTTCGGTTAAGCTTATCGACTTATCAGAAAACTGAAAAGGGCTAGGCCATAAGATGATTTGATGTGTATTATTTGTATTCACCATGATTTGATGGATAGTGTAATAGGCATCGTTTCAAGAACTACGACTGAATTGACGAGTACAAAATATTCGACATGACATTTATTTAACCAGCCCGGGAAAAAGAAATAATCTTTTTAGCATAATCTCACAGTTTTCAAGGTTTCGACTTTGGACAAAGTGATACGAATATACACTATCTTGCAGCTTGGATTACATCAAAGAAAACAACAATGGATTTTTAGTTCTACGTGATAAATTGAAGTTGTCCTCTGCAATTCCCATCTTTTTTGTTAGTCGACCTCTAATTCCCTCTATAATTTATTCGTTAAAATCCCTTCCTTTAGGCCTTGTTTGGTTGGGGAGATTAGCCATTATTTACTAAATAATTGGACTTTGTTTGATGTTTGGTATCCCCAATAACTTGCCGGGTCGACCCGCAAATATTATGTTATCATGGCTTATTTTGCCTTCTAGGCATGTTTTTATTGGATCTTCCAAGGTCCAATAATACAATTGAGTTTTATTAGATTATTTAATCTTATCTTGGTTAATCTTACCCTGGCAACCAAACGAGGCCTTAGGTTACTGGTAGGGTTGTTCTGTTTCTTGTTGGTTATAAGCCACAGTAAATGTTGGTATCAACTTTGAATAGTGGCCGAGTTTGAAACGAGTTACTCCAATACTTTCCAAGAACTAGTTTTCTTTTACCGATTTTGATATGCTCTTTTCAGAGGAAGTCCGTCTCTCTCGTATCTCTCTATTTTCCATTTGTGAATTAAACGGCTGCTATCTCGTAGAAATCGAGGGTGCTCAAAGAATACACAAATTAGATTATAATTTATACCTTCGTTTTCTCTTCACTTTTAACTTGACCACCTTTGTTTTCCCCTTGTACCAGTTAATGGAATTAGAGCTGAAGAAAATGTTTGACACGGTACAATCCATTCACGACGAGATGTATTATCTACGTGGAAGGTAATCATAAATTAATTTATCTTAATTGATTTACTATGTTTTTTTTTTCGGTTGAAAAAAAAAAGAATTTAATATTAAATTTGCCAATTTGGTTAATGCTTATCTCAGGGAAGATGAAATGCAGCAACTGAACAGATCCACTAATGCGAAAATGTTCTGGTTCGGTTTCCTATCAATCCTCGTTTGCCTGTCTGTGGCCGGACTTCAGCTGTGGCATTTGAAGTCTTTCTTCGAGAAGAAGAAGCTTATTTAATCTACTTTATCTCGTCGTCGTCGTCTTTTTTTTTTTTTTTTTTTTTTCTTTTTCAGAGTACTGTACAATTAATTAATTATCTAGGTAAGAGATGAATTACATTTTTGATTCAGTGTTGGGAATGGAGTTCCAATAAAACTTCAGCTTCTGTTATAACAACTTATACGGACTTCTATTTTTCTTTTTTAATTTATTTGAAAGAACCACTGCCCTTTAGAAGGGCATCTTCACACATGATTTACCAAGTCTTCAAAATATTATTTTACTGCAAAAGCTTTTGACTTTGATGATATTCAAGTTGGTTTTTTGGAGCTACAACTTATTATTTATTATTTGGGTGAATTACGTTCACTCTCTCAGAGGTAAGGTGAAATTAAAAAAAAAAAAAAAAAAAAAAAAAAAAATCAATTATAAGTCAAAACCACTTTCCTTAATTATGAATTTTTTTTACCTGTGTATTTTTTCGGTGTTAAATTTAATAAAATCTTCTAAATTTTGTGGAATGCTCTTCAGTTTGCACCCGTTTTATCCCATTTAAGTTCCACATTTTGAAATAAGATGATCATAACATGTGTCTTTTGGCTTGTAAATATCAGATTGTGGTGTATTAAAATTCCATTTTTTCACAAAACGAGTACAAACTAGAGAGCATTCTACATAATCTATGATATTCTGTTGAATTTGACACCAAAAGAATGGACGTGTAAGAAAATTCATAGTTGAGGGGAATCGTTGTAATCTACCCAAACATATAATATTCTGTTGCATTTGACACCAAAAGAATGAACATGTAAGAAGATTCATAGTTGAGGGGAGTCCTTGTAATTTACCGAAACAAGAGGGGTTTTTTTTTCCGGAATTTGACCATGAAAACAAATCACAATACATGAGGCAAACAATTTTACTTTTCTTTTTTTTTCTTCTTCATATTACAAAGTAAGTAATCAAAAAAATCAAGGTTGGAAAATGGATGAACTCCCAAGTAACTAAAGTGGGACTAAAGAAACTGAGGAGCCTAACAACATTATAATCACAGATACAAAATATAAAAAACGAAGAATCGTGATGCGTTGTACTCGACAGATTCCCGTTTATGATGCAAATATGTGCCAGTGATTATCAGATGGTAGCATTTCCTTTATTTTCTCGAGTTTCTTCAATATCTCCAAGAACGAAGGTCTCTGATTCATGTCCCCTGCCCAGCATTGATCTGTTAACCTGCATACAAATTTCACTACAGTTAGTTACTAGAATATATATATATATATATATATATATATATATATATATATATAATGAAATGCCTGTGTCGTCTAATTTTACTAATAAATTCGCTAAAAACGAAACATTCAGTTATTAGTTACATACTCTTTCAATTCAGGTGTGAAACTTTTTGCACGAAACGCTGGTCTGTGTCCTTCGGACACATATCTGGCAGCTTCATATGGTTCGTAATTCGCCATCGGTGGCTCACCTTCAAGCATCTGCAAATAGTTCAGTTTTAATTTTAATTTTATCAAGAATTTCAATTTATTCTTTATTATGAAAAAAAATCAAAATTACCTCGTATAGTATCATTGCAAAGGAGAACACATCAACCTTCTTATCATATTTCCGGTGTCTGAAGACCTCGGGCGCCATATAACGGTCTTTTGAGATCAAATATGTAGTGTTAAAATATCAATTAGTAGTCCCAAATATACATACAAATTTTCTTAATTCATAATTACTTACAGCTTCCAGTCTCGCCAGTCATTTTGTAGACATCATGAGAATGTTGTACCCTAATAAGCTTGCTCAACCCGAAATCCCCGACTTTTAGATGGTCTGCACTTGTGTTGACAAGAAGAACATTCCTGCAAATATACCGTATTTAAAATACTCGGGAGCTAAGAGGGCAAAACGAGGATCACCCTTTTGACTAGGGGTAGGAGCAACTAACTAACCTTGGTTTAAGATCTCTGTGGATTACAACATTTGGCTCACTGTGGAGATAAGCCATGCCTCTGTCCAAAACAAATTACGAAAATCATATTACCATACGACAAACTTTTTAGAAGCATATTTAATAAAGATGATATATGAACTCCGAACCTGGCGATATCTAGTGCGAAATTGATCGCAGTTGATGGATTGAGCGCCCCTTTTTCCTTCAAATGCTGATGTAGATCGCCCTATATATAAAAAAGGGAATAAAACGGGAAACGGGAAACCGAGGTAGTATTAATATCCCTATTTCATTAAGAAAAAAAAGATATATATTTTTCCAAGGAGGATAGAGAGAAAATTTACTCACCCCTCTCAAGTACTCTGTAATTAACATTAAGGGCTTCCTTTCGGTAACAGCTCCTAGAAATTGGACGATATTTGGATGACGAAGCTTAACTAGCAAATTGACCTCGTGCCTGAAGTCCTGACTGTAATATACAACCAAGCAGATAGGGTAATGAAATAATGGTTAGTATCTGATTTTCCAGCTGAGGAATAAATCGGGAGTTTCACATATGTAAGAATTACATCATAATTTGAGAAACATACATCACCAGTTTATCATCCGAAAGGTTTGGAAGGATGCGTTTGATAGCTACAGGTGTTCCTCGCCAACAAGCTTTTACTATCTCACCGAAAGATCCCTAACCAATATCAGCTGTCATCAGCAACAACAACAACAACAACAACAACAACAACAACAAGCTTTTGATAATAAAAAATCAAAAGTGGTAGTAGACCAAAGACGAACTTTTTTTTACATTTCAACAAGAAAATTGGAAGTAGTTATCTAGAAATTAGTGAAATCGAACTGTATCAAAAAACCGACGGAACCAATTTATTCAACAGTAAGTAGTATTGTGCAAATGAATCCAGACCTTGCCGATGAGAGTCGAGCTTGAGAAGTCCAGCTCAGCAGGCTCAATCTCCCAGTCGCACTTTTTCGGTAAAGGGGGTGGAACCGGCCTTGGTTCAAAATGACTTCCATTTTGGCCCTGCAATAAACCCCCGCCCATATTCGAAGAAAATTAAGAAACTATAGTAAAAAGTATAAAGGCGAAACGAAAAAAGTAGACTTACATAAGACAGCCCACCGTACGAGTTCAATAATTCGATCATCCGAGATCTTTTTGCTCCTTCAGCATCTGCTAATGGCTGTTATTTCACATATATTTTAATGTCATTAAAAAAATCTCAAATCAAATATTAATATTTCATGAATGGTGAATTCTTTTTACTCGACTAAATCATGTACGGAGAAACATGTATTCTCACAAGCAAATCAACAAACACATTACGGGCAATACCCTCGAGAAAATGGAATACTAAAATAATTCAGAAAATTAATCAGAGCGAACAGAATTACAGATGAACAACACGAGGAAAATCAATTAACTCACAGTGTTTTTCCATCGATCCTGAGCGTTGACGTCAGCTTTGAACTCGATGAGGCATTGGGCGACGTCGATCCAGCCGTGTAATGCCGCCACGTGGAGCGGAGTCCGATTGTCGTAGTCTCTAGCGTGCACCAGGGAGCGGTCCTCCTCCAGGAGCTTTCTCACCGCGACGGCGTCGTTTTGGTGGGCGTGCCACAGAATTAGAGACGTCCGGCTCACACGCGCCTTCTCCTTCTTCTTCTCCCTCTCCGCCGCCGACGATGCGTCTCCGCCGCCGGAGCACCCCGAACTTCCGCTGCTTCCGCTCATTCGGCGGTTCGTCGGTTTTTCTTCTGACTCTCGCGCGTCACTTTAATGCGCAACTGAAAAACTGCTTTTTGCTTAAAAGATGCAACAAAAATAGCCGCCCCAATAAAATGGACAATAGAAAATAATATCTTTTTTGTTTTTTTTTTGTTTTTATTTATATAAAATAAAATATTTTCCTTGAAAATTCTAAATATGGGTTGCCTAGTGAATAATTAGAGCCGATTTGAATGTTACTTCCACATGAATCATGATGCATATATATATACACATACTCTTTTTTTGACATCTTCAAAATATTGTGTTTGTGTTTATCAATTGGAATATGTATGGATTAGCATGCGTTGACATTTTAAAAAGTCAAATAAAAACGTTTTCTCTGTGAAATATATGCACCGTCTACGTTTTTACATGATATCTGTCACATGATTGGCTAAAGAAAGTCAAAATAGATATGAAGGGATGTATAATATAATATGAAATCACACTTGGAAAGATTATGATTAACGAGGTCAAACAAGGGTTATATTAGACTTTTACTCAAGATTGAACGAGAGTTTCAGTTTCTTACATGTTAAATTGTCCACTATTCATTCACATTGCTTGAATTTACATACGATTTTGACTAGTCGTACGTGGAAATACAGTAAAATCTCGATAAATTAATACTCGATAAAATTTTAACCTTATTTAATTAGTACTTTTTTTCCGGACCCAATTTGAGGATAATGTGTTAAACATTATATTGTTAATTTTCTTTTTCTATATTAATAGAATTTAGTTAACCCAAACTGTATTAATTTATAGAGGTGTAACTGTACTTAAATCGACTATGAATTAGAGTAAATATATCGAATCACTTTAGAAAGGCCCAACCTAACAATTGATTGGATCATTAGATTAGACCCACGGGGCGGTCCGGTTTTTATGAACCTACTTCCGGTGGAAAACACCGGGTGCCTCTCCTACATATGGCAATAGGAGAAGGACCAGGTGTGTACCACCTAGTTAGCTTCTTTTTTTAGTTATCCGAAATTCGATCATTTTTTTTCTTCTTATTTCTTTTTGGGTAAATTATAATTACCCCTGAGGTATGGTCAAATTATGAAAATCTTTCTTTTGTTTGGATTATTACATCTAACTCCCTCAACTATGAATCTTCTTACACTTCCACTCTTATGGTATCAAATTCAACACAATCATCTAGATTTCGTGGAATGTGCTCTAGTTTGTACTCGTTTTGTGTAAAATACAATTTTTGATGCACTACAATATGATATACAAGCCAAAAATATATCTCATGATCATCTTGCTTCAAAATGTAGAGCTCGAATGATATAAAACGGGTACAAAAGTGATAATATTCCATATAATCAAGAATATTCAAATAAATTTGAAACCGCAAGGGTGGACGCGTAAGAAACTTTATAGTTGGGGGAGGTGGTTGTAATCACCCAAACAGGAGGGGGGTTTTCGTAATTTGACTATACCTCAGGGGCGGTTGTAATTTACCCTTTTTTTTTTTTGTTGAATATATTTTTATTTCTTCAACTCTTCATGTATACGTGATGTATTTGGTCTTATCTAAGTAGCAATCACAGAGGAATAGTTCCACAAATCATCAACCATTCGATCAACTTTTTTTGGTGAATAATAGATTTGCTGGCTTCAACTCTTCATGTATATACATGATGTATTTGGTTTTATCTAAATATCAATCAGAGAAGATTAGTTCCACAAAATCATCAACTATGGCGGCTTCAACATGCTGATGATGTCTTATAGTCGTTGACTTTTTTCATGTGAAGGCTCTCTGTATAAAACCCAAAATACCCAGCTCTCTTCACAATTTTGCAGATAAAAGAATTCACTGTTGAACCGGTCCAAGACCACCGTATATACTTGTAATATTCCAAATATTTTTAGATTAAAAAAAAAAAAGTACGAATATTAAACAGTAGATGTAACTTTAAATATATACAGTATTATATCATTGTTGGAATAAATACAGTGACAATATAGTTACAGGTATGTTTAGATTACCAGAAGTTCCATTTGTAGTCACATCAGGTCTTGCTGGTCTTCAAGAGAGCGTTTGCGTGCCCTTAAATTAAGCTTAAGATTTTCAGGTTGAGGAGGTGTTCGACCCCTTCGGAATAAAACTGCGAGCGCCCTATTCTTTTGACACAGATCAAATACCTGAAACATATAACATATACATTGGTTAACAATGGAAAAAATAGTCGTAACAAGGTGTGAAATCGTGCTGCTTACGGATGATGCGTCTATCTCTGCAACACCTTCACAAGCTTGACCTCCTCCTTGAAGCAAATCGCAGTATCTAGCAGCTTCATTTTCATCTTCAAATACCTACAAGAGATATGACTCGTGCAGAATAAATTACTCGAAACCACTTTGATCTTTACTTCATGAATATAATTTATTGAAGAAACCATGAACGAAGGCCTTTCTGTTATTTGCTTTTAAAGGAAATGGCCAAGAAAACACTTGCAAGTGTAAAACTGTGGACAATTTATTTGTTTATTTTCTAGTTTTTTTTTCTTGAAAACTAGTACTCGTTTCTCTGAGAGGGAATTATACTTATATTTGATTTGCAGTACTTGTTTTCCATTTCACTTTTTTATCCCATGTGAAATCTTAGGGGCAAAGGGAGTATTATGTATTAATTTTATCGTCTAGTTACTTGAACATCATAAATACACAGAGCCATACAGGTTTATGCAATGCTTCTCTTCTACAATCCAGATCTTCAATTGTTTTAAGAAATACAAAGCAAACTGACATAATTAATTAATGTTTTGCTTTCAGGCAGTAATACCACTAGTTTAAACATTATTGTGAAGTAGATTATCTGCATAGGTAAGTACACGTCAACAAAAATACGCTAGCCCATCAAAGTAGATCACTGAGAAGTCTTACAGAGTTGATAACTATTTTACTGTCTTCCTTCTAAGATTTAATACTGCTAAACTAGTCAGGCAATTTATTTTTGTAATCAACTGCGTAAGTTCAAATGGCAAACATGGATAATTTATTCTTTGATCAATTTCCAAATGAGACACAAACAATTCTCTCAAAAAAAATCGTGTAACTCTCTTAGAGAATTTCAATTCAAGACAGCATTGCTGAATCAGAGGCTTAGATACCACTGTCATTGTAAGTTTAGATATATTGTTCATATATACCTTTGATATAATATGAGAATAGCTCAAACATCAGATAATTCACGCTAGTTGAAAACTTACAAGAACACCCTCTCGAACGTCCTCGACAAGCATCTGAAATTCGGTGCTGGTTCCTGACTGCTTTGCCTGGTTTCTCCGTTTTGCTCCTTTAGAAAAAAGAAGCCCGAGCTCCTTTTCAACTTCACTGCATTAAGAATAAACCGTGATCAACTGGTCTCATGCAGAGAAAAGAGGCGAGCAGAACAGAAACTTGAATCACCTGCGATTTCTACGGGTTTTCATTGTACACAGCTGGTTTTCCTGGTGAGTCAGAACATAAACCGATTTTGAAGTCTCTCTCCAAGGGTTTGCCTCCAATACTGAATTTTCGATCGCACAACCACAAGATTTAGGGAAAATCGTAAGGCCTAATGAGAGTTTCGTCGGTAGAAAACGTATATGTAGCACATAAACTCTATCTAGTGTACAAGGAATTGGATAAATCAATATGTATTAACAAGCACAATAAATTGAAGGTAACGGCATCAATCATCATCACCATTTACCCCCCACGAATATTATGCCAAAATCCCCAATTATTTCCACTGAGCTTACAAAAATCACCATTTTAAGAAACGAATTGATTATTTACCAAAAAATGTTGAAACTATGCAATTTCTCTTCTTCTAGAATCACACAGAACAATTCGAAGTTATGATCGATGCCTCAGCTAATTGAAGTAACGAACAACAAATTGGCAAAGGGAAAGTTCGTACCATCGTAGCTACTGCTGTCAAAGGTCTGCTGAAGATGCCTCCGCATGCCGTACGCGCGTGAAGAAACTTGCTCTACGAACGCGTCGGATGTCCCAGGGATCGCGCCGTCCATCCGTAGGGCTCTCTCCAATTCCTCGTCTCTTCGATCATTTTCACCTTCCTCCTTTTCATCTCCTCCGCTCAATTTGCAGTGAGCTCTCGTATGCTGCTTTCTCCCGAAAAAATCATTAGAAATACGAATTTTGGAGAGAGATTTGATGCGTGTGAACGATACGCCCGATTTTCGCCGGCGATGGTGGAGGTGGCAGCGGCCGAGGGGAAGCACAATAGATGGTGATACCGGTGACAGGGAATCCATGACTCGTGTTCTCTCTCTCTACAATTCTTTCTATGTTTACAAATTTCTCTCTCTATGTACTTACAATTACTTGTATGTATTGTTCAGGGAATTTGCAGGTGGTGGTTGGAGGGAGGAAGACGGAAGTTGAGATGCTTGCAAATGGATCTTTAGAGGTGAGATTTTTTTTGGCCTGTGCCGGGTCGGGTCGGGTCAAGTTGGGATCCGATTAAAAGAGTACCGAATGTAAGAGGAATGGGATTTGCTCACTGTGGAAATTGACACTTTGTAGCAATTTTGTTTCTTCTTTTTTTTTTTTTCTATTTTTAATATTTCAATTAAAAAAAAATTGATTTCTATTAATTATTTACATTTTGATTTAAAAAATTCCAATAATTTTAGAATAAAATTTATAATTGAATTTCAAAAATTGGGATTTTTTATTTTCCATTTTTTTCATTAATAAATAGTAGTAGTACAGATACAATTATGAATTAACAAAAAAAAAAAATCATAAATTCTTTCTAAATATTGTTTTATTATTTATTTTATTAACTGAGTAGCAACTGAAAAGAAATTAAAGTAAAATAAAACCAAAGTAAACTCCAAAAATCAACTCAAAAGAAACTAGCCTAATAGTACTTCTAATTTGTCCTAAAAATAAAACCAAAACTAAACTCGAAATAAAGCAACTAGATTAATTTGGTGGTGGGAAGAAGATCTCCTCAGCCTTCCTCTTGGAGGTGAACTTCTCCTCCACATCCGCCGGAACATTAAATGCCGCCTGCAGAACTTCCGGCGACAGCGCCTTCCAAACCGATGTCCGTCCGGCCAAATGAGTGAAAATAGGGCTGCAATTATCACAATAACATACATTAAAAAAATTACTAATAAATTAAATACAAACAGAATCAACCAGTTATGAGATTAGAACTTACTTGGGAGTAGTGATGATAGAGAACCAGTCCATACCCTCAGGATCAGCAATTTTCGAAACAACACAGAACCTCGGCACGATGAATAGATTGCCAGCCTTAAGCCTCGTCTCGAGCACACGTTTCCCATCCACGCCAACAACTTGCACACGGCCACTTCCCCTTACAATGTAAGTCACCTGCAGAGCAGAGTCACAGGAGAAACCTGGAGAGCACATTGCACTACCGTCAAGCCTAACAAGATCTGCACCGAGCCCAACTTCTCCCACCAATGGTAGATTCTTGGTGTTGAGAACCACCACTTTGCCGCCATTCTTGATGTCAACATCCAACGGAGCTTCCTCGCAGTTCAACGCCATTCCGTTGTAGTGCTCGATTTTGGGCTCGGGCATTTTGAAGGTGGCGTCGAGCTTGACTATTCCGTTTCCTGATTGGCTGCCGACGAGTGTCTTGACGGTGCTCTCTTCCAAGTCCCATGCCCTGCCGACAAACTCAGTCGAGAATCCGGTGAAGATTCCGTTGGGGCCGGTCAGGAAGAAGTCGGTGAAGGAGCCGGATTTGTGGGCTTTTGAGGTGTCGCCAAGGAAGAGGATGACTAGCTCGGTGTCTTCCTTGTTGTACCACCATGTGACTACTCCGAATGGGAGGGCTATGGCGTCTCCCTTCTTGATTGGGAGCACTTTTTCTTCCTTTTCGGGGAGGACTATACCTGCCACTCCACTGCCTGTATAACAATTTTAAAAAATTCAATTCATCAAACAACTTGTATGCATTGATTTGCAAGAACTATGTCGTCAATCATACAATAGGGCAATGAAATCATGGAATGAATGAAAACAACTGAAATCATTAAAGCACGTATAAATTGTTGGCGAGCATCATTATTAATCAGATATTTATCTAAGATCACTTTATTTTCGAATCGCTGTCAACTTTCTAGCAAAAGAGGCGCGAATAAATTCATTATTCATGGTGAAGACAAAAAGCATCAAAACTTTTATGCGATCATGGAATTCATAATTTTGGATTCGTGAGATTTATTTAATTAGAAAACAACGCGTGAAAACACAGATTAAAAAAAAATAAGGATTTAATTTATCAGAGCGATCAAAGCAGAAATTAACAAATAGGTAGAAGATGAAGATCTGATCAAATTCGTTCTCGAATAGTAAATAATCGAAAAAAAAAAGACGATCTGAATTCTGAAAATTACCTTGAAGCACATAAGCAACCTTAGCAGAATCGGAGTATCGAGGCAGAGCAAAACCGTTCTTCTCAAGGGCGAGCTTTCCGGCGCCGATGTTGCCTTCGCGGAGCATGGGAAGCTCGTTAGGGCACCACGCGTAGTACGCGCCACCATCTCCTCCGTACAGCTTCTTCGCCAATTGCGGTGTCAAATCAAGCTCCATCTCTCTCTCTCTAACTAAATATCGACTCTCTCACTAAAAAGAAAAAAGACAGAAAGACAAATTCGAAGGACTGAATATAATGCTTGTTAATTGTTATACAAAGGGAGGGCGTGGAGTTGGTATTTATAGAGAAGAAGAATGAGTGTTTGTTCTGAAATTGAATTAGGATTAAGATTCGGATTAGGATTCTGTTATCAATATCGATCACTGCAGAAAGTTATATTGGATTTTTTCTGAAATTGTATTTTATTAGTATTATAATTATAATCCCACCCCACGTGGAACACGTGATCGAATCACGTAACATATTTCGCTTGATTTCAGATAATCAGATCACACAAGATAAAATCGTATTGTAATCTTATTCGGATCAAATTGTAGAATTGGATATAGATTATGAGATTACACAAGATTAAATTACTCTAATCCTATTCGGATCAGGACTCAATTGTATAATTAAATAATATAATATAATTAATAAAAAGGAGATTTCCACTTTATTCCAACGTGTGTGTTTAATTACAGTTAAGTAACAATTAAACACGTTTCTAAACAAATCCGAACGTGGATAAGAAGTTACAGAATCCTAATTCCACAATATCAGCAGATCGAGTTTTATTCGATTACAAACACTATCTGCTCTCTATAAATACCAAGCGGTATGCGTTCCCCTTTGGCATAAAAAGTTGGCAATTCTCAGTATTCACTCAATTAAATTTGCATTAATTCTAGTTTTAGGTTTTAGAGAGAGAAAGAGATGGAACTTGATTTGACACCACAGTTGGCGAAGAAGCTGTACGGAGGAGATGGTGGCGCGTACTACGCGTGGTGCCCTAACGAGCTTCCCATGCTCCGCGAAGGCAACATCGGCGCCGGAAAGCTCGCCCTTGAGAAGAACGGTTTTGCTCTGCCTCGATACTCCGATTCTGCTAAGGTTGCTTATGTGCTTCAAGGTAATTTTCATAATTCGGATCATCTTTGTTTCGATTATTTACTATTCGAGAACGAATTTGATTAGATCTTCATCTTCTACCTATTTGTTAATTTCTGCTTTGATCGCTCTGATAAATTAAATCCTTTTTTTTTTAAATCTGTGTTTTCACGCGTTGTTTTCTAATTGAACAAATATCATGAATCCAAAATTTTGAATTCCATGATCGCATAAACGTTTTTGATGCTTTTTGTCTTCACCATGAATAAATGAATTTATTCGCGCCTCTTTTGCTAGAAAGTTGACAGTGATTTGAAAATAAAGTAATTAGGAACTGGCTAAACCTTATCTAATAATAATGATGCTCGCCAACAATTTATACGTGCTTTAATGATTTCAGTTGTTTTCATTCATTCCATGATTTCATTGCCCTATTGTATGATTGATGACATAGTTCTTGCAAATCAATGCATACAAGTTGTTTGATGAATTGAATTTTTTAAAATTGTTATACAGGCAGTGGAGTGGCAGGTATAGTCCTCCCCGAAAAGGAAGAAAAAGTGCTCCCAATCAAGAAGGGAGACGCCATAGCCCTCCCATTCGGAGTAGTCACATGGTGGTACAACAAGGAAGACACCGAGCTAGTCATCCTCTTCCTTGGCGACACCTCAAAAGCCCACAAATCCGGCTCCTTCACCGACTTCTTCCTAACAGGTCCCAACGGAATCTTCACCGGATTCTCGACGGAGTTTGTCGGCAGGGCATGGGACTTGGAAGAGAGCACCGTCAAGACACTCGTCGGCAGCCAATCAGGAAACGGGATTGTCAAGCTCGACTCCACCTTCAAAATGCCAGAGCCCAAAATTGAGCACTACAACGGAATGGCGTTGAACTGCGAGGAAGCTCCCTTGGATGTGGACATCAAGGATGGCGGCAAAGTGGTGGTTCTCAACACCAAGAATCTACCATTGGTGGGAGAAGTTGGGCTCGGTGCAGATCTTGTTAGGCTCGACGGTAGCGCAATGTGCTCTCCAGGTTTCTCGTGTGACTCTGCTCTGCAGGTCACTTACATTGTAAGGGGAAGCGGCCGTGTGCAAGTTGTTGGTGTAGATGGGAAACGTGTGCTCGAAACAAGGCTTAAGGCTGGCAATCTATTCATTGTGCCGAGGTTCTTTGTTGTTTCGAAGATTGCCGATCCAGAGGGTATGGATTGGTTCTCCATCATCACTACTCCCAAGTAAGTTCTAATCTATTTAATTTGCAAGTGTTTCTTTTCTTTTTTGCTTTAAATATTTTTCTAATGTGTGTGTTGTTGTGATAATTGTAGTCCTATTTTCACTCATTTGGCCGGACGGACATCGGTTTGGAAGGCGCTGTCGCCGGAAGTTCTGCAGGCGGCTTTTAATGTTCCGGCGGATGTGGAGGAGAAGTTCACCTCCAAGAGGAAGGCTGAGGAGATCTTCTTCCCACCACCAAATTAATCTAGTTGCTTTATTTCGAGTTTTATTTTATTTTTAGGCTAAAGTAGAAGTTAAGTTGAATTTCTTTTCAGTTGATTTTTTGATTTTACTTTGGTTTTATTTTAGGACAAAGTAGAAGTACTATTTCATTTCAGTTGATTTAACAAGTAATAATATTTCAGTGGTTTTTCTTTCTTTTTTTTTTTTTTTTTATCTATTTTGCACCACGTCTCTATTCTCACATCCCAATTAGTCTGATTAAGAGTTAATTATTAGCCAAAAAATTAATCAATCCAATTTAATCTAATCTTGTTGCACAATTTGTCAAATTCAATCCAAGATCACAACAAACAATTCAATTCAAACTGAAAACCCTAACCTGAACAGTTGCAGTTGCATAAAAGGATCAAGTGGTTCGACCTTGAAAAATGACCTATGTGTCGACAAAGTACGACAAAGTACTCCAATCAACAGTTGCCACCTCATACCCTCTTTCTCCAGGTGGACTGATCTTCCAGCTCAACCCCACCTTGATTAGTTGATCAAAATACTTCAAATCTAAATAAATCCGACGAGGACTTAAAGCTTAACCTATAGTCAAGTTCATCACTCTAGCTCCAGTTGGCTAGGCTAATTTTCATCTTTCTATCTACAATCATCATACAAAAGTAAGCCAAGCTCGAAACTTGGAACTTTGGACCAAAACTGAAATTTGCGGAAACTAGGAAAAGGCGTATTGTATCATAGCAACTTGAATTAAAATCATTTCAAGGAACAATCATGCTGTACAACATCGTTTTCAAACAATACACGAGCAATCACACCGCACGACACATGGTATAATAAGGGTACACGCATAATCAAGTTTTGCAAATCAGTGAAAAAATTTGAAGTACATGACGACAATAATCGCCAAGATAAGTGCAGCAATCACAGCGCCGACGATCCACTTATTCCTGCTAATCCTTCTAGACATTGAAGTCAATACCTTTTTACTCCTATCAATGGCGCTGTCCACATCGTAAAGCTGCAAATACAAAAAAGCAAATCACACCAAAATCAACCTCTACTACAACCAACAATACTAGGAAATACCACATTATTAGAGGGTTAGAACATGCCTTCTTGTGAGAATGTAAGAGAGTTTCACGTTGCTGCTGCAAATCTTCAAGGATTGACACTCCAAGCTCCTCTGTTTCCAGTGCAGTTCTCCGACTCTCCCTTATTCTGTCACTCGATTGGTTCAGCCTCTCAGTTGACATCGTCAATCTATCCCTTTGATTTGCATTCGCCTATCGATATTAAAAAAAAATATACAGTTATTTAGGAGAAATGCTATGCATGCCAGCAAGGTTTGCAGAGAAAAGATCTTATACATAGATCATAGATGTATAATGTTGGGAAACAAGGAAGAGGTTGAGAAATAGAGAGTAAACATAAAACAACGAATGATTTAAATTTTAGGTGAGAAATATAAGTATGAGAAGAATTAACGCGCTAGCGGTAGATAAGCAAATCCACCATCCTTCCTAATTAATTCTTTTAACCTTCCCTTTAATGTAGGTTAAAAACCCAATCCATGTACGATAGATAAATCTGTTTACATAGTATACAAGTGTGTATAAATGCAGATCCATAGATATTTATATGTGCATGCATGTGTGTGTGTTCTGCACTAAAATGAGTATTCCTAATTTCCTAGGCAACACGACTAGATGCACAACTAATTTACCCGATCCCAGCAAAATTCAACTGCAAGTTTCCACTTACGTATAAACTATTTCGATTAATTGAAAGGAAAAAAACGTCAAGGAAAGACAATCCGGGCATACCTCATGGGCACCAGCCATTCCAGATTCTAAGTCTTCATGGGCGGGCTGATTGGAATTAGGCATAGTCAGTTTCTTCACTTCTCTTTTCAACTTATTCAGATCAGATTTATATTCCCTAAGCTTAGCAAGTAAAGTGGCTTTCACACTTGGCTGCAAACTTCTAGCCTCGAGATCCATTTTCCGAATCTAGTAAATACAAAAATTAGATATTTATCTAAGATTGAGAATCAACAAAATTGCAATTGCGTAGCAATTGCAGTAAGAGGTTGTGCATTACCAGAACATCAGCATCGTCCAATCCTGCTTGTATTACAGAAACTTCTTGTTTCTTTTTCTCTGCAGAACACCGTAACATAAGCACCAGTTCACAAACAGAACAACCCCGAATGACAAAAATATGATAACGGACAAACAATATAGCCTCAGATCATTTAGCAAAAAAATACGTGCTGAATTAATCAATGGCCCATAGATGGAGGATTCTTCATCTGTTTCTTAGAAATAAAAAATAAAATCTAGCAAACAAATTTGACTGTTTGGATTATCACTCGGAAGATATCATGACATAGATACACATAAGCCTCATATTATATTGCTCATATTTAATTCTTCCATCGCTATTAGAGCATAACAAATATGATTCAGGAGAAGAACGTTGAGTTCATCGTGCATCACACCACACAACACACATCCTAAAAAAAAAAATTGTGTCGTCATACTTGATGATTTTTATGTGCCTCGTCGAAAGATAACCATCTTCTATTAACTACACGGTTTCAACTAATTTCTTTCCTCGATGCCAACTATTCAAAAAATCCAGACCCATATACTCTGACAAATTCATAAATATAAATCTATAGATCAAAATAAACTTAATTGAGAAACACCATCCCTCCATTTATTTCGGGGAAATAGCATCAATCACTCAAGAGCAAAATCCTACCATTTCAGATTTTTTCGTGCCCAAACAGAACAAAAAGCATACTCTGTAAATTATTCCATTTCAACAAATCTCTATCCAGAAAAAAGATGCCAATAACTAACACAAACTAAACCCTAACCTCAGCAACATCACAAACAGAACACAGAAAACAAAATTAAAAAATAAATAAAAAATTACCCCCTTTCTGCAGAAGAATATCAACAATATACAACTGACCAGAATCAAATAACCATATATTTTAATTTAGGAAGAGAAAACATTCAATTACTTAACACTAACCTCCATCAGGAAGAACAGCAGCAGAATTGCATTTTCTCGACAAATTTGCAGACAGCTCACAGTACTGCCTTTCATATCCTTCATAAACCAGACTCATCTTTCCTCCGCCACCACTCTTCACTTCAAATATATATACACAAATAATCAGAGAAAGAAGATCAAAAGGCTGATTAACGCTGTGCAACTTTAATTAATTCTACTTCACGAAATCTGAGGATAAAATTAACCGAATCAGAAAACTTCTATACACATATATACATACATGTGCGGAACTTCTGGTATAAATTATACCTGAAATATGTGAGTCCGCAAAATTAACGAGCGAGTTGACTCAGATCACAGGTGAGAGAGTAGAGAGAGAAAATATATATTGTACTGAATTTGGACGAAAAGTTTGATTGCGTTAATCGAGAGAGGGGAAGAAATAGAATAGGAAGGACAAAGTTGTTTTGCTATTGCCTATTAGACCCTTCAACTTCTAAGTAATAGCAATTTACTCCTACAATTTCTGATGGCCAGGAAAAAAGTTCGTGTAATTATTTATTTATTTATTTATTTATTTTTTTCTTTTGTTATCTATATATATATATATAAAAAGACAATACCTTGCTTCATTTTCTGACAAGTTGGCTTGTGTTCATTTTGCAAAATCGGTAGTGTTGGCTTGTGTTCTTTTCCCATTTCATGTTGAACCGTTCGTTTTTCAGAACTTATTCGCTCTCGCACTATAGTTATGTAATTGGCAAGGAGTTAATAATTGAATTTGTTTTACCAATTTTGGATCTGAATGATGTCTAACCTGATCATTTCCAGCATGCATATGGTGATTTATATCTTTCAATTATCTCATCATCAAGTACGTGTAACTGATAGATAGTATTGTGGTGATTTTATAAATTCCACCCATTTGATTTTATTGGTATGTGATAATTTTTGATAATCTTATATATAAATGGAATTACCAGTTGGGTAATCCTAGGGCCATTTCTGAGATTGAATATCGACCATAAAGCATATACATGTACACCACCTCATATGATTTATGCAAAGAACATTCATATATTGCGGATTTTGTGGGAAAAAGAACACATAATTAAGTATAAATTGAGACAAGTAAAAGAGATGGTGTTGGCAGTTTAGTGGGGTTTAGGTTTTTTTTAAGGATCAGAGGGTGTTTGGGGTTGGGGGGTCTCAGGTGAATTGAAATTAAGAAATCAAATAAAATCGAAATGAAGAAGGTAGGATAAGATGGCTATGGTTTTGTTTTCTTCTTTTACATTGTCTTTTGTTCAAATGTAGAGAGAAGTAAGCTATATTAATTGATCGAATTATCGTTTAGTATTGTAATTATTTGAGGCAAAATCTCAGGGCAAATAAGCTACACATTATGCCACTAGCCACATGATTTAATTATGCTCTATTGTGTACAGTAAGAATTCGTTTCTGATTTAGAAATTCAGAGGGAACAAACGTTGGAGAGACGTCTGATGGTGATTTTCAAAATCATTGGTTTAAAGCAAAGGGAAGGTGTTTGCATACCTTATCCGAATAGTAAGCTCACTTGGCTGCTGCAGGTTTGACTCGACACCTATTCAATCAGCTATTTAAGATTTCATTCAATTATGTGGCTACATTACATAGCAGCTTTCAATTCCTCATAGTTGCCAAAATCATTGTCGTTTTAAAAGTTTCAAGTTTTCAAATATTGCCAAAATGGCAACAACATGACATTAATGTCCGTATGATTTATTAAATGTGACATTCCATTGGCAATTTACTATATTGAGAGATTACTATTCTCTTAAAGTTGTAATAATACAGAGATCATTTGGGTTATTGGATGGCCAGATTAGATTAGCAGCAGAAAGTTCCATCGAAGAACCACATATCAAGTTCCGCTAAAAGGTAATATATTTTCATTATTATTTTATTCATGGGACACAAATTTTCTTGATGATAAATTTTGTCTATACATACTCACGAGAGATATATCCCCATTCAGTTGGCAAATTCTGAGCCTGTGAAAATGGAGTGATAGAATTTGGAATTAAGAGGTGGGCTTGCTGAGGAAGGCCAGTTTAAGTTATTCGATCAAAGCGGCGGAACTTTAATTTGAAGTCATTATATTTATTTTATGCAGAATATTTGGAGTATTTATTTTGTGCAACATTTCTATAATAATTATGAATAAATGTATACACTAAAAAAATATATTGAAAATGTATACACATGAAGTCCAAAATTATTACATTATTTTGCAAATTTCAAAACTACCAATATGGATACATGTAATTCATCATAATTTTAAGTATTCTGATTGTAGCTACATATTGGTACAAGTTATCATATTTCAAGTATTTTATTGTTGAATTTCCTAAATATTTAATTACATATTTTTTGTTAGATATATTTAATTCATTATAATATTTAACATATTAAATATTATAATTTTAGAGTGTAATATCTTTGAAATATATTGTGTGATAAGTTTCGAAAATATCCACTTTGCATAAATTCCATAGTGACAAGAGAAAAAAAAAAAAAAATATATATATATATATATATATTATTTAAGTTGGTACTTAAATCAAACAGAATGGACTTTGGCTTTTTACCGAATTCTATCATATTATATATCAATTATCGAAAATAGTATTCCCCGTGCATCGCACGGGTGAAATACTAGTTTAAATAATTTATTCACTCCCAAGGAATTATGAAAAATTAAAAAATAAACGAAAAGATTTTTTTAGTAATCTAAAAACATCAGACCGAATGCAAACTACAACACTCTCAGCATAAAACAAAAGGAGTTAGAAAAAATTAACATTCTGTACAAATATAAGCCACCAGTCTCTGGAAAGAAGATGCTCAACTTCCTCCATCACAAATTCAAGCCAGTCTTCGTATTTTTCGGAAGACAAAAATCGAAGCCAAATCCTACACCATAAAAGCACTCAGTTAAAAGATTACATATTCGAAAATCTCAACCCTACCGAATTAACACCACTAATCTAAACGGTACAAATGTGGTAAATTTTTTCACCGAAGCGAAAAAAAGAAAATGGAAAGAAGGGGTCACGTTGCGATAAACATTATGCTATTCGGTTTGACCGGAAGCAGATTCGCCCAAAACGGGGCTAGACTGTAAAGGCTCCGAATCTAGATTAGGGAACACTTCCGATTGTAGAGATGGAAATATCTTATTCACATGCAGCCATGTTTGTTCCCACACGTTGTCTCCCCCGAGAGTACTTGTCGGAACGAGCACTCCCTTTGTCTTCATAACAAGAAGTGTGTTCTTTAGAAGCTCGGGGATTAATTCCAAAAGCTTCTCACCCCTTTTAACCTTCAGCTTCATATACTTCTCCATCCGACCAATCACGTTACGCCACAGTTTGCAGAAGCTCGATAACTGTGACAGCTCGTTGAGTAAATGTAGGAACACTTTTGTTAGCAGCTTCAGTGCAAGAACGAGTGTCCCTTCTATGTTTCTGTATTCCTTTTGAGTCTGAGGGTTCCCCTGTGCGATTTCAGCCAAGTCGTCAAGCATAGTGAATATAACCATTTCGAAACACTGTGGCCAGAGGCCAAGTGGGAGGTGAATTTCATCTACTCCGGTTAAGCACATTTGTAGAGATAGAAGAGCGTGGTTTCTAACTTCTTCTCTTTGGTCCAGACAAACTTTCCTCAAACCCTGGACAAGCCTCAGCCACATCTCCCCAATATCCTGACACAGTTTCGCAGCTTCTGCTTCGGCCGTACCTTCCCTAGCATCTTGCGCCCACCGCACCAAACAAGAAACGGACCCCGCCATAAGATCGACAGACTGGATCGATCTATCTGTCTGCCCCACACGAGACTCTGCAAATTGCCTCGCTGCATCTGCACAGAGCACGAAATTAGCTGGAGAAAGGTGAGCCCCATCTGCCATTATGAACGTGAGGGCTTCGAATCCCGATTCAGAAGCATCCGGGTGCCTAGCTGTGATAGAGAGTAACGAAGCAATCGTTCGCCAGCCCATTGGAGAACGAATGTGTGTTGCGTTTGCTTTGACTAATCGGCTGACCTCCTGAGTAATCTGCTCGCAGTATTGATCGGCGACTCGTGCGTCGAGCTTGAGAACAAGCTGCAGCGATCTCAGAAGCTCATCTGCCAAGTTCTCCTTGTATGGAAGCAGTCTCTGGCAAATACGAAGAAGTCCAAAAACAGCCTTCTCGACTAAAGCACAAGCCACTACTGTCGATTGAACTATATTAGCTATGTGCTCATAAACACCTTGCCAGAGAAGCCCAATTCTATCACGGTTGTTCAATGTAATTGCAATTAGCAATTCCAAGCAGAAAACTGCAGTGTCCTCATCCTCAGGCGAGGTGCTTCCCTTCTGCGGTCGCCCAGCGGCCCATATGAGTGCTCGTGCAAGCTGTAATAATGAATCGGCATGCAGGAACTTGCTCTCAGTGAAAATACTGTCAATATGGCACTTCTGAATAGTCTGGAGTGTGCGTTGATGGGCAGCCAGTTGTTGTTCAGTGGGCTGAGATCTCGGCTCTTCAGTATCTAGAGAAAGAAGTTGACTGAAACGACCCATCAGGCCCGAAGACCGCCTAGGGGTACCGATAGATTGCATATGAGCGGAAGATAGTGAGTTTGTGAGAGGCTTGCCATGTGAACCAGGATCAGACGACAACTCCGAATCATCGGCTGCATCACTGGCCACACGAGCAGGTAGAAGGCCAAGCTTGTGCAATCTCAAGATGCAGTCCAGAATATTTCTCCAGCCAGTACGGATAAAATCTCCATATCTATTTGCGATAGTGAAAACCGTAACAGTTGCCATTCTAGCTTTTGCATCATCGCCAAAGGCTAGAACGGGCTCCTCCACAGATGAGGGATTCAACAACGTTGTAAACTTGCACAGGGACACTACAAGATCGTCCAAAACATCTTCGAGATGATGGCATGCAGATATCTTTGCAACAGCCAAGAATCCGTCGATGCATGTTTGGTAGACATCCTCGTACTCTGCATGATCGAACACCACAGAGATGGCGGCAATCGTCGGACCAGACATGATTGCAAACATGTCATGGTCGAGGTAGGCTCTGGAATCGGAGACGATGTACGGAGAAGTTTTTCTGGACTTGTGCATCAAATCAATCCATCGGCTAGGAGTCATTTCAGCGAAACCAGCTCCTTGTTCAGGTGTCGTGCGAATCTCATTCTTGCATATTGAGTAGTAAAGCTCCGACAGGAAATCGCGAGGGAGGTCATTACCTCCATTAATATGCCGATTATTCCTGATGAAATCCTCTTCGGTCATCTTTTTCTTCACCTGTACATTATGCTGATCCGTGTTAAGCATTATGAGGGAATAAGACAACAAAAGAGCAGCATCTCTATTGGCTAAAATCAGTGGGGATTGCTCGTAATATCTCCCTGAGAATGCCTCCAGCACTCTTTGTATCTTCTGAGATTCTCCAGGTAGTCGAAAAGTCTCCAGAAAGAGCCTTAATGCGGTATCCAGGTTCATGTCCTGGAAATCAAATGTTCCAGCAAATTCATTCAGAACCTGAACGCAAAATTCATCATGATTTCCAAGAAAATCTCCAACTAGATTTTTATCTAATCCAGCAGTATAGCGGAAAAAGCAAGCAACACTCTGTGGATCAAGTTTCTCAGGCAAAAGATATGTCCCTTGAAGAAATTCTAGCCCTTTCTTAGGATCTCGGTTAAAGTGATCAGCTCCAATCATCAACCTTCTTTTGATGTACTTCCTTCTACGAACAAAAGGGACCCAATGTTCAGGATCACCATAATTCTCACATTTCACCATCCAAAACGGAGTATACTCCTGAAGATTCACAGGCGTTAGTTCAGAACCAACTGATCCATTGCCTATCCTCTCAGCCATTCCCTGAATCACAGCAATAAGACCGTCTAACGCAAGAATATGCATGCTGGACAAAGGGCAATTCACAGGAAAAGCACTCTTTGACAATAAATTGGCAAGCTCTTCGAACACATTACCACACGTTATATCACAATCCAAATTCGCGTACATTTCTACCATGAAGGTTTTCTGCCTACAGAAATCAACTAGAGCCTCCATTGCAACCTCCTGCTGCTGGTACGAAGCTCCAAATCGACTTTGTGAAAGTCTTAAGATCACACAGGAAAAGAAAGCTTCAAGCTGAAGCTTCAGCTCAGTGCGCAAATGCTGATATAGGTTGAGCACAATGCTACAGACCATAGATAGAATCAAGGGACTCATTGACAACCCAAACTGCATGAGGTTACGGAACAATTCGTCCTGTATCAAACTCAATAATCTAGGATGATGTCGGATAGCAGGGCCACCTAATTCAATTGCTGAGTTGATCAAACCCAAGGCAAAAAGAGGTACATCTTCATCAAATGTTAAAGAATTTGCTCTGAGACCCATCCCTGTATGCTCAACAACGTTTAGCAATGAACAGAGAAAATGAAATATTTCAACCATGCAGGGCACACCATAAGGTTCTGTCATTAAATGCAGATCATAAGGAACTGCATCCTTCCCATTATCATTCCTGGGAATACTTTCATCCATCATACCACCAATGAGGCCAGATGAAGCAGAATTATAAATGCCAGATGAGAGTTGGCCATCAAATTCAGAAGCTCCACTGCCATTTTCTGATTTACCGCTGAAGTTATAATCCGTATCCAAACCAGCATTCTGCACAAAAAGTGAAGAATGTAAAGTAAAGGAAGAAAACAAATAAAGAAAGAATGAGTACAAATTCCACATGAAGTCCTATATGCATATTGACAATGCTGGTCCAGCATGGTTTTAGTTGTGTCTTGAACACACATGCACTTTGATGTTTGCAAATTACAGAAAAAAATCAACTAGTCCAATGATTGTTTTACCAAATGCGAAACTACGAAGAATAATCTGATCCAGAAACCCTAATCAGTTGATCTTCTTCGAGACCGCACTCACATGCAAGCACACAAATAGATGAACATAGAAAATGTGAGGTTCTTAACCCTTAAGGTGGTACCTAGAGTCTCTCGCTTTGGGAGTCGAACATACACATTAAAGGTTCATCATCAAGTTATCTAAAAAATTCTCCTACTTCTTCTTAATGGAACCAACAGAATCTAGACTTCCAGAAAATCATAATCAAGAAAAAGCTGATACGTACCTCATTTTTCACTGAACTGCCTCCTTTAACAAGTGACTGTTCTGTGTTGTCAACATCTGGAAGGTGCAAAAAAATGCATCTGACAAGTTCATGCATTGTGTGGCGAGCTATTCGCTGTAATAGTTCACCTTTACTTCCAGCTTGATGAACGACTCGGAAGCAAGTGTTTACAATGGTACAAACATGCTGATTACTCAACATAACTGATGCTTTACTTTTCATGCAAGCCAAAAGAACCTGAAGTATCTTGGTCAATACAACTTCTTCAGATGCAGGGTCAGTTACCTCGAATCTGCAGCAGGTAACAGCATCAACTACCAGATGCATGGCATCATCAACGTTGACAGTATTTACATCGAGCACATCAAGAGTCAAAATCTTGTAAATAGACGACAATGCAACACCGGTAATTGGAGCACCTGTTTCATCTGACCGAATTACATCAAGAAATGGCTGGAGATACAAGGAAGGGTTGACGGATTGCCACTCGTGCTGCCATGAAAATATTTGTCTTCTCAATGTTTTAAGAGATTGAATGAGAGTGTGCTCCAACTGGTCATCACCCGATACATAACGACCTCCCCATCTCACATTTCTCCTCATGACCGCAAGCACAGCTCCTATCTCTGAATTAATCATACATCCCAATGCGGACTTATTGGAAGAAGTAGCCTCACATTCTTCTGGTTCTTCTTCAATTGCATTGATACTAGATTGTAGCCTTAAACGACCCATCGGTAACTAACTTGGACAAACTTTCAGCTTCAACTGGTAATCAGAAATACTTTTTAAGGGACCACGGCAATCTAGAAAAAAATCATGAAAAGTATATGTATTAGCATTGTAACATTGAGGTCCTACAGTCAAATAACACCCTTTCAGAAAATACAGGAAAAGCATAAAAGTAGTACAAACAATGGTGGGTGATTCTGCGTATATATATATTCTCCATTCATAAAATAATGGGTTTTAGATCTGGCATATTGACTCTATTATACAGTATTAAGGATCAGACTTAAGGGTGCAAGAAAAAATGAAGCCCAGCAACAACGCTGCTTTAATCCTCCATCGTCGGGACTTCATTGCTTCGTACAGCAAAATGCCGTGCTAAGATACAGTTCCCGTCATGCTCTACTAGCTACCGGACTAATTTCTACACTTGGTACATATGCTTTCTCCAAGAAATTTCAAGTAATAGCATTACAGCAGTAGGATAAAATAAATAAACATTCATCAATTACATATTCAGAAAACCAATCCAAACTCAGAAATAAATTGCTACAGATCTACCCAAAGATATCAATACAAGTTGATTCACTACTGATCATGGCAGGTAACTCAAGGATGAAATTGGAACTATTCAATCACTAGCAAATGATGATCCACTTCCACTAAAATCCAACTTAGGAAACGAACATCGACAGCCAAATTCAGTCTAATACTACCAAATCCGTGGTTCAAACACCCTAAACAATATTACAACTCGAATCAAAACTTAATACACCGAATCGCAACACAAATTTGCGTCTTAACCTTGATTACACTTTAGCCACAATTACTAACTGTCACAGTGACATTATCTAGCCATCGCCCGGAAAAAAACACCTATAACAAAATCACCCAAATTCCAAGGCAAACCTCATGACTTATTATTACTGTTACTTCAATTTTCCAACCACACAATGCAGTAACAAAAACCAGTGAAGAATCAACAGCTACACCCGAGTTTCTAAACATTATACTATCATGAATGCGATACTCAAATCAGATATCTTCATACAGAATCAGCAGCGGAAAAATCGGATAAACAATTGAACATAAACTCACCTCCGGCGAGCAGAGAAGACAAGTCAAGTGCAGATCCGTGGCTTTGACGGACGAAATTACGGTTCCCGGCGGTGATATTAGAGAAATAAACCGCCGGTAGATTCACAGTTTGACTGCTAGCAAAGAGTAACCAGTTGCTAAAGAATAGAAAGAAAAAAAAAATGGATGAAAAATTAGGAAAAAAAGGTGGAGAGAGAATATGAATATATGATTGAAAGAAATTAAAAATAAATAAAAAATTAAAAAGGAAAGGGGGTGAGGAAAAAGAGAAAGGTCAACTGAACGACGTCGTGCCCTCGTCTAGAAACCTTAAACGGAATTCTTTACATTTTTTATTTTTATTTTTATTTTTCCTTTTCGTTTTTGTCACTTATTTTGCTTTATGTGAAATAAAAGTTATTTATTGCTAATACCTATAATTATTTATTACTACATGGAAAAACTTGCTATTATTTCTACAATAGAAATTGATTGTAAATTTTGAAAATTGTTCATTTTCTTTTAATTTAATTAGGTAATTAGGGGATACATTAGTGAATAATGTATTAATGTCGTTCGTTATACATGATTTTTTTACTGTTATATCCTCATTTTTACTAACTTCTTTTAAGGGTAAATTACGAGGAAAAAAACCTGAATTTAGGTAAAATTATGAAAACCACCACAATTTATCCATAATTACTAAAATACCCCCTAACATTTGTTTCCATCTTATACAATCCCTTGGCTTACGGTGTGATTTGTTCACGAAATTTTTTTGAGTTCGGGGAATATTTTTTGAAAAATATCAATTATACCCCTGCAGACGTTGAGTTTCTTTTATGCTACTTTATAAAGGTAAATATTAGTCTCATTTTACTAACTTTTTTTTAAGGGTAAATTACGGAAAGAAAAATCTTAATTTAGGAAATTTTATAAAAACACTACAACCTATCCGTAATTACTAAAATACCGCTATTGTTTGTTTTCGTCTTACACCTACCCGTTACTGTGTGGTTTTTCACGAAATCTTTTTGAGTTCAGGGATATTTTTTGAAAAATGACAATTATACCCCTACATATGTGAAGTTTCTTTTATGCTACATTTTTAAAGGTAAAAATTACCCTCAAACGGATAATAGTAATACTAAAAAACTGAGAATAGACCATTATATGAAGAATAAATATTCCGTTTAAAGGCCCTAGAGGGTAATTTGAGTAAACTGCAAATACTACCCCTGTGTTATCTCGAAATAGCGAAAACCCCCCTGTGATAAATAAACTAGCAAAAACCCCCCTGTGAAATTTAGTCAAAGGCAGAATCCCCCCTAGCTGATTTTTTAGACTTGAAATGACAAAATTGTCCCTCAAAATGTATTTATATATATACATATTATATGTATATTTATTCTTTTTAATTTGTTTGTTTAGAAATGAAAAAAAATAGTAAACAACTAAATTGATTATTTTTTAAATAAAATAATTAAAATATTTATAAAATATAAGAATTTATTAATTGCAAGACTCCAGGGGTATTTGTGTCTTTTTATATCAAGTCAACCCTCAAATAGTTCCATAGGGGGGTTTTTGCTATTTAAATAATTTTACAGGGGAGGTTTTTGCTAGTTTATTTATCACAGGGGGGTTTTTGCTATTTCGAGATTACACAGGGGTAGTTTTTGCAGTTTACTCAGGGTAATTTCTATCTCTCAAAAGTAGCATAAAGAAATGTCACATCTGCAATGATAGAATCGACATTTTCCGGAGAATATTCCTTGTAATAAAAAAGATTTCATGGAAATCACATTTGAAGGGGCTTGGTGTAAACATTGGAACAAACGTCGGGGATTTTGATGATTACGGATAACTGGTGGTATTTTTCGTAATTTAATTTAAGTTTAGGGGCTTTCTGTATTACCTTTATTTTATGATTTCAATTTAGCTCCATGCACATAATTCACGATCTGTTCATCATCTTCAATTCGTCATCTCCAAATTCCCAAAATCCAGAAACACACACAACACACACTGCAAAATCTCGCTTGCATTAGAAGGACAACAATTTGACGGGCGCACTACTACGTACATGGGCCTGAAGAGGATCTCATCCACCGCCAGCGCTCTTCCCACCACCGCCGCCACCGCCGTGAGGCGCCGCCGCCACGGCGGCCAAAAATGCGGCAACCTCAAGCTCACGATTCTATGCGGCATCATCACCATCCTCGTCCTGCGAGGCACCATCGGCATCTCACTGCTCTCCTTCCCCTCCGAATCAACCACAATCCCCCGCCACGTGGCAGAGGAAACGGATCGGATCGTAGCCGAAATCCGATCCGGCGAAAACGACGAATCCGAATCCGAACCCGAATCAGTAACCCTAACCAACAGAACCTACACATTAGGCCCCAAAATCATCGACTGGGATTCATCAAGGCAAAAATGGCTCCGGCAAAATCGAGGTTTCCCCAATTACGTCAATGGAAAACCTCGAATCCTGCTCGTAACAGGCTCCCAGCCCGGCCCGTGCAACAACCCGATTGGCGATCATTATCTTTTAAAATCCACAAAGAACAAAATCGATTACTGCAGAATGCACAACATAGAGATCGTCTACAACATGGCTAACCTCGACGAAGAATTATCCGGCTATTGGACGAAACTGCCCCTCATCAGGAAGCTAATGGTTTCGCATCCGGAAGCCGAATGGATATGGTGGATGGACAGCGACGCATTCTTCACCGACATGCTCTTCGAAATCCCGATTGCCAAATACGAGCCCTACAACATGGTCGTCCACGGGTACCCGAATTTACTATTCGAAGAGAAATCGTGGATCGCTTTGAATACGGGGAGTTTCCTTCTCAGGAACCGTCAATGGTCGTTGGACTTGCTCGATTCGTGGGCCCCGATGGGCCCAAAAGGTGTGGTCCGTGAAGAGGCGGGAAAAATTCTAACGGCTAACTTGAAGGATCGGCCTTCGTTCGAGGCGGACGATCAATCCGCGTTGATATACTTGCTGGTTTCAAGAAAGGATGAGTGGATGGATAAGGTGTTCTTGGAGAATTCGTACTATTTGCACGGGTATTGGGTGGGGTTGGTGGATAAGTACGAAGAGTATCTCGAGAGCTCTCATCCTGGATTGGGAGACGAGAGGTGGCCGTTTGTGACTCATTTTGTTGGGTGCAAGACTTGTGGGGGTTATGGCGATTATACGATGGAGAGTTGTTTGAAGAGCATGGAGAGAGCGTTTAACTTTGCCGATAATCAGTTGCTTGATATGTACGATTTCAGGCACAAGGGGCTGTTGAGTCCTGGTGTGAAAAGGATCAGAAGTGAAACTACTCGGCCTTTGGAGAGAAGTTCGATCCGCAGCAATATTGTAGATGTAGTCTAATTCGGAAAAGTATTCGACTTTTTTTTTTAAGGTATTCAACATTCTTTGCATTAATTCAACTGAAATCAGAATCACGGTTCATTTGTGTCGTCTCTTGATCGTGTAGTTTAGACGAATTCATCAAACGGCTCGTGGAAAAAAAATGCAGTAGCTAGTTACGAACAGGTACAAGATGCACCGAGTATACGTAAGGAATTGTAAAACTCAATTCCAAGGGTATACAACTATACATTATACAATATACATTATACATACAAAGTTCTGAACCATTCTTTCGTGTTCTTCTAGTAAGCATTTCTGTGTTCACCTTGTGTTATTTATTCGTTTTACTCGAATAACAGGAACCCTTCGACGTGCTAGCAAAATCTCGTTCATTGTGGCAATTTGGAGCAAAAGCTGGTTGATTCTCTGCATAAGCATAGCCAACTATTAGTATAAACAGAACGAACGCATAAACGGGATGAAGCTAGGTAGCACATAATACACAAATTGAACTTATTTTATCAAATCGGTTTCTAAATTTACTAGAATTGATTACGTTACGCTTGCCCCTTAATTAATTATAAAACTCACAATATATTCTTCATACAGAGAATAATAATAATAAAGTTATAAAAGCCAAGAAGAATGAAATTAAACCTCGTCTTTTTCTCTTACGAGAGTCACGAGGCTCTCGTTTTCGCTCTTTAGCTGCACGCGCCTCCGCCACCATAGCAGAATTCTGAGGTGCAAGAACCAAACCAGCAAAACCGCAGCAGCAACTCCTCCTCCTGTCCATGCAAATGACCGAAATGCCCCTTTAGAAGGGACATATTTTCCGACCGTGCCAGCAAATCGGAAAATTCCGATCTGCGCATCTCCCAAACGCAGCCTTATCCATCTCCTTAGCACACCGTCATCGTCACTTTCCGACGACGGCAAGAGCAAACCGATGCTCGGTTCTTGCTCTTGCGAGTGTCGATTCTCGTTGCTAATTGGCAAATCCTCGTGGTTTCCAGGTGGGAAAATCGACGGCGCAGCTGTATTAATGGCGGAAAACGGAGACTGGATTTGCTCCCAGTCAGCAAATTCTTCTGGATTTTCCATGTTATTAATTTTGAAACAGTACTAAATACTTTGATAATCAAATTGTATTCATTTATATATATATTTATTCATTTTTGGTGGTAAATAAATTCAGCATTATCTTGATTATGAGGGTGTGATTAGATCAGTGACTTACTGTGTGTGTTGAGATTTTTTTTTTTGCTGGAAATTAAATATCTTGAAAATGATTTTGATAAAAGTTATAAAGAGAACAAAATTCCATGCAAAGTGATTGAGGAATTCCAGCAGTTGATGCTGATATGTGGGGACAATGCTTTTTCAATACTATATATTTTCAACAAATTAATTTTATTTTATTTATTATTATTATTATTATTATTATTATTTTATTTACTTCTTATTTTTGTAGAATAAAGTGAGCAATAAATGTGCATGAATATTAACTCCACTGTCACATATCAGGCCCTTAATTAGAAGCTACCCATTGTTTTAAGTGGGCTGATTAAACTCTTTTTCTAACGCAAAAGCCCATTGAATTTTAGCCGATCGGCAACAAATATTTTATTATAAATTAATAATACTATATATTATAATAATAATTATTATTATTATAATAGTAGTATTTATAGTTGTTAGTTACTACCGAGAATAAATTGGGAATCTTTGATGTTACACAAACATATCTAGAGCAGAGCGATTCCCACAATCCCATGTCTTAATTATCTCCTTCCTCCACCATTTCTTTATTTTTTCCAACCTTCTTTTTTTCTTTTTTTCTTTTTTTCTTTTATTTTTTTACATCCCGGCGTATCGTTTGTTTGATGCTACACAGTGACACACTGGTGATTATTAACCGTTGATCTACACACAATCACACATACCCACGTGTATGTGTGTTTGGTGAAAAATTATTTCACCACATTAATGGTTAATTAATAAGTGCACGATACATTTTAACATGTGTAGTATCTCAAAGACCTATTAAATCCAGGTGCATGATGATACTGACCAATCCAATTGAGCCACGTGGTTCATAACTCCAAAAAATGAAAAAAACTCTGTTTTGACAATAGATAAAAAAAAAAATTACATCTTAAAAAGGATAGGGCCACAATGAACATGATGTGGTGGATAAGTTGATAAATTCAAGGGCTTTTGCTAATCATATTGTCCCATCAACAATTCCAAAAACCAATAATTTATTTATATTTTTTTATATATATGTAGATAAATCTTAGTAAAATGTAATATATATATGACAATATTGAATCAAAAGGGTATCCAATCTTTTTCTTCCCACCAACCATATGAGTATGTTAAGAAAAGTTGGGCAAAAAGAAAGGGTAGCTTAATAGCTTTTAAGTGGGACTACATTATGGTCAACAAAGGGATTAAAATTTAAAATTAGGGACAATAAATAATAGGGTTATGTCTTTATGACTATGTTAATTACCTCACATTGCATCATCAAATTTTGATCATTTCTTTTAACTAGTAGCCGATGCTGATCAAGTATATTCACAATTTTTGAAACTCAAGTAAATCGGGAAAATATGGTCCCCTGCTAGTCTGCCATGTGTCCAATATGAACATGGGTTAAAATTCGAATGTCAAGTGAGAGACTCGGTGCATAGTAGAATTTTTTTCTCTCAAATCTATAAAGTCGAGGCAAACACTAAGTAACTCAATGATTAAGTCAACGGGAATATCATTCGTAGAGTAGAAAATTCTCTAAATTGTCAAGGAAATCTACCTCAAATAAATCATGAAGTTTAGTATTTATAGTCGAAATAGTCATTTTCGACAGGCTTTCCACTTGTTGGGCTTCAATTTTTTTTTTTTATCTTGTACAATTTCTCAATTCATTTCTTAATTACATCATTTGGGAGTACCATCATTATATCAAATGGTACAAATCCATCAATTATTATCCATTAGTACAAATGAATAAATGAATAAAAAACAATTCTTGACTATTCATTGTATACTATTTGGATGAAAATATAGAAAATGAATAGTCATATTCAATGGGGCATATATAGGAAACTCCTTCATATAATCCTACATTGTCTTCTTTCAATTAGCTAAGTTACAAGAATGAAACTGTGAAAATGCAAGATCTCCTTTTCAAATGTGTAAAAAAAAAATCGATTCTTTAGATGCTACACTCAGTAAAATAAAACGGGTTTATTTTTTGCCATCGTAAATTGACACGCAATCGTACATATAATATAAAACTTAAAACCAAATTAATTCGTAGATCGGATTAGACAGTTTGAGCCTTGAGGTGATTAATGGATGATTAGCAGCACTAATTAAGTTGCTAATCTTCAAAAGCATTAACAAACAAGAAAGCCTAACCTATCCTTTAGTTAGTTGACTTAAAAGAGTACATTAATCAAAGACAAAAGACAAGAACCTGTGCTTTGTGCCTTCTGGTTGTGGTCCTTTTCTTTTTTCCCTTGTGTTTTATATATAATTCAAGAAAGGCACGAGAAAACATTGATTAAATATTATTAAATAAAAAATAATAAAAAAATTGGCAAAATTATGGTAAAGGTCCCACCTTTTGCCTCCTGAACAATTAGTATTCAACCAGCTTCAGAAAACCCTGCTCCAGAACTGCAGAAGGTAAAAAGGAACAGCAGAGCGAAAAAAAAACAGAGAGAGATAGAGAGAGAGAGAGAGAGAGATAGAGATAGAGATAGATATATATATATATATATATATATATATATATATATAGAGAGAGAGAGAGAGAGAGAGATTTTCTGTCTCTGTGGGATTTGGCATTTACTACAGTTTCTTGCGTTGTATACTAAAAACCTCGCTCATCTCTTTCATGCAAATAGGCCCTTTTTGCTAAGTGAGAGACTCTTCACTCTGTTTTCTTCTTATCTCAAAACAAAAACAAAAAAAAAAAAAAAAAAGCCATGGAAGAAGAAAAACAACAAGAACAAAAGTCCAACACTAATAATAATAAAACAAGCAGAAAATGCAGTCCAAGAACAAGCAGTTACAGAGGCAGTGAAACTGCTTTTACCTACCATCATCATCATCACCAGCAGTTGATTCAGAACCCATATGGGTACGGGTACGGGTACGGGTACGGATTCGGGTTCGGGTTTGGTTACACGAATCAATACCAAACTTTCCCTGCTCTGCTTCCCCTGCCTCCCACCATACCTCTGCATCTCTCAGTTGCTCCTTGTTTCCCTCAAAACCATGGATTCGGGTCAAGAACCCATTTCAAGAAACCCACAAGGAATCACAATTACCCTGTTCCACCTGCACCAGGTAATTTTTATTTTATTTCTTTAATCTCTTTTTTTTTCACTTTTGCTCAGAACCCTTTTGAAATGCTTGAGCAATATCACAGTGTAATGAAATTTATTCTGAAATTAAAGACTGAAAGAGTAAATAAAAATTGAATCTTTAATGCAGAAGTGGAGAAAAATTGAATCTTTAATGTTTTATTAGCTGAAGTGGAGAAAAATTGAATCTTTAATGTTTTATTAGCAGAAGTGGAGAAGAGAGTGGTTTGTCACCCTAAAGAAAATGGAAGAAAGATTGTTAGTGATGCAAATAAAAAACAATTCCAAGTTGCAAGAAGACCAGATTCCGGCGGAATCGAAGGCAAGCCGATAACCCTCCTAGCCAATCATTTCCTAGTCGAATTCGACCCGTCTCAAAAGATCTTCCACTACGACATCGAAATCCATCCGAACCCGTCGAAAGAATTCGCAAGAATGATCAAACAGAAACTCGTCGAACAAAATTCGTCCATTCTCTCCAATGCCGTACCCGTATTCGACGGCCGGAGAACCATTTACAGCCCTATCGAATTCCAAGAAAAGAATCTCGATCTCTACATTAGCCTCCCGATATCTCCCCTTACGCCGTCGAAGGTTTTCCGCGTAAATATCAAGCTCGTATCAAAATTCGACGGAAAAGCCCCTAGCAATTACCTAAACAATGGAGTCGAATACGATTCGACCCCTCTTCCGCAAGAGTACATCCACGCATTGGACGTAGTTCTCCGAGAGGGTCCCACCGAGAAGTGTATACCTTCCGGAAGGTCGTTCTACTCGAGCTCGGTGGGAGGTGCGAAAGAAATCGGAGGTGGAGCTATTGCACTTAAAGGATTCTTTCAAAGCGTAAGACCTACACAACAAGGGCTTGCTCTCAACGTTGACTTCTCGGTTACGGCTTTCCACGAGAGCATCGGAGTGATCCCCTATTTGCAGAAACGGCTCGACTTTATGCAGGATCTATCCTGCAAAAGGGCGTTGAGTTTGACGAGCGAGGAGAAGGATGAAGTAGAGAAAGCACTCAAGAATATGAGGGTTTTTGTCTGCCATAGAGAAACCATGCAGAGATACCGAGTTTACGGTTTGACTGAGAAAGTTACGGAAGATCTTTGGTTTCCCGATAGAGATGGGACGAGTATGAGACTTACGAGCTATTTCAAGGAGCAATATGGGTACGATATACAGTATATGAATTTGCCTTGCTTGCAGATTAGTAGACGGAAGCCGTGTTATTTGCCGATGGAGCTTTGCGTGATTTGTGAAGGGCAGAAGTTTCTCGGAAAACTCTCGGACGATCAAACGGCGAAAATACTCAAAATGGGCTGTCAAAGGCCGAAAGAACGGAGGGCGATTATCGATAAAGTTATGAAAGGATCGTTTGGGCCAGCCAGGTTTATATATAAACTAAACTTCTTGCGTTTTTGTTTTCGTATCTCAATAGTTTGCATGATGATGAATTCTTGTTTTTACAGTGGTGATCAAGGAAAAGAATTTAAGCTTCGAATTTCGAAAGAAATGACGAAATTGACGGGCAGAATTCTCCAGCCTCCGAAGCTGAAGCTCGGAAACGGTGGCAATGTAAGAAATTTGACACCTTTTCGAAACGATCGACAATGGAACCTTCTAGACAGCCACGTCTTCGAGAGCACTCGTATCGAGAGGTGGGCGATCATGAGTTTCGGCGGGACCCACGAACAGAAATCCACCGTAGGCAAATTCACGAGCCACCTCTCTCAGAGATGCCAACACTTGGGGATATACCTCCATAAGAACACAGTAGTCGAACCGATTTACGAGCTGATGCACGTGCTCGGAAATCCGAAGCTTTTGGAGTCCAAACTCAAGAAAATTTATAATTCTTCTTCGGGACATCTCCAATTGCTCGTTTGTGTTATGGAGAGGAAACACAAAGGGTACGCGGACTTAAAAAGAATCGCCGAAACGAGGATCGGAATAGTGAGCCAATGCTGTTTGTACTCGAATCTTGAAAAAATGAGCTCACAGTTTCTCGCAAATTTATCTCTCAAGATAAACGCGAAAATCGGCGGATGCACTGTCGCCCTTTACAACACACTCCCTTCTCAAATCCCGAGGCTTTTCAGACAAGAAGATCCCGTTATTTTCATGGGCGCTGATGTCACTCATCCTCATCCATTGGACGATTCTACCCCTTCCGTCGCCGCTGTCGTAGGCAGTGTGAACTGGCCCGCTTCGAATAAATACGTCTCGAGAATGAGGTCGCAAACTCACCGGCAAGAAATAATCGAAGATCTTTGTAATATGGTTACGGAAATATTGGAGGATTTCTTACACGAGCTCTCGAAACTCCCGACTAGAATCGTATTCTTTCGAGATGGAGTAAGCGAAACACAGTTCCACAAAGTGATGCACGAGGAGCTGAAAGCTATTAAAGAGGCTTGCTCGAGATTTTCCGATTATGCCCCTCCGATCACTTTCGCTGTGGTGCAGAAGCGCCACCACACCAGATTATTCCCCACCGAGAATCAGTTATCGCCGGACGAGAATGTTTCGCCGGGGACAGTTGTGGACAGTGTGATCGTTCATCCGAGGGAGTTCGATTTCTATCTTTGTAGCCATTGGGGTGTGAAGGGGACGAGCAGGCCGATTCATTACCATGTATTATGGGACGAAAACAAATTTACGTCCGACGAAATGCAGAAGTTGGTGTACAATCTTTGCTACACGTTTGTGAGGTGTACGAAGCCTGTATCTATTGTGCCTCCCGTTTATTATGCGCACCTTGCTGCATATAGAGGCAGCTTGTATCTCGACCGATCGGATTCGAGTAGAACTATTTCAAGGGATTCGATACCGAAGGCGATGCCTTTACCTAAACTTAGTGAGAATATTAGGAAGTTGATGTTTTATTGCTGATCAAAATTTCCAGTTTATAATAAAGAAAATGGAAATGAATTATTATTTTTATTTATTTATTTTAAGTTTTTATCAGATCATTGTAGTTGTATGTTTTATCAATCTCTGTTCTTGAAGAGTTTTTTCTTCTAATACTTTCATTTATAATTTGAAATTGGGTAAATTACAGCCAACATTGAGTTAATGTAAAATTACGAAAAACTCCCTTTTATTTAGGTAATTACAACCACCCCTTAATTATGAATCTTCTTACACATCTATAAGATTTAAATTCAGTAGAATCTTCTAGATTCTATGAAATATTATCTAGTTTATACCCGTTTTATCCCATTTGAGCTCCACATTTACAATATGATCATAAGATGCGTCTCTTCATTTTTGGCTTACAAAATATGCATAAAAAACTGCATTTTGTACAAAACGAGTACAAACTAAAGAACATTCTACGGAATCTAGAAGATTTTGTTGAATTCGACACGATAAGAGTTAACGTTTAAAAAGATTCATAGTTGAGCGGTGATCGTAATTACCAAAATAGGAGGGGTGTTTTCGTAATTTACACAACTGAAAATATTATTTTTTGCGGGTGAAAATTAAATATGCATAACAGAAACTGAGACCTACCACTGTTGAGTTGACATTAATGAGCTGTATTGTCATTAAAAAAGAAAACAAATATCTTTTTTCAGAAGTGGCAAAAGGGAATTAATTAGTAAAATTAAAAAGAGAGTGAATTTTAGCTTCAGTAGGGCAAAACAGAGAGGAGAAGAGTATCTCAGTTGACAGCAGCAACCATAATGAATGGTCATCCTATTAAATATTTAATCCCTCTTCAGAATGTGTCATTGATACAATAAATTAAATAAAATGAATAGTCATATTCCAAATTGAAGAATGAATACAGAATCTAGGGGCATTATTGGAATTTGCAGAACTACTAGTAGGGAAAAAAAATAGAATTCTAGTCTGGCTACTCTCATAAATATATTTCACATAGAAACTCCCATTCTTAACTCTTTTTTCTTGCATTTATTACTTCTTTTTTTTGTGTTTTAATTTCTTCGATATTAATTTTTTGGATAAATTACGGCCGCTCCATCGAAATAAAGTTAAATTACGAAAATACCCCTGTTGTTTGCGTGATTACAATTACCTTCATCAACTATGGATTTTCTTACACATCCAGTCTTATGGTTGCAAATTCAAACAGAATTTTATAAACTCCGTGGAACGTTGTCTAGATTGTACTCGTTTTGTGCGAAAATGCAGTTTCTAATGGACCATAATTTGATATTTACAAGCCAAGAGACACATTTTATGATCATCTTGTTTCAAACTGTTGAGCTCGAATGGGGTCAAACGTATACAAATTTTGAAGAATATTACACGTAATCTAGAAGATTGAACAAAATTTGACACCACAAGAGTGAACGTGTAAGGAGTTTCATAGTTAGGGGCATGATTGTAATTGCTCAAATATTATGGATTTTTTTGTAATTTTGTCATAACATTAGGGTGAGCTTAATTAACACTAAATTTTTTTTCTTGGTGTATAGTAAAAGCATGGTATTGTCCCGAGTAAGTACTTACTATTCAGCTAGCTGAGCTGCAGTTGTTGCACAGAAACAGCCATGCAGAGACGTACATCAGAAGCCATCACTGATGAGAGAGAGAGAGAGAGAGAGAGAGAGAGAGAGAGAGAGAGAGAGAGAGAGAGAGAGAGAGAGAGAGAGAGAGAGAGAGAGAGAGAGAGAGAGAGAGAGAGAGAGAGTTAGAGAGAGAGAGAGAAAGAGAGAGGAGAGATGGGATATTATGAAGTAAAAAGAAAGCAGCGAGAGGGTGCTTTGTGAGTTCCTCATTTGTCTCTTCACATTTCATTTTCATAAAAATCCATTTTGTGTCTCTTATCAATTTACTAACCTACCCTTTACCCCACACTGCATGTGAATTTTGTTTTAAGTCTCTCTTGTGATCATGTACTATTTTCTCTGTCAGTCTCTCTTATCTGTACTCTGCCGTTTTATTTCGAAATACTTGACAAAAAACAAATTTAGAAAATTAGTGGATGAAAAGAATTGAGTGATTTTACACTATAAATAATTATTCACTAAACACATGTACACATTATGAGTAGATTATAATGGTGTAGAATCACCCGATATATTTTATCGGGTTTAGAATCTATAAAACCCGTACAGTTGAAAGGATAACGTAATTCCAACAAGTAACGGCCCATCAAACGGGGGAACTACGGAACTAAAGCAATTTACAGTAACGTCCATCAATCACAGTTTGGAATCTTGACCGTACGATTATCAGGTTTGGGCCCATCAAGTACCGACTGTCAATTTCTTGATGTGTGATGGACATTGTATTGTCCATTCACTTGCGAACCATGGGATCCCTCCCTCACACACTGATTTTTTTTTTGTATTATCAATAAAGAAGTATATTACTCCAGAAAAAAGATTAAAACAACTACAATTAAAGATTTGAAATTTATTACAAAATAAATTTGTTTAAACAAGATCAATAAATGTTTTATAATAATCTTTAAATCTACATAACCAGAAAATTCAGTTAAACCTTTTATCAAGACAGAATAAAGATATATTTTCAATTTACGGTAAAATTTTAAAAATTAGTAACATAAATAATTTATTCTTGTAGAGAACTGCGCTCGCGGTAAAGTTAAATATCGCAAAACACCATAATAAACATAAAAATCAAAGCTTATATAGAACAGAAGCAAAACATGATTTCTGCAATATTTTTCAAGTAATTGTCAAAATAATAATAATAATAATATCAGAAAATTGACAAACAACTTAAGAGTGTCGTAAAATGCACACATAAAACATCGTAATCGATTAATCTGCACAAACTCAATGAACTTAACTGTTGTAACAAGAAAAAATAAAAATCCTAATCCTTTTCTCTTCATTTACTAAGTTAGGGGCGATGACTGCAGAGGCTTTCAAGATTTGCTATCAAGGTGAAAATTATTTTAATCGAATTGTCAACTAATGCTAAAGATCAAGTCTTACAAAATTACCTAGGGGAGGATTAACGAATTGTCGAATTCCAAACTCGGACCATCAGTTTCTCAGTAGCTGTTGATACTTCCTCTGCGATTTCGTCATCTTCAGCGTCGTAAGCTGTTACAATTACAAGTAACAACTATTAAACGATACGATTATGTAGATAGTAATAGTTATAAGTTATAACTACTAAGTTTAAATTGCTGCAGTAATTTTAATTGGACCTTCAAACCCAATTATACCACATATCCCCGTTATCATTCATAAAATGGAGTTGAGAAACATTAACCTCGTCCCTTTTGTTATGATATTGAGCCTCAACTTTACCGGAGAAGTGTAGCACACTATTAAGTCGTTGTCACTAATTATAGAGTTCAATACGCACGATATAGAAACAGCAGAAAGAAGCCAGGCAAAATATAGACAAAATCAGTCAACTGAATAAAGTCAGCTTCCCGAATGAACAGCCAAAGATAAAAGCTAATAACTTCAATTAAGCGAACTCATATTAAAAATATTTAAAAAAAAAAAATCATAATAAATTGTCGTATTCTTAATATTTTTTGCATACAGAGTTGAAAACATCTCTCTCTCTTTTTTTTTTAAATGTTCCTGGTAAAGAAATTGATCACGCCCCCAATCGGAATTCGGTTCCTCAAACTATTGTTTAATTTGCATAGAATGGCCATATACCACTAAAAAGAGATTCAGATGCATCATTACGATGGCAAATCTTACACACCATATATACATTGATGCGGAAAGTTAGAAAGTCACGTTCGAAAAAAAATTGAGCATATTGTATTACTCATACGAACGTGCACGGGATTAATGTACACAAGACCACAATCTGCAGAAGCCAGAAAGTTGAAGTATTTCTCGTGTATTTGCCAACTCCGAAAATGTTATTTACTCTAGAATCGGTATTTTAATTAACTACCTATATAATCGGGAAAGATGGTGTGAGCTATAAATCCAGTAGCTCTGTTTCACTCCAAGAGATAAGATTTATTCATGCATCTCCACACAGGTTGAAACATAGATGATAATAAAGAGATTAAAAAAAGCTATGATGTAACTTTTTCACTGAAAATCACTTAAAGAGGCATGAAAAAATATCTTCATTGATCCAACAATTAGGTCAATCGGCTTCATGAACACCCAAAAAGAAGATGACGTGGCAGCGAATCATGAATTCGAAAAAAATAAAGTAATAAAATTAACCACCAGTATGAACACAAAACATCAAATTCGATCGCTTTCTTAACATCCTCAGATGCAATCTTCATAAAAGTCTAGATTAAACACACAGTGCAGCACTAAATTATCAATTTGAAAATTAATTGCGGAAAAGAACAGAATAATTAATCCTTGGAACAAACGGAGCAGAGATGTTTGTGGAATTAACGTTCAAATAAAACGAGATATGAAACCCTAACCTTGAGCTTTTAGGATCCAATTTCCCCTTATCCATTCGCGGCGGTGGGGGTGAATCGACGCGCCAATTGTTTTTTGTATAGTTTTCATTTATAAATTATATTTAGAGGGAAAATATTAACTTCACACTTTCATTTAAATTGAGCCCATTGGGATATGTTTTGGGCCGGTTTTAACTTTTGAGACCATATTTTAATGGGTAAATTACAACCACCCCTGAGGTATGGTCAAATTACGAAAACCCCCATCTTGTTTGGATAATTACAACCACCCCCAACTCCTCAAATTTAGTGGAATCTTCGAGATTATATGGAATATTATCACTTTTGTACCCGTTTTATCCCATTCGAACTCTACATTTTGAAGTAAGATGATCGAAAATGTGTTTTTTGTCTTGTATATATCAGATTGTGGTGCATCATAAACTGTATTTCTTCATAAAACGAGTACAAACTAGAGCATATTCCACGAAATCTAGATGATTATGTTTAATTTGACACCATAAGGGTGGAGGTGTAAGAAAAAATCATAATTGAGGGGTAGATGTAATTATCCGAACAAGAGTGTTTTTTGTTTTGTAAATTAACTATACCTCATGGGGTGTTTGTAATTTACCCTATTTTAATTGGTTTTTTGGAAAGATATCCTAAAAAAATTAAATTGAAAATAAATAAATTAATGTTTGCTTTAATTTAAAGAATATAAATTTTAGATTGTGACAGTCAAATCATAATATTTTAAAATTATTTAAAAAAAAATAAAATGTTTTTTATTTTTATTTTAATTAAAATATTTTACTATAACAATTAAATCAAGAAAAGTCATCCATTTTCAAAATTAATCACACAAAACAGAGTTACCTAATTCAGAAAAGGAAAAAAAATTAAATTCTTAAATTCCATGTAATAAATATGTCAACTAAGTTGACGAAAACCAATTTCGTAGTCAATGTTGTATCGCTATATACCAAAAAAGTAAAAACCACTTTTCATGTCAATTTGCTTAGTAGTTAGGATGTACAAATCAAAGATCCACAAAATATCACTATTCCCAATCAATCATTATTCATTACATGATTTTCTTATACAAAATTGCTCATACAAATTTGTCATGAATCTCGTAGAATACAAATAATACCACTTAATTAAAGAGATTAAAAAACTATGTATATATTAAAAGATAAAAACAAAACAAAATCAAATAATTACAAAAAACTGAAATAATAATGTCGTTTCGATTTCACAACTGGAGTTTCAACTTCAAACGTGATTTTAAGTAATTTCTAGTCTGGTTTGGCAAAATTCAAAACGCTCCAACTGCAGTCCTTCGAATTAGCTTTTGAATCCAATTTGAATCATCTTGATATATGTTTGGTGACAAAGTTATGCATAAGTGAGTTACATTATGGATTTTAAATAACTAAAAACATAAAACTTGCGTGCAATGTTTATTGTTTCATGTATATATTTCTCATCCGACATCCAATTTTAGCCGATTCGAACTATATTAGAAAAGCAAACTCACAAATTCCATGTTCAAGTTTTTCTAAATACACACTAAACAATCCCCAAAATCACATTAGAAGTCGAATCAGGATCATTGAAACCGAAACAATCAGGATCATTGAAACCGAAACGACATTTACCACATCCCAAACAAAAATAATGTTAAATCTGGGGTTGCCACGTGTCAAAAAACAAAAAGGGGGGAAACGAGTCAACCTATAGATACAGTGCAGCTGCACACAGATTATAGCGCCACGGTAGTCTTCGCTTTCGGTCTTGGGTGATTCCTCTCCTCCTCCCCCTTCCAAAATGCCGTTCATTTTTGACTCCCTCAAAATCCAAATATAGATTTATTATTCTTTTCTCCTTCTTCACACTCTTAATCACAGATCTCTCTCTCTCTCTCTCTCTCTCTCTTCAATCTCTCTCCCAACGTGACCTTTCCTACGTTTCTCGTGAGCTATAATCTGACAAGCGCTTCTTCTCGTTTTTTTCTTTTGCATCCCCGTACATTATATGCCCTGATCGATTACGTTACAGATGTATTGAATAAGTGTTTTCAGCTTTCTAGGGATTTTGCTTGAAGCGTGAATTTTTCCACAAATGGAAAATGGAGGTGGAGGAGTCAATGCGCGATCTTCGGTTTCGTGGAGGTATGCTTTGTTGAGTGCGCCTCTTGTGTTTGATTTTAGATCTGAATGAGATTTCTCCAAAATATCTGTCTAGGGTTGTTTCGGAAGTGCGATTGAATTGGGGGTATTCCGCTTTTGTTTCTTAGGATTGATTAATTTGTTTTTTCTGGGATTTTGATAAGTGGAGTAAAATTGTGCAAAAAAATGGAAGTATCGAGTGGGTTGAACCCAAGACCCAACTCACATGCATTGGATAGAGATATAGATCATGAGGAAAAAGAAGCGGCCGATATCGAAAAACTCGAATTGGAGACCGTTGTGCACGATTACCATTTTCGCTCCATGAGCGCTCTGGAAATTTTGAGAGAAACTGTCAGGATTCTTCGGTACAATTCGGCAGGGTTTATGGCGATTGTTGCAGTGTTAATCTGCCCAGTTTCTGCTGTGGTTTTGTCTAATGTGTTGGTTAATCAATCCCTATCAAAGTGGCTATCTATACGCCTATTGCTAGTCGCAAAGTCGAGCGGACTCCCTCTCAGGCCTTTCGTCAAACACTCGTGCCAAAAGTTGTCGGAAACGGTGGTTTCGGTTACGCTATCCTTCCCTTTGTTCATCACACTATCTCTTCTGTCCAAGGCTGCTGTGGTTTACTCGGTCGACTGTACTTACTCAAGAAGGAAGTTCGATTCTTCGAAGCTATACGTGATCGTTTCCAAGATTTGGAAGCGCGTGGTTTTCACGTACTTATGGGTGTGCTTAGTAGTTTCCGGTTGCGTCACTTTATTCCTAGTACTATTGATAGTAGTGAGCAGTGTGTTCTTCTTGATTATGGGCTTCCCGTCGGACTTGATTCTTTATCCAGCTATGGTGGTGGGATTTCTATTCTCGGTCGTTTTAGCAAACACGATTATTATCTGCAACATTGCGATTGTGATATCTGTTCTTGAGGATGTTTCGGGCCCACAGGCTTTGCTGAGATCAAGCTCGTTGATAAAAGGGCAGACTCAAGTCGGGCTGTTGATATTTCTTGGGTCCACTATAGGAATGGCGTTTGTGGAGGGTTTGTTCGAGCATCGGGTGAAGACGCTTAGCTATGGAGACGGCTCTTCTAGAATATGGGAAGGGCCTCTCTTGGTGGTGATGTATTCGTTTGTGGTGCTGATTGATTCGATGATGAGCGCGGTTTTCTACTTCAGCTGCAAATCTTATCGGATGGAATCTGCAAACGAGGAAAACGAACCTGTTTTGGAGGCGCTGACTATTCCGAGTGTTCAATGACACCCGTCTTTGTCTTTTTTATTGTTGATTGGCAATGAAAATGTGAGATCTGATGAAAGGTTCTTGAAAATCGAGCATTTTTGTGCAGAGGAGAGGACAAGCCAGAATGTAGGTGAGGGTTTCTGAAAGTTACAGACATGATATTTTAGCATTCCTCCTTTTTTATAGAATTGTTATTCAATGATTTGTTGATAACTTGATATATCTTTACTTGTAAGTTGTGTTCCGAAAAATATGAATAAATTGCAATTGTTTGGCTGTTCGAGAAATGTTCTTTTATTTTTAATTAGATTTTTACACAGTCTCAAAACAATTATACAATGCTGACTTTTATAAGTCATTCAGTAAAGTAAACTTGGTTCGAAAGATTCTCTAAATGAACGCGTTTTTTGTCAATGTTAAAGATTGTTTGATTCTGTATTCGATTTTAAAAATTATATTTGGATTTATTTTGATCTATGATCATTGTGCATATGATTAATATATTTATCAAGATATCCATTGATTCCAGTCTCACACACTGAAACACACACACACACGATCATAGTAATGTCAACCGAACAGGGCCCAGATCTATGGAGACTACTCTCCGATACATCGAAGATAATCGGCACTCAGCCCCGCCATTTTTGGGCCCTTTCACTTCTCTTCGTCTTCCCAATCTCATTTGCCACCCTCGTTTATGAGTTCCTTTTGCAGCAGCCCGATTCATACGGCAAATCGCTATATACGATCCACATTCTGTATTGATGATGGTGAGTTTGTTCGAGTAGATGTCCGATTAGACATGTCCACGGTTCAGAACCTGCTCCGCCACACTTCTAACATCTATGACCTGGTCCCGACCCACCTAAAAGACGAGTTGACAGATGGGTCAAGAGTCAAGGCCAGTCATCAGGTTAACCGGTTCTCGGCTAATTCCAGACCGATTAGAGGTCGAACCCGCCCAGCTTAACTCTAAATTCAAAATTGGTCCAGACCCGAGCATCGAAGTAGTCTTTATATATTTTTCGAAAAACAAAATCGGATCTCCATAAAACTTGATTATGTACCCTGCTATGGTGATGGGATTTTTATTCTCTCGTTTTAGCAAACTTGACTCTTGTAAGTTGTACTCAATGGATTCTGAAATTATGAATTGGCAGGTTTTTTTTTTGCAGTGCATGGGATAATATTTCAAAAGTGAAAAATAATAATTAATTTTATGTACAATAAGAAGTATAATAAAAAAAATTATTAGTGATTAACAACATTAATATTTATACAAATTTAATAATACAAACTCGTACCGAAAAAATTTATATTAACTTAATTGTCAAATTATGAAATTTACAATTAAATGAAGCAAATAAGAATTAGATAGGAGATAAAAATAATAATAACAGTTAAAAAGAGAGTAAACTGCAAAAACTACCCCTGTATAATCTCGAAATAGCAAAAATCCCCCTGTGATAAATAAACTAGCAAAAACCTCCCCTGTGAAATTATTTAAATAGCAAAAACCCCCCTATGGAACTATTTGAGGGTTGACTTGATATAAAAAGACACAGATACCCCTGGAGTCTTGCAATTAATAAATTCTTATATTTTATAAATATTTTAATTATTTTATTTAAAAAATAATCAATTTAGTTGTTTACTATTTTTTTTAATTTCTAAACAAACAAATTAAAAAGAATAAATATACATATAATATGTATATATATAAATACATTTTGAGGGACAATTTTGTCATTTCAAGTCTAAAAAATCAGTTAGGGGGGATTTTGCCTTTTACTAAATTTCACAGGGGGGTTTTTGCTAGTTTATTTATCACAGGGGGGTTTCCGCTATTTCGAGATAACACAGGGGTAGTATTTGCAGTTTACTCGTTAAAAAGATATAGAGATAGTGGATTATAATTGTGCTAGTCGAGATTTGTTTTTATACATGAATGGAAATATGTTGAAATAATTATCAAAATCGACTCTTGTAACTTATACGACTTGGTTCGAAAAATTTATACTCTTTTTTAATTAGGGTAAATTACAATTCACCCCCTAAAATATGGTCAAATTACGAAAAAACCTCTCCCCTTTAGATAATTACAACCACCACCCCAACTATAAATATTCTTACACGTGTACTCATGCGGTGTCAAATTTAGTGGAATCTTCTAGATTATATGGAATATTCTCAATTTCGTGCCCGTTCCATCTCATTCGAGCTCCACATTTTGAAGCAAGATGATCATAAGATGTGTTTTTTGGTTTGTATATATCAGATTGTTGTGCATCAGAAACTGCATTTTTGCACCAAACGAGTACAAACTAAAGAACATTCCACGGAATCTAGAAGATTAAATTTAGTTCGACACCATAAGAGCGGAAGTGTAAGAAGATTCATAGTTGAGGGGCTAGTTATAATTATCCAAACATGAGGGGTTGTTCTGTAATTTACCCTTTTAATTATTATAAAGGAAAAAAAAAAAAAAAACTTGGTTCCAAAGACTCTATATATAAACGCGGTTTTGTCAATATTTAAAGTTTGTTTGACTTTATAATTAATTTTGAAAAATTATATTTGAATTTATTTTGATGAAATGATATGCATATGATTGATATATATATGTCTCCTGTGGTGGGATAAATATATTTCTTCGTCAATCCAAATACATTCTCTCTCACGCACTGAAAAAACAAAAACACACACACAGACGCTAATACGTCGTCGTTTCCGATCAATAATGTCAACCCAACGCCCAAATCTATGGAGATTGATCTCCGAATCATCGCACATAATCGGCGCTCAGCCCCGCCATTTCTCCGCCCTCTCAGTTCTCTTCCTCCTCCCAATCTCAATTTCCACCCTAATTTACCAGTTCCTTCTGCGGCCTGATTCAATTCGCTCCGGCTATGGCAGATCGCAGCTCCATATCCAAATCACTTACCTCATTTTCGCCACCGTTTTCGGGCTCTGCGGCAGCGCTTCTATCACCTACAGCACCGTCCGCGGTTTCTACGGCAAGCGCGTGACGCTCACCTCCTCCCTGAAATCCATTATGGTTTCGTTTTACCTTCTTCTCTCGACGAAGCTGGTCGCGCAGATAATTCTGGCACTGGTTATCTTCGGTTTCGGTGTTTCCATGGTGCTGGCGTACAACGGGCTGCTTCTGCTAGGGCTCGAAATGGACTACGACAGTCTGTATTTTCTAATTTTCGTGATCCTGATCGCCGCCCTAGTTGTGGCGGCGATGATTTACGTAGAAGTCGGGTGGTGTCTGACGACGGCGGTGGTGGTTGTGGAATCGCGGTGGGGATTCGCGCCGCTGAAGAGGAGTTGGCATCTGGTGAAGGGGATGAGATGGGTGGCGTTTTCGAAGGTGGTGGTGTTTTTAATTTTGGGTGGGCTTCTGTCGATGTGGTATACGATTGTGGTGGCTAAATCAGGCGGCGGCGGCGGCGGAAATGGATGGAAAAGTTGGGGGTTTTGTTTGCAGGCGTTTGTTTGTGCTAATATTTTGACGGTGTTTTTGCTTTACAGTGTGACTGCAACCGCCGTGCTGTTCATCCACTGCAGAGCTCTGCACGGCGAAGATATGGCGGCGTTTCATAAGATTGATGATGAGGAGGAGGAGTTTGGTGGGGAATATGAATATCTCCCGTTGCCTTTTAGTAATGTGTAAATTGCCATTGGAGGGGTTATGTACTGTGTGTATTTGCAATTAAGGTGTTTGATTTGTGAGAAATTATATTTTAACCATCGTTTTGGTTTAGATAATGTGAGGTGAGGAGACCCAGATAATAATTGTTCCACGATTGTAATGGATCGGATGTGGTATCTACAACTATTTAAATTGCAGATCACTCCTTTTTCGATCATCTTTGATAATACAATTACAATGTTGTAAGACTGTGTGTGTGTGTGTGTGTGAGAGAGAGAGAGAGAGATATTACCAAAAATCTGAAAAATCGGAAACAATAAATTTTTCAAGAATCGGGAATTTTTGTATTTGAATAGGCGGGATTCGGATTTTTCCCAAGTACAAAGTGCCAAAATACGATATTTCAATTGTGTAAAGTGGGATTGTCGTGTTTTGTTTATTATTTTCTTATTTATTTATTAATGAAGTAATACACAAAAATCGAAAAGGAAAAAAAAAATGAGTTTTGTCAAATAACTAGTTTTTCTTCTAAACTCAAAGCTATCTAATAACTTTTTTAGCGGGTGCAGATTAACTTTAAACGACACTTAAAAAGAGAAAGTCATAGTCGAATTCGTTATATTCCTCTACCATTGATCTCTCTCTATAATAGATTAATAGTACATACATTCTTTGATTAAGTGATTCCTACCACGATCTATCTCCCTATAAGCTATAATAGTATATTTCAACAATTAAGTGATTCTCTAACATGGGAGATCACTTTTTAATTATGTGATTATTTCTTATCAAATATATATATATATATATATATATATATATACACGTTTATACATCAAGCATAGTAGCCTAGTAGGACAAGTTGGCCAATAATCACCCATAGGATCAACAATAATCTACACAACTAATTAATTAAATAAAATAATTATTTCATCAAATAAAAATAATACACTATACTGCAAAATGCTCATTCTTAATTAATAGTCAAACTTACGCTGTGCAAATAAATAAAACTACAACATCCTTTCAACATAATTTTCCTATCTCATTTCCAATATAACCTCATCTCCGATTACAATGTCAACCCACCGACCGAATCTCCGGCGAGTACTCTCCGACACGTGGCGAATAATCAGCGCCCAGCCCCGCCATTTCTCCGCCCTCTCGATCCTCTTCCTCCTCCCAAACTACTCTCTCTCCGCCATAACGTACACTTTCATTTCCCTTCACCCCACCTCACAGCTTCTCTCCGGCCGAATCACGGTCCCGATTCTGTACGCCGCTTTCGTTCTTCTTTTCGGGATTTGCGCCAAGGCTTCCATCACACACACCACCTTCCGTGGATTCTACGGCAAACCCGGCGTACTTATCTCCTCGCTCGATTCGATTCGGGTTTCGTTTCTCCCGCTTCTCGCCACGCATTTAACCGCCAAGATAATTCAGGGTTTCATTGTTCTAGGGTTTGGTAATTCTGTGCGGTTGACGTACAAAGGTCTTCGTTTATTATCCGGGCAGCCGTTCGAAATATATCGCGTATATTTCCTCGTTCTTGTAACAGTCCTGAATCTCCTGATCGCCGCTCTGCTAGCTGCGGCCGTGGTTTACTTTATTTTCCGGTGGTACTTTGCAACTCCGGTGGTGGTTGCGGAGTCGCAGTGGGGGTTTCCACCGTTGAAGAGGAGCGGGTTTTTGGTGAATGGGGCGAAAAGGGTTGTGTTTTCGATGATGTTCTTCTTCGGGATTCTGTTCGGGGTTTCTTGGATCTGGTGTTGGAATCTGGTGGCGATTGTAAGAAGAAATAGTACTGTAAGGTGGGAATACTTTGTTGTGCAGATGATTTTTTGTGTTGGGTTCTGGACGATTTTGTCCCTGTATAGTATGGCTGCAACCACCGTGTTGTTCATCCACTGCAAAGCCGCTTTGCATGGCGGCGTCGAAATGGCGGCGGCGTTTCAGATCGATCTCGAAGATGATGGTGGTGATGACGTGGATGAGGAGGAGGAGCTTGGTCGGAAAATATATGTCCGGTTGCCTTTCCATTAATTATTTTTTAATTTCATTATTAATTGCTATTAATTTTATTTCTACTATTTCAACGCTTATATGCCATGTTGTATATATTATATTCTCTTAGCTAAAGGATCATATAAAATAAATATAATAGAAAATAATATAATTAAACAAATTAAGTCAATAGAGAGAGGGAGAAAATTACATTTTTGTTTATTTTATTAATTATGTCTCCACAAAAAATAAATTAAAATATTTTTTTTTTTTTTTTATTAATTATTAATTATGGCTGATCTTTTGAGCTGCAAATGAGGGTGACCTAAGTATCTGGATTTGATACCGTACGATGAATTAGTACAGAAAATAAAGGGTATGTTTCAACATTTAAATTAGTCCCAAGCACGTACCGCTTAATTAAATAATTCAAATTTTAATTTGTGTTTTATTAGCTACTAATTAAACATAAAATTAAACCACAAAAAGTTTATCACATGTCGATCGGCCATTGGTGCACATTCATGTTTCGATTATAAGTGTAAACGAATCGAATTTGAAAGTTCGAGTAAATTTCTATGCGTTTGAGCTCGAACTCGGGCTTATACTTATAATTGAAATAATCTACAATTATAGTCGTTTTTGTATATCATTGGTTAAATATTATAATACACATGTCGTCTCGGTGATTGTGTATCCTGAAAAATCAAAAGATTTACGACGAAAAGACGTGGAAAAAAGTGACGTGTGCTAGTAAATAAAAACAATACGTGGAATATATTAAAATTTGAACATGCCACGTCATCGATTGAAAAGAGGCTCGTTGATTTGGTCATTTTCATCTAAGTGAAATAAAATAAATAATTTAAAATAATAATAATAATCTCTTACTTTTGGACCTTAATTCAGCTGCAATTGGGCCTACACTTGTTACGACCATATCAGATATATTTAATAATTAAATATGTAACCCAATCTTATATTTACTAATCAACTACTCCAACTATATGTTATTGCACTTTTGACCATAAAAAATTTAATAATGTACTGATTATTCGATTTATGACATTCTATTAAGGCCTAGCTCCTTTGTTTGCGACTGTTAGCATAAAATAACAAATAGTGGAGTTTGTAAAATATTTGGTCGGTAGGATTCAATATTAATCAAGTCCACTATTAAAATTGAAGCCCGTAATTAAGTGCTACTACGTCATGAAATTAGTAACACCCCTCCCCGCGATTGATTTTGTAGAGGGTGACTGAAGCAGAAAATTGAAATTTTATTCTTAAAACAATAATTTAATTTTATTAAATAAAAGATTTAATAGACAATTCATATATAATAAAATAATCTAACAAATTTAATACAACTTGTAATCTAAACAATCAAACATACTATCAACTAATTAATTAGTTAACTAGTAGTGAATTAATCTAATCTAATCTAATCTGGTCTAATTTAATATAAGGGCATCTCCAACCATAGACAATTTGAGATGGTAAAAGTAATAATTTAGCAAATATAGCTTTTGAGGAAGAAAAAACTCACTCCAAAGGGAGAGGTATATTTTAGCTCACAAGTTAAAAGCTCATCTACAAATGCTATATATACCATTTACTATTCATGAAAGCTAAATGATAAAAATATTAAAATAATAGGTTTGTTAGAAAGGGGTGTGATTAAAGTATCAAATAAATAATGAAAAAGTAATAAATTATAATAGAATGGTATAAAATAGATGATATGGTAGGAGTGATAGGTGAAAAGTGGCTTGCTATAACACTATTCATAAGGTATTAATAGATATATCATTACATTTTTTAGCTTGTAACCTTGGAGATGCTCTAAGTAAGCAAAACAAGGCCTTAGACATTTCAAAAATTAGATTGATTATTTTTTGGGCTGGAAAATGAAAAACTGATAGCAAATGAAAATTTGTAAGGAAATTGCTATTGTTTCAAATTTCAATCGATACGAATGAAAAGTGTGAACATATGAAAAATAATTATAGGAAAATATAGAAGTCGTTGAGTCAATGAAGTTAAATTAAAAAAAAAAAAAAAAAAAAAAACCTACGAAAAATAAATAATTAAATAAATATAAAATAATAATTGTTGTAATGACGGACGATCCACGGTTTTGTAGAATCTACACCAAGGTGAATAACACATTGGTATAGTTTTACATCCTTGATTTACACATTATAACACGCACTCATATGTATGTGTGTTTAGTACTTAGTGAATAGTTATCTATATAAATATATGGTTTAAAACAACATGGCGTGTTTCAACAAATGTAGCATCTCATTAGTCGTTGGTCCTTTCAAGAAAGTTGGTTGTTTCTTCCAGCTGATAAAAGTCAACAGGACAAAAAATAAATAAATTAATTAATTAAATAAAATAAATAAATAAATTGTTGTGACGACGAACTATCGACAGTTTTGTAGTACCTATGCCTAATGAAAATTATTATGTGGTTTTACACCGTTGATCTGTACATAATAGCTCACACGTATGTACATACGTGTATTATAGTATTTAGTGAATAATTATCTATATAAACTTACGATTTAAAACAACATGGTCGTCCACGAAAATTCTTCCTTTTTTCGAACTTAGAAAAGTCTACAAGAGAAAAAAAAGTGAAGACGAAATAAATGTTAGCGCTAATAATTTGAAAAAGTCAATCATTATCAATAGATGAATTAATACTTAATACCGAGTCAAATTCCAATAATTCCCGCCATCCTATATATAGATATTATGTTCATCGTCTTCTTAATTAATTCTCCAACAACACAAAAAAAAATAAAAAAAAAATACTATCACGTCATCTCTGATAGCCATGACGTCAGCCCAAAAAACCCCAAACTTCTGGGCAATACTCTCCGACACGTGGCGCGTGATCAGCGCCCAGCCCCGCCATTTCTCCGTCCTCTCAATTCTCTTCCTCCTCCCGATCTCAATTTGCAGCGGCGTTTACCCTTTCCTTTTCCCGCCACCCAATTATAATAATATTAATAATAATAATAATAATAATAATAATAATAATAATAATAATAATAATTCAAATTCAGTTCCTTCTCAATTAATTATCCAATTTATTTACCTCCTTTTCGCAGTCATCTTCGGCCTTTGCGGCGGCGCGTCCATCACACACACCGCCATCCACGGTTTCTACGGCGAACCCGTAGGAATCACCTCCGCGCTCAAATCAATTCCGGTCTTATTTCTCCCTCTTTTCGCGACCAAATTAGTTTACCTGATAATTCTATGGTTGATTTTTTCCTGTTACGGGATTTTAATCGCGTTTGCGTACGGCGGGCTTCTACTATTCGGTGTCCAATTGGACTACGGCGGTTCGAATTTCGTCGCCTTCCTAGTCGTGATGACCGTCCTTCTTATGGCGGCGACGATTTACATCCAAGTGGGGTGGTGCTTGTCGACGGCGGTGGTGGTTGTGGAGTCGCGTTGGGGCTACGCGCCGCTGAAGAGGAGTTGGTATCTGGTTAGAGGGATGAAATGGGTCGTGTTTGGGACGCTTATGCTACTGGCAGTTCCGTCGGGACTTTTGTCGGTGTGGTATTCGAGTGTGGTGACTAAAGCCGCCGCCGCCGCCGGAAGTGGCGGCGACGGAATATGGACGGTTATAGGTTGGGGGTTTGTTGTGGAGATGATTGTTTGTGTGTGTGTGTGGACCGTAGCGTCGCTGTACAGTACGGTGGCGACCACCGTGCTGTTCATCTACTGCAGAGCCGCCCACGGCGGCGGCGGCGATGAGATGGCGGCGTTTGAGAACGGCGGTGGGAAGTTCGGTCGGGTATATGCACAAGTGCCTTATAACGACGATGCTGTCTAATATAAGTGTGGATTTAAAAAGAGTGTCTATAAAAAAATATTTTGTTGTGTTTGATTTCCGAGAAATTTAATTTTGTTTATATTGATTTGTGTAATAAAATAATATTGCTTTGAATTTTGATTATTTCATCTTTTATATATATTATATATATATATATATGTTTAATATATTATGATCTACGTTTCAAAATTCAAATATTGTAGTATTGTACCTTCATTTCCTATTAAATATGACATATCTATATGAACCAAAAAATATAGCCAAATTTTGCTTTTTTTCTATTTTTATCATAACATTAAAGTTAATTGAAAGGGGCTATCTATATAATATATAAATTGAAACCCTCATATCCTAGAATTACGACATTTGGCGTCCATGTAGGCATCCACGTAGACATCCTACTCATTTCACATGTGTCAATTTAAATTCAATTCAATTCAATGAATTATTAAATATCTTATATCCTAATATAACTTATTTTACTATTTATACCATATATACCATATTCAAGCATTTTTCATATAATTAATCCGGATTTTAAAATTATAAGTATTCATTTCCACTAAATCCCCACCAAATCCGCCTGGTGGATTTAGTGTAGTTCATTTCAACATTTAATTTAGCTTATAAATAATCGGCACTTTTATTTCAAAAAAAATTCGGCACTTTTATTAATTATTTCCATAAATGATCAATTATAACAAATCATGGAAATCTTTAAAACAAATTGATTTATTTGTACTAAATCAATCTGGATTTCTTGCACAATGATTACAAATTTATATTAATATCAACATAATATACTTTCCTAATTCATTAATGTCTAAAAGATCTTCTTAAACCACATTCTAAACCCTATAAATACTCAATAGTTTACACTCATTCTCACATTGCCGGATCATATTCATTTTTGATTTGAATGTGTATTTGCTCTTGATACAATTGTTAATTGGTTAGTTTTCTTGATATTCCTTTTTCACATTATTCGTTGTTAATTTTTTTCTATTTCCTCTTCATTTTCTGTTTTTTGATTATTCATTGTATTATGTCTTATTATTTCTCTTCAGTAATATATTGTGGTATGTAAACATTCTGATTTTATTTCGTTATTATTATTTAGTTGTAATTCACTATTTTTCTTTTTAATTCTTATTCATTCTATATGTTTCATTTCAATTTTATTTTGTTGTTATGTTCTTTTTTTTATGTATTCTTGATGTTTATATTTTTTTTGTTAATGGTTGTTATTTTTTTTTTTCTTTTGTTTTTCAGGATATACATAAGATGTGTAATATACGTCAAGTTAACCAAACTGTAACAACTATTATAGATTTTGTGAAAATTTTGAAAATTGTACTTCAATGAAAGATATTACATATATTCCTATGGATTTTGAATATATGAATTAGATATATAAGTCCTATGTAAAAAAACTGATAGGGTAAATTACATGTATATATATATATATATATATATATATATATATATATATATATATATATATATATATATATATGTATGTGTGTGTGTGTGTGTGTGAGATTATGAAATAGCAATCTTGATGCATACCATTAATATTATTGGTTTTGGGTTTTCCTTATTTAAATATGTATTTAATTTTAGGGGCAATTTGCTATAGGTCCTCCTATAAGAGTTTTTATATGTATAAATCCAATTACTAATTCTCTATTTTTATTATATTTATTATTTTTATAGTGTCTAAAACACCCCTAATAAAATATGGAAAATAAAACTCTCTCTACCAAATAAAATTCCCCAAATCTCTCTACCAAATAAAATTCCCCCAAATCTATCTCTTCTCTCAATTTTAATTAAAAAAACACGTTAATTCGTGAAAAAAAAAATTCTGCAAAAATTCAAACTCTCAAACTTCATCAAATACAAACTTCAAATGCAAAACAGCAAACATCAACTAAAAAATTATAATATGTATTATTTAACTGCAAACAACATACTACACTCGACCAAATTCAAACAATAAAGTGCAAAGTCGAATATGCATCATCTAAATAAACAACAAATTGAAAATAAATTGAAAATATGATTAACATCATCTAAAATTCAAACAAAGCAAAAAAAAAAAGTTAATTTAAAAAAAATATACACAGTACGCAAATGCAAAATACAACAATAAAATCTTCCAATTCCAAAAAACAGAATTTTCAATTCTCAAAAAAATATTATTACAGATTGCTATTTGCAGTTTTGGATTGCTATTTGCAGTTTTCAATTTTATGTTTCAAATTTAGTTTGTCAATTTAAATTCTTTTGGTGTTTGGTGAAGCGAAAAATTAATTAAAAATGCAACAAAAAAATATAAATTCACTATACATAAATTTAGAGAGAGAGAGGGAGAAGCAAATAACTAACTTTTTTGTAAACAAGGAGGTGTTTGTTGTCGACAAAGAGATAATCTCATAATGTCAAGGGACCTACACCTATATTCATCTAACAACTTGGATCCCCACCTATATAAGTTTGAAATAAGGGGTGTCTAGCCTATTTCCCCTTAATCTTATATATAAAAGAAAGAAACGCTAGGGCAACCCTAAGAAACCCTAATGTCATATTTGTAAATTTTTTTCAATTTTTATCAAATTTTTATCCCCTTAATATTAATTTAAATATTATTTTCGAATTTTATCATATTTGTATCCCCTAAATATTATTTTAAATATTATTTTTTATTTTTTATCAGATTTTTGTCTACTAAATATTATTTTTTATTTTTATCAAATTTTTATCTCCTAAATATTATTATAAATAATATTTTTTTAATTTTATCAAATTTATATCGCCTAACTATAATTTTAAATATAATTTTCAACTTTTAGCAGATTTTTATCTCCTAAATATTATTTTCGAATTTTATCAAATTTATATCTCCTAAATAATATTTTAAATATTTTTTTCGAGTTTTATCATGTTTTTATTATTTTTTTATCTCCTAAATATTAATTTTGTTTTTTATCAGATTATTGTCTCCTAAATATTATTTTCGATTTTTATCAAAATTTTATCTCCTAAATATTATTTTAAATAATAATTTTTATTCTAATCATATTTTATCTCCTAAATATTATTCTAATTATTATTTTCGTATTTTATCAACTTTTATCTCATTAACATTATTTGAAATATTATTTTCGATTTTTATCAACTTTTATCTCATTAACATTATTTGAAATATTATTTTCGATTTTTATCAAATTTTTATCTCCTTACTATTATTTTAAATTTTATTTTCGATTTTTATCTCCTAAATATTATTTTGAATATTATTATCGATTTTCATCATTTTTTATCTCCTAGATATCTTATATATAAAAGAAAGAAACGCTAGGGCAACCCTAAGAAACCCTAATGTCATATTTGTAAATTTTTTTCAATTTTTATCAAATGTTTATCCCCTTAATATTAATTTAAATATTATTTTCGAATTTTATCATATTTGTATCCCCTAAATATTATTTTAAATATTATTTTTTATTTTTTATCAGATTTTTGTCTACTAAATATTATTTTTTATTTTTATCAAATTTTTATCTCCTAGATATTATTATAAGTAATATTTTTTTAATTTTATCAAATTTATATCGCCTAACTATAATTTTAAATATAATTTTCAACTTTTAGCAGATTTTTATCTCCTAAATATTATTTTCGAATTTTATCAAATTTATATCTCCTAAATAATATTTTAAATATTTTTTTCGAGTTTTATCATGTTTTTATTATTTTTTTATCTCCTAAATATTAATTTTGTTTTTTATCAGATTATTGTCTCCTAAATATTATTTTCGATTTTTATCAAAATTTTATCTCCTAAATATTATTTTAAATAATAATTTTTATTTTAATCATATTTTATCAACTTTTATCTCATTAACATTATTTGAAATATTATTTTCGATTTTTTATCAAATTTTTATCTCCTTACTATTATTTTAAATTTTATTTTCGATTTTTATCAACTTTTATCTCCTAAATTTTAGTTTTTGATTTTTTTATCAAATTTTTATCTCCTAAATATTATTTTAAATATTATTATCGATTTTCATCAAATTCTCCTAGATATTATTTATAATAATCTGATTTTCAGTTTTTACAGAAAAGGGTAAATAAATCTGATTTTCATCCCTAGCGGATTTTGTAACATCGTTTTACAGAATGTCCGCAACATTTGAATTTTATGTCTTCCCTACCTAAGGCTTCTTCTTTTGGTAAGCCGACTTTAGATTTTGTTTCTTATATTCTTCTTCATCCTATTGACTGTGTGGCAATTAGTTTACATTTTTTTTCCATCATGGCTTATAGGTAATTTCATTTTGTTAAATTATGTGTTTCATTAATTTATACCAAAGTTTTCAAATTTTATGTATAACAATTATTTCATTTTATATGTTATTGGACATGTTATTGAAATGGATGATTTGAGAAAATTAACCAAAAATGGGCGGAACCACAAGCTATTGGAAGTCGACCTTCAAGACTTATTGTTTGTATGCGATATTTAATTTATTGTTTCTTAATTTTCCAATTGTTAATTCCAGTGGCAAAACAGCCTTAAAATGAGGCAGTGGAGAAGGGCTTAGTTCCGATGCAAGATGTATAGATGGCTTTTTACGATGGTATGTTGTCGATAGTTTAGTTTTGATTATGTTAACTTAGTTATTAAATCTAATTACTTTTAAGCTCAACATGAAAGACATAATTGATGATTTTTTTCCTGGTTCAAATTTTCAATCTACTGGTATTAGCTGATTCAATTCATACGATACTTATTCAACAGTAAAGTTATGTCCTTTTTTTTTGTGTGTAGTATACTTAATAATGTTCCAGTATAATAGAATTTTGATCATACGATACATCAAACGTTTATTTATATTCTTACAACATCAAAACAATGTAATTTGTTGTCCCGTGCATCGCACGGGTACAATTACTAGTTTAATATAACTCTTCAATACTTTTTTTAATAGAGAAATGCTCAAACTATTATGCACCATTTGAGAAAAAATCACTTTTAATTTTAGTCACCAATTTTCCCAATTATGTCCCTCCACCTTACACACTATCCCCCATTCCCGCCCATGACCCATCAGCGTGTCTTTCCTCTTTTTTTTATTTTTTTATTTTTTTATTTTTTTATTTTTATTTTATTATTTTCGTTTTTTTAACTTTTTTTTCTGTCAGGTATATTAATCGACTATGAAACATATTAAATCGACTATGATGAACTATAGTCGATTAAGGAACCGACTACTAAAAATAACAAATAATAACTACAAAACTGCAAACAAACAATATACAAACTTTATAATTTTTTTTTTTTTTTTTTTTTTTTGGTAATGCAGGAACCCGCAGCCAACCATATAGGTGCACTGGGTAAACCTACACTCTCGTATAATAGCTTGCAAACCATACGAGAGATGTAAACCACACTAGGCTAACAATGTGTGACAAGCTCGACCTAGCGACCGTTGGCAAGGGGATTCGAACTTGGGTCAATTGACCCAAGCTCTCTTGCTCCAACCGCTAGGCCACCCTTGCGGGTTACAAACTTTATAATTGATTTATACGATTGGAATCAATAAACAAAAAATTCAAAAAAAAAAAAAAAAAAAAAAAAAATTTGATGAAGCATATTAATCGACTATGATGTGAAGCATAGTCGATTAACAATCTGCTACTAAACATAATAAATCACAGCTGCGAAAAAATGCAAAATCAACTATATATTACAAAAACAAAAAATATACAAACATTATAAATGGTTTATACAATTGAAATCAATAAACAAAAAATCCCAAATAAAAAAAAAAAAAAAAAAAAAAATTGGAGTCGATGAACCTTAATCGACTACCAGAGCATAGTCGATTAGCTTAATCGACTATGAACATGTACATAGTCGATTAAGGTTTCAGCATACGCGAAATTCTCTATACGCGCCTTCATCCGCCCAATCCACAAAAAAAAAATCCTAAATTTGCCTTCCCATCGTCACCACACTGTTGTCACAACACACCATCACCACCTTACTTTGATATTAGGACGATTTTTTTATTACAAATAAATAAATAAAATCATAAATCGACAATTTTACATCTTTTCGCCGCCGGTGTAGCAATCGTGGCATTCGAACTCAGAATCGCTAACAAAATCATCATCATTTTTATGGTTTTTGTTAAGATCTGCTGACGACGACCCCGATCCCGACTTCGACGACAACGAAGACGATGGCTTCAACGGAATTAGCATCGTTGTTCTGGTTGGTTCTTCATCTTCCAATCAAGAGAGAATAATCTAAAGAATTGAGAGAGAAAAGTATAATAGAGAGAAAAAAAAAACAGAGAATAGACGGGAGAAGAAGAGACGGGAGAGAAGAGAAAATAAGATTAGGGTTTGAAAGAGTATAGTAGAGAATTAAGGGTAGTTTTGGAATTATGAAAATATCACTTGGGTGGAATATTAGCTAGGGGGTTTTCTCTAATTATTTTTGGGAGGGGGTGTTTCCTTAACTCATTTTTCTAGATGAGGGGGTTCTTGTTAATTATTCCTAATTGAAATGTTAAATATTGCTGCAATTACATTAATATATTTTTGACTCCAAACGCGATTTTGTCTATTTACTTATCTAATTTTTTTATCAGACGTTCGCATTGAAATTGTAGTTGTTTGAGTTAGTTTTCTAATCTAACTTGAATCAGCTAGATTGGATGTCCACTATCAAAGTTATATTTAGCATTTTAGATAAGTCAAACATTAAAAAATGTGAGCAGTGATCGTTCATTCAGACATTTCTCATTCGACGTTCAATTTTAATGATTCGAATTGAACTAGACATGTAACTCAAATCAACTACGAATTTCGTGTTTTAAGTTTCGAATTATCAAAACCATGTTTAAAGCCGCAGAAATCACTATTATTAAAACTGTAACAACATCTATCACAATCATAAGTTACAACTATAACTATAAGCTGCATGCAAGTTGAAAATTAAGTAAGCTAAAGTCCACTTCCAAATGTCTTTTAAAAAAGTTGACGCAACTACTTTCAAAAGTCTATGATCAATCAATAAACACATTTTCCGGCCATCCTTTATATATATATATATATATATATATATATATATATATATATATATATATATATATATATATATATATATACTTGATCGTCATCTTCTCGGCCTTCTGCAATCAATCACATTCTCTCTTCACGAACAAACTATATATTACGGTCAATCTCCGATCATCGTGATCGATGTCATCCCATTCCCACCACCGCCGCCCAAGCCTATGTGGAATACTCTCAGAAACATGGCGCATAACGACCGCTCAGCCCCGCCATTACGCCGCCCTCTCGATTCTCTTCGTCCTCCCAGTCACATTTTCCCCACTCATCTACCCTTTTCTCCTGCGCACCATCTCAGTTTCAATAACTCAAACCATCGTCCAAATCATCGTTTATTACCTTCTGGTACACCTCCTCGGCCTCTTCGCCGGCGTTTCAATTACCCACGCCACCTTCCGCGGATTCTACGGCAATCCCGCCACACTCATCTCGTCGCTCAGATCGATTCTGGTTTCGTTCCTCCCTCTTCTCGGCACCAAGTTAGTCTGCCTCGTGTTTCTGGTATGGGCTGTCGGTGGTCTTCTGATCGCGGCTTATAACATTCTTCTGATTATTCTTCTTCTATCCGGGTACGAGAAAGACTACTGCGATCGATATCTGCCCGTCTCGGCACTCGCGATCTCCGTTGTCCTCGTGGCGACGACTTACATCGTGTGGGGTTGGTGTTTGACGGCCGCGGTGGTGGTTGTGGAATCGCGGTGGGGTCTTGCGGCTCTGGGGAGGTGTTGGGATTTGACCAAGGGGGTGAGGTGCGTCTCGTTTTCGATGGTGATCTTCTTCGGAGTTTTGTCCGTGATTCTGTCGGCGTGGTGTTCGGTTTTGGCGATTGACGCAAGCAGAAACGGTGTGAGTTGCTTGTTCGTGGCGCAGCTGATTGTTTGTGTTGGTCTTTGGACCGTGTTGTCTGTTTATAGTACGGCCGCGAGCACCGTGTTATTCATCCACAGCAAGGCCTTCCACGGCGAAGATACGTCGGAGTTTCCGGTTGTTGATGAGTTGGGCCCGGAATATGTCCCGTTGACTCTTGATTGATGGAATTGACCAAGACTTTGTTCTTTATTTTCGAGTGTTTTTTTTTTCTATTGTGATTTTTTTTTTTACGATTTGCGAGTTATTGCACAAGAGTGAAATTTACCCGGGCATTTCAAGTGGCCACATTGTGAAATAAGAATATTCCATGATTGTAAATTTATGGATGTTACATTGGAACACATGTATTTTTTTCATTTGATACATAACAGAAAAAAATTCTAGAAGATTCACAAAGAGTTGATAAAGAAAAGAGATCCAACGGTTATCCTACAATCAATCAATCAATCAATCCCAACAGCCAACTCAAGATTCCCTCACAAAAGAATCCAGCAGGCAAATCACATATTTTTCAAGAATCTTGCATCATTTTTTGTTGACTCCTTCATACCTTCCTATGGTTGTTAGACGAAGAAGACGGTGGCATATATTTCGACACGTTTCTGTCCGGTTCAGACCCAAACAAAAGACTACTCCAATTACTCGACCTATTCATAATCCTCGTCGGGACACGATCGCTGTCTTCTCCGCCAGACGCATCATACCCATCGCTCGTCGATCTCGACAAAGGAAGACCAAGCCCCCCCGGCACATCAGCACCCAACCCGAAAGCGTTCGCCTCCGGCGAACCAAAGCTACTCTCCGGCGAAGAAGCAACAATAATCCCATCCGGGCCCACGCCCAGGCCCGGAATAGCCCGGCCCGGCCTGTAGTCGCTCCGGGCCTCGTGGTGCAGTGGGCCCAACCCGCCCGACGTACCCACCGGCATATCCGCAGGCAGGCGGATACGCCTGCTGCCGCCACCGCCACCTCGCTTTCTGTTGTTTTCGGGCCATGGGCCAGCCCGGCGGCCGCTGCTGCCGAAGCTGCTGTCGGTTTCAGGGGCGTAGGTGGGGCCCGGCCTGGAAACGGGCCGTATGATCTTTGACTTCTTTCTTGCCTCTGCTGCGGCTTTGGTGACTTGCTCTGCGTTTAATCTTGCGAGTGTCCATGGGCTGATCTTCACAGCTGCCGTGTGATTCTTTTTCTTTGTCTGCTGTTGTTCGTCGGTTGTCGTCTTTTTCCCGAGCGAACTAACCGACACGTTGTCCGGAGGTACTACATCGTACTGGCATACGGTAACAAGATTACAATGAAGCATTAACAAATGTTTAGGGGGGGCATAAAAAAGGGGGTGGTTTTGATGAAAACTTTGGAAGAATTTAAACCTGATCTTCGACAAAAAGACGAGGCGGAGTGCACCAAGCGGCTCGATGGAAAGTGTTGAATGAGCTGGCACTGCTTAATCCGGTGACGGAGCTAATAGGAGACATTTGAGGGCTTTGTTGACCTCCAACACCTTGTTGCTCTTGCTCCCTTAGAGCGATTATGTAGTCGTACGTGCTTATTCCCTATTTTATCCAACCGTTGCAGTTGTGAGTTTACGACAAATTTTATTTTTTTTAATTTCGTTATACTGCAAGAGTAAAAAAAAAGGGAGTAAATGAAACGAAATTCCGACCTTCTTGATTAGAAGGATGTGAAAGAAGAAGAGCTGAGCAAGCGGAAGGGTCGCAATCATGGCTAATATCGTGCATACTGCCTGCAAATAAATACGATTTCTTTAAGTAACAATTTTCATCAAACTGCAGTAAGTTTATGATGAAAATTTCGACAATTTTTTTTTTTAAAAAGGAGACCAAATACTCACCACCACAATTACGAACGGAACCATCGTGAAACTGCTTCCCAGCTTGGAGCTTATATCTGTAGCAAACCGTTTCCTCTCGAGAAAACAGAGGATAAGTACAAGTATCCCGGTCGACCATTGAAGTATAAGCTGCAATCAAATAAAACTGTCAATATTTATTAAATATATAAATACGGGCCTGAAAAAATAGATTAAATAACTTTTTTAAGGTGAAATGTCGAAAATACGGCATACCAGTAGAAGGGAAGACACCATTAAAGTAAAGAACTTCCGGTAGTTCCTTTTGCCTATGCAATTGTTTAGCCACTACAAAAAGAAAAAAAAAAAAAAAAAAAAAAAAGGATTAGATTTTTAAATAATAAGAAAATATCTACCAACTCGAAAAACACTTACGTACCCTGCAATGATGATCGAATCGGTCGACGCACTTGTCGCAAACTCTACAATGTTTGCTGTACTTGAAAACCTGCAAAATTTAGTTAAACCCGTTTTTAGTCACATTATCGAACGATCGAAAAAACTTTTAACTATGTGTAATTTATCTGCACACCTCTACTTCGCACAAACTGCAGTAGAACATTCCATCTTCGCTCTGTTGATCAGAAGAATCTTCGTTCGAGTTGCAAAGTAGTGCACAAGGCAGTAAAACAAGAATGCCCGTTAAGAAGCAGTTACGCTTACGAGACGAGGGATTCTTGTTTTCGTGTTCGGTATTGCAATCGGCAGCTGACTCGATATCCGTTTTGCCTCTGTTGTTCGATTCCTCCGGAGTGGCGGCTGCTGCACAGTTGGCATCTTGAATTGACGACGAAATTGATTCTCCTCCACCGTGTTTACACTCGCTCGATTTTAAGTGCTTTTTGCTGTCCTGAATGTTACGGTATTTTTTCGATCGAAATACTCCGGAATCGGCAGGATCGGCACCAGCACACCAAATGTATAGTCCAAACGCGCATATCAGCTGAGAAAACGACGAAGTCGGGGAACAAATATCAGAAGCTAACTAACTAATTGTGAAACACCCGTCGACAATTCATTATAGCTTAGTGCATTCTACACGAATATCGACAAAAAACAAATTTCATCGGCAGATAACAACCGGAAACAATGCTGTTAAACATAATAACAAAAAGTCCGAAACTTGTGGCTATCTTTATATACGACACAAGCACTCCATTGAAGAGAGGCTTAAATGCTTACCTCAACAAATTACGAAAAAACCCGAATTTATAGAGAGTGTGGAAATGCAATTAAACGGAACTAATCGAAGGAAAACAAAAAATTGTCGATTTCAGGGCATAAAGTGAAGATCAATCATAAAGTAAACAAGCATTGTTAAAACCGTAGATCTCATTTATTTAGATACACCCAGTCGAAAGGCAAGATGAATTACAAAAGAAAATTGAAGATAAGATTTGCAATTGTGCTTACAAGAGGAGTGTAAATCCCAATAATTATGTACTGGAACAATTGCCTTCCCACAAAAGGCGCAAAGAATACATAGAAAGCAAACCCCAATGCCAGAAACACAGCTACAGCCACCACCTGCAAACACACAAGCACACACTTTTACACACACTATTACACACACTTTTACACACACAGAGAGGGGTTAGTAGAAAAGATACCTGGAGTGGATGGTAAGGAAGCTGCCATCCATGTTTTCTCATTGTGTGTGTTGATTGGAAGTTACAGTGAAGAAAGGGAAAAAAAAAAAAAAAGAATTCTTGAAAGAAGAGTTAATATACAGGGAAATGGGGGTTTTGTTTCTAGTTCCTTAGTCCACTGTTAATGGCAGCTTCCGCCCCATTTCCATGGCAGAATTTGGATCAAAGCTTCAATGTAGAGAAATCTTGCGCCCCCATTTTCGTTTTCCATAACCACCACAAAAAAATAAAAATATATCAAAGAGAAGTTTAGAATGGAAGAAAAAACCCACAAAATGAAAGTGGGGGGTGGTGGTGGTTGATGAAGGAATTGATCAATGGGGCTAAGCTAAGCACCTTTTACTTACTTGTTCACTCATTACAACCCACCACACCCAAGGCAAACACATTCATGAAGAGAGAGAAAGAGAGAGTTAGAGAGAGAGAGAGAGAGAGAGAGAGAAGAAAGAAAAAAAAAATTAAAAGCTTCTGCCTTTGGGGTTCAAATGGGGATTTGGAGAAATGGGTTTGTTTCTTTTTTTAATTCTATGTCTTCTTGAATTTGCTTTTTGGTTGAGCCAAGCAAAGATCTGTGCGCAATGCAAACCAAGGAGAGAGAGAGAGAGGAGAGAGAGGGGGAAGAGAGAGAAAGTGATAGGTCAGGGGCAGTGCTGGAAACTGGCGTTTTGCTTTCTAAGCCTATAATGACTGACCTTGGGTCCTTTGGGCAAACCTAACTTTAATTTTTTCCCCCTTTTTTTTTTTTTTTTTTAATTTAATTTTAATTTTAATTTTGAACTTCCTGCTTGGTTTGTTTGTTGCATTGCCTTTTTCCATGGCCAAAAATTCAATATCAGATGTCACGGGTCAGTGCTTCACCACCACCCAGTTGTACGTACTCTCTAATCCTTTTTCCCCTTTCTTCTTCTTCTCTCTCTCTGCAGTAATTTCTACTCTAACAACCCCATTTATGGCCTCTCTCTCTCTCTCTCTCTCTCTCTCTCTCTCTCTCTCTCTCTCTCTCTCTCTCTCCATCTCTTTCTCTCTCGGGGATTTTCTTGATTCTCTTTCTTACTGTGCATGTTGCAGTAGAAAAACAGAGGTAATTAACTCCACTCTGGGTAAACTTGTAATTAAACATTACCCCAGCAAGTCTCGCCTATTGGAATACTTATGGCTCGTTTGGTTACCGCTACTACATACTAAATAAGGGCTAGTAACACGTTTTGTTCGGGTTAGCAAGATTCACGTTTTTTCAAACTCGATATTAAATGGTAATATTTCATGAAATTAATAGCACTTAACCCTGAGATTAATTCAGCGGTGGGTGAAAAAAACAAGTAAAAGACCATTTTATCCTTCAAACTACATGTTAATTTTGTAAATAAATCACATATAATACAAGAATTTAGCACATTTAATACAAGATCGAGTTCAGTAAACCGAACCTCCTACTAACTAAATCATCCAAATTAATCCAATATAGGTAACCAATCGAGTCTTTAATTGCAAAATTAGTAGTGAAAGCATACAATTAAAGCTTTTTTTCCTTTTTTTATTTATTATTAAGTCATATTTTGCTATAATAATTAATAGCATTTGGATATTTTGCAGCATTAAACAAAGTATTGAAGCAAAGAACTTTATCTCAAAACTCACGAGGGAGTGGTTAGTACCTAAACCAGAAGTAGTTTGGATCTATACATAGGTGGATAATAAATTCAAGATCTATTTCCTCAATGAATATTATTCTACTAACTATCTGCAATTTAATTACTATAGTTGAATTGAATGGAGTAAGTTTGAAGAAATTGATGTTTGGTCCTCAAGTTTATCTTTTCACCTTTTTATGTCCCCCATTATTCAATCAATCGGTCTTTGTAGTCATTATCTGGTCTCTGGCCTGCAGGAAACATTGCCATAATTAAAACAAAACAAGCCCACGTAAATGAAAATTCATAATTTATTTTTAAAATAGAAATTAATTGTAAATTTAGTTGTTTTTAATATAAAATATGCTATTGCAATTATGCACCAATTAAATTTTGTCATTTTGTATCAATTATGTGAGGTCTTGATAACAAGGAAATCTTGGATGAGGTGGCGGTAGGGGGGTTGGGGTGGGGGTGGGGGTGGTGTTATATTACTATAATACTATACAATTTTTTTTTAATGAAAATATATTATATAGTTACAATTAAAAAATGAAAAAAGGGACCTCGTATGGGGTTTTCCAATGTCTTTTCTCGAGCCAAGATGCATTCTTTTGGCACCTTCTTGTCAGAGTACATCGTGTTTGATGAGTTGTACAATTTAAATATATATACTACTACATCAAGTCAAAACACTACACTCTCATTCCTATTAATATTTATAATATAAACATGTATCAAATATTCTTTCTATTTTTTTAATTAAGCTACTTGTATAATTAATTATACATATAGCATATACTTTTAAACCTCTATAGACTTTAACAAAATTCTATTAATTTAGCAAAATATTGAATTATCGAACTAACAATTTAGTACATTTTTATTAAGTCGGGACGAAAAAGTAATTATTTAAGCAAGATTATTAATTTATCGAGGTTTTACTTACTGTATACAGTATAATGTATGACTATAGCATTCTTGAATTTGCAAAATGTATAATTCAACAATAATATTCAAAATATTTTATGCATATATCTAAGGGTAAAAAAGGAAAAACCTCATTAATAAATTAATTAAATAATTAATTGGTATTGGGTAGATTCTATTTTGTATACTAGAGTCCAAATGTAAAGACAAATGAGCCTTGTACATGAAAATTTACAGATTAGGACATTGACTTGGCCCATGACCCATTACTAAATCAATTTTTTTAATTAATATTTATTATTATTATTTTTTTTTTTTTTGCAAGAATTAATAATTAAACTTCAAATGAGAAGTAATCTAGTTAGGATTGGAGGTCTACCAAGAGTTGTTTTCTTCGGTTGGGTCGGTTGATTATCGGCAATTCTTGGTTCGACCCAACTAACCATTTTTTATTGATATCTAAAATTACTATCACTCAATTCTTTTCACTATTTACATTTTAAAATATTGTAGTTTTAATTTCATGTTAATAGTTTTTTTTTTTTTTTATTAAATATTAATATTACTAGACTTTATTTTGGGCAGGGTCCCCTACTCATTAATTCATGCATGCCAACAATCAAAGCACAATGGTTCCCCTACCCAAGAATGTCTAAACAATCCTACAATCATGTTGCACACATTTATCATCTCTCCCATTAATTTTTACACCAAATTTTATTGGATCAAGTATTTTGTGATATTTTGTGAGAGAGGTATTTGTTAGCCAGCATTTGGCAATAATCGTCCACGTGGCAGAGGTCCGTGTATTTTCAATCCGCAGTCGAATATTGTGGACACTTATGTGTGCTGAATGCACTATAAAATTAAAGTTCGCACCTTTCGTGATATCAATTAAAGTTTTTAGTGGACAAATAAAAAAAGGAAACTTTATTAATAATAACTAAAATGAAAAAAAAAGAAAAAAAAACCATATTTGGAGGGAGATATGGTGCTTTTCTATTGTGGTTTGATGCATTGACCTACATAATCATTTAAATCACATCTTTCACTTCTTTTACTGTTACTAATTTACTTATTTACCCCTTTATAATGATTTCAATGCACTTGTTTTTATCAATCATGCATAATTCAAATAGTGGGTTCCAAATTAATCCAATTACTATTTATTTTCTATTATTTTTGTTCGTTAAAATTTATTTTTCTAGCTTATTTGAGTTATTTGTATACATTTATATTATAATAAAAAAATAGCTTTATAAATAGTCTAAGAAGTGACATAGAAAAATAGGAAAAATTACAGTAGTCACCCCTCAAGTTTACATCGGTTTCACATTTGGTCCTGCATATTCACAAAAAAAATACATTTAGTCCCTCGTGTTTAAAAAATTCAACACTTTTAGTCATTCCCGACATTTTTCCGTAAATACTAATAGAATCTAGCTTGTGCCTCAGACTGCCTTAACTGACGAAACGGTAATACGAAAAAGATGACCAAAGGTATTAAATTATTAAAATATATGGGACCAAATGTATTTTTTGTGAATATAAAGAACCAAATATGCAATCAGTACAAACTTGAGGGATGAAAAAAATAATTGATCCAATTATTTGTTGGGCTACCTGGACTTATCACCAATTTAGCCCACAACGAATTTTTATTAATCTCCACCAACTCCACACACATTACACAATTGGGTTTGGTTTTGAATTTGAATTTGGGGAAGACCAAATGTTTGTTGGGATATTTAATTTAGAATAAACAATATTGATTACGATACTTACCAAAAAATAATTAATATAAATCTTGTTATATATCCTAATCCTTTTGTTTTTCAATTGGCTACAATTTTTGCACCACTGTCACGAAAACGACCAATAAACTAACAAATACAAGAAAACAATTATGGCGTACTGAAATCTTAGGTATCAGTTCTCCGAAGACGACTTTTATTGCTGAAGTTGGTGATTGTGAGTAAAATTTTAGATATTAAAAATCAATTTTATATATTTAATTTATAAGTTGACGTGGTTGCAAAACGAAATTCGTTTTTCCTGTTTATTTTGGCTAATTGTCTCCAAATATTCTTAATTTAAATATAAATAATAAGTCAAAAATATCCATAAATACTCACAAATTGATTATGAGTACAAAAATACTTGTAATCTATTCACAATGGGCTTCTTTTTCTTTTTTTTTGCAAAAAAAGTACCTAATAAATTGGTGCATATTCTTATTATCGTTGACTTAATGTTTGTCTAGTCTTTAATTTCTTGCCAAATTCATTTTTTTTCTTGATATGTAGGTGGGAGGCCGAATTTTCAATTCACCAATTAATTCTTCAATTGGTAGGTATGTAAAAAGTGGGGCTATTTCATTCGTTTTCGAAGAAAAAAAAAAAAGAGAAAAAAAAAAAAGGAAATTGGTGATACGTGTGGTGGTTCGACGATTGTCTTCCAACGCTCAGATCAGAAAATTATCACAATATAAACAAATAGTTTAATTTATTACGAATGTAGATAAGATCATAGTCTATATACATTTTGAATTAGATATTCAAAATTAAAAGCGTTACTTTATTGGAATAGATCAAATATATTTGCGATTGGATTAAATTGCGTTTGGAAAGTAGCCACTTTTTTTTTTCAAGTTGAAAAAATTGAATATTTTGTTTGTGAACTTTATGATCTCATTTTCATAGACTTGTTCGAATTAAGACGATTTATTAGAAATTATATTTTAAGAGTCGTCTGATAATATATTGGTCGCTCTTGACATAAAACATTCTAACATATACTATTAATTGGATTTAGTCCAAATATTATTATTCTTATGGTAAATTACAGCCAGTTCCATGAAGTAAAGTGTAGTTACAAAATAATCCAATTTTTTTTGAGAAATTACGTTAAACCATCTACAATTTGTAAATTTTTTACATCTACCCTTACAAAAAGGTGTTAATATAAGAAATTTACAAATTGCAAGAAGATAAATATAATTGAGATAAATACACTTTATTTGAGCGGGTGACTGTGATTTACCGTTCTATTCTTATAATACATATTTTTTTTAAGAGGTGAACTACTATTTACCCAAAAAAATAATATAAATATTTCATATTTGTAAGACGAGAATTTCGAGGAGAGAAATTAATATTTAATAGTAAGAGAAATAAGGCGGGTAAAAAAACCAACATTTTAGAGCGGGAAACTCTTTTGTGTATTTAGATCCTTCAAACTTTATGTAAAAACTTAAGTTCTGCCGTTTGCATTTATTTGGCTATGACCCTTCATTTCAATACCTTATATATATATATATATATATATATATATATATATATATATATATATATATATATATAAATATATATATATATATATATATATATATTGATTGAATAAGTTAGAAAACTTTTTTGGTGGGTGATAATGTTTTAGGTGTTCCTTGTTTGCTGGTTTATTTTTTGTTAGAATATGTTCCCTTATGTTGTTGTTGGTCTCTGTTTTTTAAGTTGGTTTATAAAAACTATTGCAAACACTTCTTTTAATTAATTAATTAATATATATTTTTTAATCACAGCATTCTAATCATTTGAAGTCCTTTTCATGACTTATTATTATATGGGTTGTTAGGGAATTCTTGAAAATATTACAACCCCCTTTTTTTATTATATAGCTTATTAGCTTCTTTTCTTGATATTTTTCTAACACCCTATTGTTCTACCAAGGTGGAAAAATCACCAACTTTGTTAGAGTCACACATAATTGGAAATTTTGTCTTAATTTTTTTTTTTTTTTTTTTGTATTTATATTTAATTCGACGTTTTTCGGTTCCTGTGGTTTTGGTGGGTGAGTGGTTGTTTTTTATTTCTGGTCAGAAATTAGGCTTGTGAGTTTTTTTCTCATTTGTGTTTGATATGCATCCACTAAAGGGTTTGGTGTTCATCCAATCACAATTCGTATCGTTTTTTCGTTTTCTTTTTTATTTTCTTTGTTTATAAGTTTTAGCTCTATTTGCAATAGCTTCTGCATTCCTTCATGTTCAAGAAACAAAATTTTCTCCATTCTTGCAGTAAGCACTATTTGTTATCAAGCTTTTTTCGTCTGCAGATTTTTTCGTTTCGAAAGCATGTATATTTGCTCGATCGTGTTGATCATACTAATATCTGTTTTGTTTCGTACGTAGAATTCTCAACTTGAATTCCATATATGAATTCATTATCTTTGATGTTTGATGCCAAGAATTCTTGATTTGTCCGATTATGTTGACTAATTCCGAGATGTTTGTTTTACAGTGCGATTGTTCGTTTTTGGGGTTAATGAAATTTTAGTCACTAAATAATGGGTGGCTGTGTTTCGAAGCCCAGAAACAAGTTCAAATCAAAGGCGAAGAATATTTATCATAAGTCGGGTAAACTTCGAAGAAAGATAGCTCCTTCGAGCCCAATTGTCGAACATGTGGACCCCACTGAATACTCTGTCCAAGAATTTGTTTCGGCGGACATTCAAAATGTCGAGACAGTCGATAATGTTGGTTCAGACAGTAAGTTTCTTCATGCTTAACTCTTACAGCTCTTGATTTATTATATGCAGATTATGATATTTAATTTATTTTTATTTAATTTATCAGGAGAAATATGGCAAGAGGAGCAATGGTTCGACTCTCTAAGCGTCCTCGATTCCGAGACTGACGAAGACTATATTAGCGTGGCCGAAGGTAATTAATTTCGGATATTTCTTTATTTTTCATATTGATTTTTACCTCATTTATTTGTTCATTTCAGATGGTTTCACATCCATGGACGACCACGAATGCTACAAAAAAACCGTCGATAAATCTAAGGGCACTTTCGTCATTATGGGAAATAAAGAAGATTACGAAGAAGAAGACTATGTGCATCCAACTAGTGATTCTGCAGACAATACAATTGAAAAAAAGAAATGCTTAGCTCGGATTACGATAATAAATACGAATATTTGTACAGGTTCATCTAAGAAATATTTATACAATCCAATAGGCGGGACCCTCGTACCACGCTCGACCGAGGAGATGCCACCTCACGGTTCTTGGTCCCCCGTTTCGCCTTCCGTTTTTAAGCTGCGCGGAGATAGTTTTTTGAGGCATGCTTTTTTTTTTTTCTTTAGTAGATATACATTAAGTATAACTTCTTTTTATTTAACGTCGTTTTCACGTGGAATTTTATTTTATTTGTGCAGAGATAAAAAGAAATATCCGGCTGCCGATTATAGCCCTTATATACCTATCGGTGTCGATTTTTTCGCATGTCCGAAGAAGATACATCATATAGCAGAGCACATTGAACTCCCGTGTTTCGAATCACACCATCATTTGCCTTCTCTGTTGATTGTAAATATACAGGTAACACATTCGAGTTTTTTTTCCGTTGTTGTTGGATTATAGTTACACACCGAAAAACCGAGAAAACGAGATGACATGGCAATAATTTTTTTATTTTTTATTACGGCAGCTACCTGCATATCCAGCTTCCATGTTTCTTGGAGACAGCGATGGGGAAGGAACGAGCCTCGTAATATACTTCAGAGTGTCCGATAATTTCGATAAAGAGACTTCTCCGAAATATTTCGACACTTTAAAGGTAATAATAATAATACAATATACTCGAAAGTATTTCGAAAACTGCGACACGGGTTTTATTTAGCAAAATATGATCTGTTTTTTTTTTTTTTTTTGACTTGTTTTTTTCTTGGAATGCAGAGATTTATTGCGAACGAGATGGAAACGGTGAAAGGTTTTGCGAAGGAAAACGTTGTTCCGTATAGAGAGAGGCTTAAAATAATGGTGAACCCCGTGAATTCGGAAGACCTTGGTTTGAGTTCTGCGGAGAGAAAGCTTCTTCACGCGTATAAAGATAAGCCCGTGCTGTCACGCCCTCAGCATGCGTTTTACAAGGTACGAAACAAAATCGACCGTCGTCCAAGAATTTGAGCTAACGGAGCAAATGAATTTCGAGAACTAATTCTTGTTATTATTTTATTTTTTCGTTTGCAGGGACCGAATTACCTTGAAATCGATCTTGATGTACACCGGTTCAGCTATATATCTAGGAGAGGACTCGAAGCGTTCAGTCAACGCTTGAAATACGGGATACTTGATCTGGGACTGACAATTCAGGTAAAAAAAATTTCATTTTACACACACACACACATATATATATATATATATATATATATATATATATATATATATATATATATATATATATATATATATATATATATATATATATATATATTATACGTATATAATATATATTGCTCTTGCGTAAAATTTAATCGACTTGCGATACAAAATGCAGGGACAAAATCCAGAGGAACTGCCCGAGAAAGTTATGTGCTGCGTGCGGTTGAACAAAATCGACTTTGTGAACCATGGACAGATGCCGACACTTGTTACTCTGAGTGATGAATAAGCTAGAGTCGAGAATGCAATAGAATATTCGATAACTTTTTGTAAGGCGAAAAAAAAAGCAGCTTATTTTCAGTGAGCTCGAGTTTGTCGAGAGATCGTTTAGTCAACAGAAATTTTCTATTCTTCACTGTACATTTCAACTTTCTTGTTGATGAGGAATTCATTGTTCGTTGCATTTCTTCTCGGGGTATTCGTCGACCGATAAATAAGACGAAAAAAACGAAAACAGCATGACACTTCAAAGATCAATCCATCTTTATTCATCAAATACGAAATGTTTCACAACACAATTAGAATTTCTTTTTCTTTTTACAGAAAGAATGCATACAAACAAAACACTATTTCCCTACTGATGAAATATACAAACTGTCGTCCTATTCGTCTCACGGTTATGTATGTATTTTTAACTGTGGCAGTACGTGTGTATGTATGTATGTATGCCCTAGATCCTACCCTTCGTATAAATATATATGCATTTTGTCCCAGATCAAAAAAATCATCACTCGAGCAAACAAGAAAACAAATCGTCAATAAAAGTATTAATTCCCATCAACCTCACCTTGCGAGAAAAAAAACCACTATGTTATATGTTCTTCCTTGAATCGGAGAAGCGACACAGGATGCTGCATCTCGTTGCTCCTAAATTCAATTCTTCGATTCTCCATTTGTCTATCGAACGACGCGTTTTGTGGTCTCGACTGAGAAGAAGACGAAGCAGCAGCGTTATTGGCTGTGCTGTGGCTGCTGTTTTTAGCAGCAGGTACGTCGTGGTTGTGCTTTCCTTCGTAAGTTGTTATTACAGCTTTCGGATCGGTTGCAGCTCTTTCAACGTGCTTTCGTACGTTGCAACCTTGGCTAGTGCACTTGTAGTAGCTTCTGCAAAAACCCAACGAGCAAAATTGAATAAAAAAAAAAATCGAAAAAGAAATAAATCGTAAAAATCAACAGTTAAATCTTTCTTCACCTTGGATAAGGGTTCCCTTTAACAACTTTCTGCCCGTACTTACGCCACCTGTAACCGTCGTCTAAAAGGTCAACTTCACTCGTCGTCTGTACAATGATCCTCGGCTCTGTGACAGTACGATGCGACGAAGCTTGCTCTGTAGTTTGAACCTCGATATTTCTGTCAATTTTTTTTATTTTTTTCACATTAGCATACGGCATAAAGTAAAATAAAAAAGTTGTTAATAATTAATATTACCTTCGTTTTGATTCGGGTTCATCCTCGTGACTTCCGTTCACTTCGTCACTGTCGCTCGATCCAGTTACACGTTCGTGAGTAAATTGACTAGATTCTTGATCTTTGATCCCTTCGTTAGTAGTCCTGCTATCCAATTCGGAGTTTCCGTGATGATTAATTCCCCCGTCTGGATAATCTTTCGTGCGCTTAGCTGGCGGAGGGTGGTTGTGCTGGCCTTTATATATGATCTCGGTTATTTGAGCATCGAGAGACCTTTCGACTTTCTTCTTGACGGGGCATTTGGGATGAGTGCATTTGTAGTAGCTTCGAGGGTACTCGCTACCCTTCACCTGCTTCTGCCCGTACTTGCGCCAGTTGTACCCATCGTCTGCCGGCTTGTCGACAACCAAGTTAGGGGCGGCTAACTGCAATTTCTGATCGGAGTTGGAAATGTCAGACGACTCCTTAACGATGTTACGGCCTGGTAAGGAATTTATTTGCAGAGTGGCATTGGAATAATGAGGTGGCAGAGAGGCTGACGAAGACGACGGGTATGAAGAATGGATGTTCATCTGGGCTTGAGCCGTTAACTGAGCCAGAAAATGTTGATGCGATGTTCCCATTGCACCCTATTTCAAAATGAAAAAAAAAAAACACAAATAAGGTTACGAGCCTCGTACTTTCAGATGTCTACGACACAGAGCCAGTATAGGGCCAAGGGGGCCATGGCCTCCCCGACATTTCTCAAATTACTATTGATTTATATAAAAATATAACTGTTTTTTGTGTACAACAACCATTAACGCCGAATTCGACCCATTTGGACTTAAAATCCTGGCTCCGCCACTGCATGGACAGAGAGTCTTAATAAATAAAACGAGCTATACGATGGTTTTTTTTTTCAAGACATGATTCAACCAGTTCGATGTTGTTTGTAAAATTAGTTCATTTATGAAAAATTCCCAGCAACATCAGTTAACCGAATTCACAATCAGATAAGCGACACGTTTATATGCCTATTGTATGTTATTACAGAACAACTGCGCGATACACTAGCGTAGTCAGAATTTTAAGTTCAGAGTACCTAATGCATTCAAAAAAATTCTAAGGGGCATAATTTTTTTTATATTTCTATATAAATTTATTTATAGATATTTGAGAAATGTTTGGGGGCCGTGGCCCCCTCTGGCCAACAAACAACAATTGATCAACTTGCAAAACTTTACCCAAAAAAAAAGAAAAAAAAAGGAATTTTTCATGAAATTAATACCTGCGAAGATGGGAAGAACACCGGCGAATCGAGCAAGCTAGCAGGACTGAGACCGGCCGGAATCGTAAACATTCCGTGCTGCTGAGACACCATTAACCCCGCCGGCCGATTCTGCTGGAACCTAAACTCTCCACTCCCACCATCTCCGCCTCTGTTCTCCGCCGCCGGCTGACCGAAATTATGCCTGACGTTGGCGGCAGATGGAGGGGAAGATATGGCACCGGCGAGAAGCTGAGAGAACGAGCGGCAGTCGTTATCAGGGTCGTCGTTTTCGGCGAAGAAGCTCGAAACCAAACTCATCGGCCCAGGGCTCACCCCCGCCGCCGCGCCGCCGCCCATGAATAAGCTGTCGACGGCACTTCTCGGCGGCAGCGTGATCGTCGGCGCCGGAGGCCTGGACGTCGGCTGCGGCCGCCGCGGCGGTTGGAATTCGTTTTCCGCCATTGATTGTGGTTTTGACTTCGATCAAACTTCGATTAATAATTTTTTTTTTTTTAAAAAAAAATCAAAACAAGCAAAAAGTCGTTGCTCTGGCTTTTTAGTTAAGTTTCTATTTTCCGGTGCGGTGTAGAGTAAAATCTGATTTTTGTTGTTTTTTTTTTCTTTTTAAAGTCTCTGATAATTATTTATATATATTTATTGTAGTGGTTGAATTACAATAATGCCCCTGGAGGATTGCGTAATGACAGCTACTTTTGGTATTTGGCTACTAGTATGCACGATCTTTTACTTGGAACATTTGCTTGGATTTTTTTATATCTTCTGTTTGCGTTGTTGCTGCCAAGTAATTTATAAAGTCCAATTTCATGCTCTTCTTTTTTTTTTTTAGTTAATAATAATAATAATAATAATAATAATAATAATAATAATAATAATAATAATAATAATAATAATAATAATAATAATAATATGGTTTTCGTGTTGTTGTGATTGGCAAAAATGTTCCGAACTCAAGTCAAAATTCGTAAAATAACTCGTACTCGTTACATTTTATAGGAGGAGTAATTTTTTATTTTTTATTTTTTATTTTTTTGTGAAAAGGATCCGATTTTGAGCTACTACATGAATAAAATGAATAAAGAAAAGGGCAAAATACACTTTACCCCCTTGTACTATGCCCAATGTAACACTTACCCCCTTTACTATGAAAAATACACTTACCCCCTTATTTTAATGCTCAACTTATTTGACTCTTAACGGTGTTAGTAGTAAAATAAATTTAATATATTTCTAACAATCCCTACTAAATGACACATTTTTTTTTATTTAAAAAAAATATTACATGTACTATCAATAAATTAAATAAATATTTAAGATAATAATATTTTTAAATTTTGATTAAATAAGAAAAATATTATTACTTTTTAATAATTCATAAGAAATGACATCTTATTTTTATTAAAAAAAAAATATCTTTTCATTGTGGATAAATATATTAAATAAATATTTAACATGTATAAATTTTTAAATACAGGATTAAAATATTTACATTAAATATTTATATTAAAAATTGTAATTCTACAGTAATATTTTTTAGCGATACATGCTAATGATTTATTTTATTTATTTGTAACATCAAAATTCACTTAAGCCTTTTACATTTTAGGATTCACTATACGGAATTTAATGTTACAAATAAATATTAAAAATTCAACGTACATAATGTTTAATGAGTTAAATAATTTAATCCAGAATATAAAAAAATAAACTTGCTACTTGGTTGTATAAATAATATATGAATAATTATATTATCTAAATATTAATTTTCAATATAAATATTTAACAAGTAAATTATATTTAATTCAAAATTTAAAAAAGAATTGCTATCTTAAATATTTATTTAATATATTCATAGTACATGTAATATTTTTTTAAATAAAGAAAATGTGTCCTTTAATAAGGATTATTAAAAATATATTAAATTTATTTTACTTCTAACACCGTTAAGAGTCAAATATGTTGACCGTTAAAATAAGGGGGTAATTGTATTTTTCATAGTACGAGGGGGGTAAGTGTTACATGGGAAATAGTACAAGGGGGTAAAGTGTATTTTGCCCTAAAGAAAATAAGAAAATATTTAAATAAGATTAGTAGTATCTTATTACGCTCATGTCAGAGCTCAGTAAAATGATTAATGATGAAAAAACACCCGATATATTTTACCGAATGTAGCGTCTACAAAATCCGTACGGGTGTAAAATGATTTACATGAATTGTGTTGCCATGCATTTAATTCATGTGGGGTTTGTGTATGGCGTACAAACATGGAATTATTTCCCAAACATAGGACACTGGATATTAAGTGCCTTAAATAGCATTATGGCTATTATTTATTTTTTTGTGTCTTAATGACTGTCAGTGCTTTTAAAACCAAGCCGATAGGGAAATTTAATTCAATATTTAATTTACTGGTTGAAATATTAATCACTCGACCAATAATGCATTGTCGATGTTACAACTCCAGTTTAAGGTTCAATGACGAAGCTAGAATTTTATTATTGTGGTGATCAAATATACATTAAGAAAAAAAATAAGATTTAATGACAATAATGATTGTTCTAGGAGTGACAAAACTAGGATTTTGTTATAGGTTGGGTGTTCGAAAAAAAATTAGGACTTTTTTTTTGGATTAGTTTGTAGTTTGGGTGGAGAGAAGAAACATAATATAGTCGATTTTTTTTAATTGAGAGCGAACTTGCCTCTAGTTCCAAGCCGAAATTCATAATTTTCTTATCCAACTTGTTAGACTCGGGTTTTTTTTTTTTTTTTCTCGTATCAATTAAAAATAATTAATGTTATTTTTTATATTTAACTAAATTGTATACGGGCTTGGGTTGTGCACTGTACATGAATTATGCAATCTCAGTTGAAGTGAATGGACAAATTGTAAAGTGCAATGGGCCGAGTTTTAATCAAGGCCCAAATCAGTTTTAACCAAGGTTTGACCGGTTTGACCGGTTTGACCTATCGACCCGTTGGTTCCAATTCGGGGGTGGAAATCGGACGGAATGAACGGGAATAGTTTTTTTGGAATTTTTTTTATTTTTTTGGAAGTAAAAAATTGGTTCCAAATTCCGTTCCAAAAAAAATAGGAAAGCAAAAATTCATTCTGACTTTCGGAATGGCTCGGAATCGGTTGAATTTCGGAAATTACGTTAGTTTCTAATCTTTTGTTCCAAACTCGGATATACACAATATTTTTCAATCTCTTTTGAAAATTTGCAGGAAAGTACAAGAAATTCCGTTCCAATTTCTGGTAATTTTATATACCATTCCAATTCCGTTTCAAATAAATTCGGAAGAATCGTAAATCGGAATGAAAAATACAGTTTCAAATTCGGACTTTGTTCGGATCAGAATTGGCGTATTTCAGAAATTTCATTCCGATTTCCACCCCTAGTCCCAATCGACTTTTGAAAATTATTTTGTTTTTAAGTTAGGGAATTAGCTAATTTAAGTTGAAATATTCTTTTTTTTCTTTTTAATATTAATTTTAATTCCATCATGCTGAGCAAGTATGTATGTATGTGTGATGAGTTCCACTGATTTATTAATGAGAGAAGGTAATTAATTAACTTTAAATTTCTCTTAATTTCAAAACACAATGGATCAACACAACCACCAATCCACCACCTCCGGCGCCGTCGCAACCGCAAAACCACTCCACTGCATCGTCAAGCTCGGTGAGCTTTTCTGTATGCTTTTATGTTTTTCATCGATTTTAGCTTGTTTAAATTATCAATTAATCATGTTAATCGGACCCCTTCAATTCAATCTGTTTACCCTAACGCATGACATTTGTTTCTCAAATTTCATGTTTTGCTAGCATTTTTTTAAGGATTGAGTTCAATTTTAGGTACTGATTAAGTTGAGTTTAGTTGGGTAATGATAGTGAGTCTCCAAATTCACTTGTTGGAAAGGTTTCTGGAAGTTGTTGTATACTATTGTGATGACTGTTATATAATGAGATTAAACTTCTTGTGCAAACCTTCGATTTCGTCTCGGAAGTAACGGTGAGGAAAATATTTTTCTTGCTTCAAATCATACTTGTCGATTTAATTTTTGGCAAAATCCGAAACAAAATCATCCGAGTACTATTTCATTAATCATTAATTTGATGTACTTTATTCGATATATTACACATTTAGCTGTCTACTTGGGGAAGTCGAATGAGATGCTTTCCGGGAACGTGTAATTTTAGGCAGGTGCTCGTTTCTTCTTTGGTATGCAGGGGGTGCTGCAATTACCTATAAAAATGAGTTGGAGACGATAAACGGTGACAACCTTAATATACTTTCGTCGCAGCTGAGGCAAGCGATGATTTTAGGGCCTTGTCATGGGATGGATTGGAGCAGAAGGCCTGGATCCTTGGAAATCCCAACTGTTGCCGATGATTTTGATGAACAGTTACAATTGGAATCTAAAAAGTTTGTTGTTGTTCATGGTGCAGGTTGACATTTTAGCTCGATTTGATTATGATTTACTTTATATCATTTCCAATAGTTTAAGGTGTCGTTAGGTTGATAAGATTAAATTGGACCTTATTGAATATTTGATTAGTCCAATAACTTTTCGGTCCGGCACGCGATTGTGGAAAAAATGGCTCCAATCTTTGCTAATTGAGAGATTATTAGTTGAACCTTCCATGGTCCAACAAAATAATTGTTTTTCATAAGATTATTTACTCTTATCTTGGCTAATCTTATCTTAGGAACCAAACGAGGCCTAAGTGGTTAAAAAATGTATTATCTTGACTGAAAGGAACGCATTGCCAAAATCATGCAGAACTTTACACCACTCTAGATACACGATGAGTAGGTGTGAGATTAGATACAGGGGATTCTAATACCTGAATATGTTAAATTGGCATGGAACTAGTTGCGCAAATCGCATTTTTACCTTTTTCTTTTTCTTTCTTCATTTTGTCATATTTCTGTTGCACTAAATGAATTAAATCGGGAACCAGATAGAATGTGTCCAATTTTTCTGTGTTTTTATGCTGCCTCAGAGTTAATGCCCTGTGGCAGCACACTTATTTTCTTGCTAATGTTTGAAGTATTTTCTGAGTTTGCACGGTAGTACAGAATATACATTTATGATTCTCGGCAATATGCGTAGACCTATGATTGTTATCATTGTAAAACATCTGTTACAATAGACCAGTAACTCATGATTATTGTCTTCAGGTTCTTTTGGCCACTTTCAAGCAAGCAAGTCAGGCGTTCACAAGGGTGGATTGAACAAATCCCTTGTCAAGTCTGGTTTTGTAGCTACAAGAATATCTGTAAGACATTAAATAACCCTCCGATTCTGCTATATTCTGTCTTGTTATCTTTTGGCATTATTTTCGGGTGATTTTTTGAGATAAATAACAAAATCATGATTATCTTTCCCACTATTTTTCTGTAGAGATCTACCTAGTAAGAATTTGGTCAACATGATCAAGTTTTTAGGTTGATGTACAATAAATTATTGCTTAGTCCTAGCTGCAGCTTTACATGTTGCTACGTCGATTTAAAAAACATATTTCACTCACAGTTCTCCTCCATACAAAAAGTAAATTATCTGTTAATTCCCCCTATTATTGGTTGTAATGACTGATTACTGGTATTAAATTTGTCGGAACTCTTTATTTTCTTTGATTGCTTCAGGTCACGTCCCTCAATCTTGAAATTGTCAGAGCGCTTGCGAAAGGTATTAACTTTCCTATGCATTCAACTGACATGTTACGTTTTCCTTTTCTTCTTTTATGCAATTTTTGGTCTCGCCTTTTCATTTTGTTCTGGAATATTCGTCTAGAATGTAATGTATTATTTAGTGATAGATAGGAGGATTGATCTGTAATTTCATGTTCTTCCCACCTTCCACTATTTTTTTATGTTCCGTCTATATGTTTTGTACCGTATGCATTCCTTTAAATATACAATATTTATGACCAATCGACTTGAATTTCTTCAAAAAACATTTGTACTATATGTTGTCCTTTACATATCTTATCTATGTCTTTCTGCAGAGGGTATTCCTTCTATTGGAATGTCACCATTTTCATGTGGCTGGTCAACTTGTCAAAGAAATGTTAGAACTCATTCAGATACTATTTGTCCATTTGTTGAAAATTTTCTTCTACATATGTGGCAACGGGCAATTAATCCTTCATGGATATTTCTTCATGACGACTCTTACTGAACGGTACTCTGTTTTCTCACAGTTATCCACAGCAGATATTTCGACAGTGGTTAAAGCTTTAGACACCGGATTCATACCTGTGAGTTTGAATCCCTCAATAGTAAACATGTTGAAAAACATCAAATGAATATAACCAAAACTGCATATGCTCAACTCTCCTACCTGGTTGGCAAAATAGTGTAATTTCTCTCAGAGCTTTATGGTGGAGAGTTTAATGGCATCAATTCTTGGCTTGTTTTCTTGATTTTAGTGTACTCTCGTTGTTTGATTACGGTCTTAGTTTAGTGCTCTTGACCAGTGATGAAATCTGAAAGGGAGGCTGTTGTTAAAATTTCAGGTTCTGCATGGTGACGCCGTACTGGATAGTTCACAGGTTTGGCATTGCTGTATATGAATTATCAGAGAGTTTCCTAGTGTTGAGTGTCGATATGCTCCCTAATTCATTCAAATCTTCACCAGGGTTGCACTATATTAAGTGGAGATGTAATCATTCGTCATCTAGCTGAACAATTAAGACCCGATTACGTTGTTTTTCTGGTACACACTGTTGGCTGGTCTTTTTATTTCCGTTTTTATTACGTTGTTTGATAAATTAGTACAGAGGTAAACCTAACCCGACTGCAACACATTAACTTTCCTCCATTTATATCTTACGATATATATGTCTAAAAATGTAATGCACACGACATAATAACGATGTCAAAAATCTTAAAAAGTTATTTATATTGAACGCATGAAAGCATATTCGTTGCTCGTAATAGACAGATGTTTTGGGCGTATATGACCGCCCACCAACTGAACCTGATGCGACGCTTCTTCAGGAAATTGGTGAGTTCTTATCACACAGTGTTGCAACTCATTCTAAATAGAATATACTTCTGAACGTTGGCTTCACTCGGTAAATACAGCCGTGAGTGAAGATGGGAGCTGGTCTGTGTTAAAACCTCAATTACAAGACGTGAGCAAGCAAGGTCAGTAAAAGATTATAACCCTCATTTTATCCATGTGATTATCACTTGCTTTAGACCCCCGAGTTTTGTCTTCCTCAAAAACACGCAACTGTGCAAAATATCCCGCATATTAACCAGATGGCTCGTAAGAACTTTAATATCCAATGGATATTTTGAAACAGTTGAGATAACTGTAGCAGCTCATGACACGACTGGTGGCATGGTCACCAAAATATCAGAAGCTGCGATGATTGCTAAATTGGGAATTGATGTCTACATAGTCAAGGTAAGTTTTTCTCTTTTTTTTTTTTTTGAAGCTCCTTCAAAACAAAAATACGTGTGTTGTGCTCATTTGTACCGCCATGTATGCAGGCAGCTACGGATCACTCGATGAGGGCTCTCAAGGGACAGCTGAGACAGAATATACCCGACGACTGGCTCGGAACAGTCATCCGCCTTGCCAAATAGAATATGCAATCGAACAACATTTGAAATTTACAATTTTCAGTTGCCTGGTACTAACTTCTGCCATTTACGTGTTGTTTGTAATGTACGGATTTATTGATGAATAACCCAACATACTAGTTCCATTTTACCGTTACTGTACTGATTTATTGAAGAATAACCCAACATATTAGTTCCATTTTACCGTTACCGTACTTATTTATTGAAGAATAATCTAACATATTAGTTCCATTTTACCGTAACATATGAATTACAAAAGGCTATATTGCAAAAAGATCAAACAAATAATAAATCTAATCGGGAGGTGTCACCTTCGACACTTGTGATAACTAGTATGAACAATGAAACTAGAATAAATTTATCCGAAAGTAAAGAAACCAACCAACACCATAAACAAAATAACAATTTACCAAAGTTGGCAGCATATCAATTTATCCCCACACCATAATAAACAAGATGAGATTCGAACATCTTTAGGAAACGGAACAAAGAAAAAAAAGAAGAGTAATTCAAAGAAAAGAAAAATACTTAAAACATAAATAGTAAAGCAAATTATCCCAGTAAAAGGAAAAGTGGTCTTCTTAATAGTCGAGGGCATAAAACCATCATTTTCCCAGTCTCGAAAAACCGGGAAAATACGACGGCCAATAGTCCCTCCCATCATTCACTAATCTATAAAATTCATGTCGTCTCATTTTAAATATAAAACCATCAATCGACTCGATCCCACAAGTAAAGGGAACCTCTACTTGGGACCAATATCCTTGAGGGCATTGATTTGTTCCTCTCCCATGGCAGACATAACACTCACAACGAGGTCCTTCCCCTCAGCAAACCCTTCCTTGATCTGTATATCCCACCAAAAACAGAGATTTTATGAATATTAATTTAATGTTTATTCGAATAAGAAAATGAATATGTTGAAAAACGAAATATCGCAGACCTGAGTAAGGAGAGCATCATCAGTTGGAAGCCTGAGGTCATCCTTAGTGCTACCATTATCAGTCAGCAAGCTCACCTACATATACATATCATCGAAAATTAACAATTATACGAGAAACGAAAATTTTAGTAGTTTTAAGTATTGAAGAAGATAGAGTAGCCACGTACGAATCCATCCTCAGAGATGTCGATAAGCTGGTAGTCAGTACGGTTAACATGTGGAACCTGAATCGAGACGAAAATATTTTTTAGTGTTAAATGCGATAAAGTAATGAAATAGCAACAAATATTATAGAAAAACAAAGAGATATACATACATCACAATTGTGGGAAGAGGGGACAATATCTTCGAGCTTCTTGGAAGTGAAGATGTCGATTGCAACAAAGTGACATTTAGCATGTCCGTGCTTTCCAGTCTTGGAAGTTGAAACTTCCACAACCTGAAACAATTAACAAGTATTGTAAACAAACGATGTTGGAATAAACATAAACATTTGGAATAATTAAAATTCATATTTTGTAACAATACAGAGTTCCAAATAATCAGCTTTTCGCGAAACCTTCTTAATTTTTAGACAATTAAGCTATATACCTTAACGAATTAAAACTTAGTTATCGAAAATTGTTTAAAGCTCAAATCTTTCCGAAAATCATTCACAAATCACCGAATATACATGGCTTAGAAGTAATTCTTCCATGAGCACAATTAAACCAAACAAATAAATTACAACAGTAGATCTATTCCATCACATAACAGGATCAAAATTCAGATATACCGTGGTATAGAAATCAATTCCAAAAAAAAAAAAACAGAAACAATCAACCACCAATCCAAATAATAAAAATATTGTTCATCCACAACAAATCGAAGCAAACGACGAACAATCATCAGGCTCATATATACACACAGATTGAAATCAAATCTAAGACATCTCATCGCCGATGAGTTACAGAAATCAATAATAAAACAAGATGAAATCGCATCTAATCCAAACAACAAATCGCCGAAAAAAAATTAAATCAGAGAGCAACAAACCTTGCAGGGGCGGCCTTTGATAACAATGTAACCGTTCTTGCGGATAGTTCCGGCCTGCTGGGGGTAGGTCTTCGATGCGCCGGCGTCGGCCTTCGACTCGAAGTGATGCTCCTCGTCCGACATCCTAGGCGGCGATTCTAGAGAGAGAAACAAACGGATTTTTTTTCCTTTAAATGTGGTGGCGAAGACCAAAGCTGAGTGCGGGAGAACTATCTATCACTGTGTTATTTTTTTGCATATATAGGGTTTGAGTTATCGAATCAATACGGGAGGGGTAGTTTGGGGTTTTCGCATCAAGGAACAAATTTGGGCCGCTGATTGACGTGGTGGGGCGGTTGACGGTTGCGATTTGCTTGCAAAGTTTGCGTCAAAACGACGCAGTGTTCTGTCTGAGGTGGGCTCTTTTTTTTTCTTTTTTTTTTTTTTTTTTTTTTTTTTTTTTTTTCGTGTTTATCTACATATTTAATATTTAATTAATAGGACCATTTTAAAATTGCGAGAGGGGGACTAATCGAGTGCACGCGCCTTACCGTGGACTAACGTGGTGATTGACTCAACTCGAATCGGATTCAAAATCAACCTATGGAATGAATTTAAAGTGGATCCGTCTTGTAATAGATGGGATCCATTGCATCTTTAGTTCAACTTATCTGATTTAATATCTCAACTTATGAGTTGAATACTTAACTATTCCGAAATCGGAAGATTTCAGTGGAATTCAGAATTCGAAATTTTTCCAATTTTTTGTCAACTTAAATATAAAATACATAATAGTATTGGTATTTTTAATTGTAATATTAGAGAAAAAAATCAGAATTTTTAGAATTATTTCCAGAGCTTTAATCGGATCAGAAATTAGAATTTCGCATATATTCCAATTCCTCTCCAAATAATTTTGGAAAAATCTGAAGTCGGAATTTCGGAATTCAGATTGCAAATTATTGTTCCTAAATCAAAATTATGTATTGGAATCAACGAAAATCAGATATTTTGTTCCAATTTCCACCCCTAATTGTAGGTTAATAAGGTCAATTTTTTTTAAATAGATAAGTAGTTACCTACTAAATTTGTTATTTATTTACCCCTATGAAGCATGATTTATTTCTAATTGTAAACAAATATTTCTCATCTCATCATCTGATATCTAAAATTTTATAAGAAAATATAACACAATATTTCTCATTTGAAAATTCCTGTGATCTAATATTACTGCTATTTGTTACAAAATATGACCATCAATTTCTACTATTCTAGTATACAAATCACAGAAAATCGAACTTCCAAAATACAGGAGTAGTTTACGACACATAGCTCCACATCTAAAAAAAAAAGAAAAAAGAGTCGAAAATATCAAATATATGGAGATGCTAATGGGTAGATATTTCTAAAGTTGATGCTGAAAATATTGCAGCATTAGCAAAGTGACCTTTTGTTGCTATTCGTCTCGTCGTTTACTCCATCCGATGCATAAATATTTGAGGCTGCTCTTCTCTGTCACACAAGAAAATAATGCTTGCTCAACTCAAATAAAGTGGAAGAATGCATATGCATGTATATATTTATTTGTGCCCGAGATTCGTTTATGCTGCCTAATACGAATTCCCCGTCTAAAGCTTACTTCAGCGCTTTAAGGGGTAATCGTGTAAGAGTAAATATTGCAGGTTTATAGCTCAGATGAAAATTCTAGAACTGGATTTATGAATGTACTACTCCAACTTGCTTGTTAAACCGAAAGACTGTTTTCAGACAATTTACTTTAACTATTTAGGAAGATATTACGAGTCCTAAGTCAACACATACAATATGAACTCAAGATAGCAGCATAATTCGGTCTTTAGAAAAGGAAAAAAAAAGCCCGAAGAACTGCCAAAAATAAGGATGGACTTGAAAAATGGTCTTTAGAAAATATCTATGTGTGCATTGTGCAATACCATCTAATGACCGATGTAAGAATTGTAACATTTGCAAGTAGATATAATAGGTAAACATAAAGTAATACACACCGGTAATCAACTAGAAAAAAATGAGGAAAATGAATTCGTAAGACCTAAAGAAACAAGATATCTGAAACGAGCGTAACAAACCTTTCATTAGCCTCCTGGTAAGTATAACTCGATGCAACAGCCAAAATCTGCCCCCCATGGTTATATGCCAACGATGCAATACTATTGGGATATCTAGGCAACTGAAAGTGAGGCGGGAAATATATGAGAACGTAGTTGTAACTAATCAATTTTATAGACAGTACCAAATTAAATAAATTAGTGTATGATAGAGATCTAAATGGTGTTTGGAGAAGTTAATAGTTTCAATGCTGAAAATCCAAATTAATCTAAAATCGTGGAGAATAGATCGTATGCACATGATGCAGTTAAATTTTCATTAGAGCATGTATAATTACTATTGGCACAGATGTAAATCTAACAAATCTCCATTCATTTGTCATTCTTATGACAACTGGTTGACGCGTATATCAAGCACATTTTTATCATGCAATTTCTCCAGAAGTGAAGAACTTAACTATACCTCCATTATACGTTTCCTATTAAGAACGTCCCATATTGCAGCATGGCCCTCATTGTCACCAGTAACGAGGACACCATGCAATCTGAAAAGGGGAAATATATATAGTTACGTGATTCTGTGGGCCCGTGATAGCAAAGTTAAAAGTGAAAGTGAAACACATACGATGGATTAAATGCAATGTCGTTCACTGCTACAAGATGATGTCTACCATTCTTGTTCTTTGGATGGCATCTGAAGGTGTATCTGCAAAAGTCCAAGATTTGAGTGAAATATATTTTCAATACACCAATATGTTTTGGATCTGAATTCTTATATACGGTATTTATTTTAGGATAAATATTTAATAATAAAAATCTCCATTTGTAGAAGAAAATTAAATCTAAAATTTGATCAGAGAGCATCAGTTGAACTAAAGTACAAGAGTAATTTGAGAATGAGTTCGCCCATAAACTTCATTATTTGCTATAGGGAATTCTGAGGGATGTCAGTTCCGGTAGCATTTGCATGTCGAAAAACTCGTAAATTAATTGCATTTGTCCCCTTTGGAAGATAAGATCGAGAATATCTTCTGGTGAGTGCATATTCTAATTTTAAAGATAGTACTTCCGATATAGTATAAAGTTAACCGAGGCTTATAAAACATGTGTTGCTAATATGCGTTCTAGTAAAAGAAAAGTCCTAAGGCATACCGATCAACAATACAAAAGTTGGGGATAATTTAAATTTTGTAACTTATACTGACCCCTCATTCTTCGAATTGGATTTGCTGAGATATTCCAAAGTAACCTGTCCATCAGTTGATCCGGCCACAAATCCTGCATAAATAGGCATCATCATTTATATGAATTCAGAGGTCAAAACGACAAAGAGGATGTTTAAGATACTTATAGACTTCAATTAAAATATGTCTAACAAGTCCAATAATGATAAATATATGTAAAGATAGCAAGTGCAATTTGGCAATGGCATCAATTACCAACAGTTCTGTTCCAAGAAAAAATCGGAACAATGTGGAAAACTAGTGACACGTAAACCTACTGTAATCAATTGTAAAAAGTTTAAACAGTTTTGTGAGATCTTTTGAGTTCTCAAACAGCTAAAGATCATTGCATCATTTTACTGAAGTGTAATTATAGCTGTTATCGCAATACCTTCTAAATTTAAATTTGAACGGACACATTTTATATGGTTGTCCATACAATGTTCTTTCGCCTGAACCGATCCATCTAAGTAGCGCAAATCATAAACATGCACTGATGACTTGAGAGCAACCGTCAAACTGAAACCAGAAAGTGACATAGATTCAACCTCCATGCCTAGATTACTCAAGCATCCCGAAGAACTAGCAGAGCGTGCATCTGAAAACTTTACTTTTCTATCCCAACCAGCAGTGATAATTTGACCTGCAGACAAGGGAAAAGTGTATTATGATTTCTTTGAAAAGAAAATATTGTAAACAGATAACACCACCTTGAATATGTTGATTTCACACAAAATTTCTATCTAATATAGTTTGTAAAAAGGAAAAAAAAACATTTGTCCGATTTTCACATCCAATCGTCATCTCCAACTTGCAAGAATTCAATTTATTTGAGTAAACAATAATGGAAATTATAGCCCTCGGTAACATTCATTAAATCCCAAATGCAGACGCTTAACTCATCTGCTGATTAAAATTTATCCTTCATAATTGGAAGTGTCATGGATTTAAACTCTCTTCAACCAAGAATCCCTAAAATTTTCAAAGACCATAAGAACGATCATGATAATATTTGAAGTTGGATGCACGTTTATGGAGAAAGGCCATATATTTGCTCAAGAGCCAGAAAGGCAGGAAGTGATCTGGCAAGGGCAGGAATTTTGATGCACAGTTCCTTCAGTAACTCAGACAAACAAGCGGCACTGCATCACGGTTTCTAGAAAAATATAAGTGAAATTACATGTTACTAATATCTTACATGTTTCCACAGAATATTCAACACAGGTTGCTAAATCGTCATGATTTCCTATTGCTTTGCTGTCTCCCGCACGCATATCATACCTATGAAGTTTCAAATCAAATGTGTCAGCAAATAGGATATTATCATTACAAGATGGAAACAAAGAAAGTGAACTGGCAAATACAAGAAAGATTGTCTCGGTGGCACAGAGTAGTAAAAAAAATAACGTTCAGATGCTTTGATAGTGATCCATCCATTATCCTCTCATTCGACAACGTGCGTGAATTGAGTATATTACCAACTTATGAAATCTTATTTGGCCTTGAATTGGTTAAAAATCAAACACAATAGGAATATTCTTCACATAACTAGTTCAGAGCATTAACAAATGTAAATATTTAAAATGTTGACTAAAATCTGAATTTAAAGCTATCTGCAACATTTCACTTTCCCTCAACATAAAAGACCAAAAACATTTCTAGCTCACTTACGGTGAGTATTCTATTTTTCTTCGTTACCTTTCAGAGGATCTACCTACTTTACTATGTTGCTGAAATATAACCGTTTACATACGTTTACCAATGCAACACCGTAATCCCTTCTCAAAATTGTAGAATAGCAAACATAGCAACCTTCAAAAGCGGGATCGACCTAAACAATAGGCAGCTTGAGCAGCTCCCACCTTACCGAAAAAAATAAAAGAAAAGGCCGTGCGTAGTCGTTTCTCAAAATAACCCGTTTCTTATAATTGATATAGTATGCTGTGTTCGTTATCCGAGTTTCTCTACCCCTCCACAAACTTGAAGCCCATGTACCATCCTTGTTGATAAGTTAATGCCAAGGCCAATTGATAAATAATAAACTATCTAGGGGATTAATGTGGTTTCATTGACGATTACTTAACGCAGAGGTTTCTGGAAAACAATTGAGCTAGCAAAGTAAAAAAAATGTTGAAAAATCTAACTACTTTAGGCACAAACAAAATTTAGGGCAAAGAATCAGTTGTTACAGAAAGCTGCAAACCTGAGAATAGAACCATCGGAATCAACACCGAGAGCCACCGACTCACTCTCGAAACAGCAATCGAGAAGCGCCGCCCCTTCGCTGGGAGCTTCTAATCGGAGCTCGCATTTGTCCACATCGTAAAGACGAAGACTCTGCTCGGAAATATGATATAATATGCCTCACTCTTAAATTCCAAAATTAGATCATATAATTACACATAATTACAGATAAAGCGGTGCGGAGGTAACGAGAGATTAGTAGAATAGATTTGCCATTAGAACCACTTACCGAATCCCATGAGGAAATTAAGAGATTGTTCGAATTCGGAGCAAATCGAACCCTGGAAATGGCGTCCCGAATCGGGTTATTGAAATTCAAACGAGACCCGTCCATTGTGGAAGGGAGTAACAATTTTTCTGGAAGGGAGAAAGGGACAGAAAGGAGAGAGAAATGGCGGCAAAATTCTGCAAGTGTATTTTGAATTTAGATTGCAGAGAGATTTGGGAGGAGGGCTGAATCCTGAATTCCTGATCGCTTTAGGCCCGTTTTTCAAAACAAGCAGGGCCAACGGGCCATAAATCGGGCTCATGGCCCAACTTTGCAATCAATTTTGGGCCTGAATTAGCTTCTCCCTATACGCATAATTAATGTAGCACTGACACGGAAACGGCGATACTGAGAAATGGTGAAGCGACGTGTTCCATGGGTTACGAGAACTTGGGGAAAATGTGTATATATTAGAAGTATAGGAGTATATTTATAAATATATTATTAAGCATATATAAATTCTTTTTATAAATTTCCATACAAGTATATTTAAAATAAATATTATTATCAACTATCAGTTTGCAATTGATCACGTAAAAGCTACAAAAAATATTTGAAAGCTCGTTATTTAAACATGTTTTTAACTTTTCATAAATTGTAAAAATAAGATGTCTGGTAAGTGTCCAGGAATGTCGGACACGTAAACGTTAAGAAGTTGAAGTTTTCATGTTACGTATTGCATAATTAATGGTTGATCGCGAAAATGTTTTGGGTAAAATTTTCATATCTAGGTCAAAAAATTATTTCTGATTTCCATCTGGTTTTAATTTTCGGAAAATTTCAACTTTTCTCGAAAATTTACATTTTCTTATATAAATACATAAGAAAAAAGGTACATAAACAAAATATTCGAAGTTGTTGGAGCTTAATTAGTATTCAATAAAGTCTAATGATGCCTGCATATTCATCAAGCACACAGTATCTTCAATGTGTTATCTCAAATATAACATTAGAAGTATCATCCAATAACCAATTCTCAGACAACCTAAAAAAGTTTCCAAATATATACAGAATATATAATTCTGCTCCAGTGGTTTACATCACCCAAAGAACGAAAATACACCACCGTCGCACAAGCAGAACAAATAACAATTGAAAACATAACGAAATCGAACGAACAAAGATTCCCCCTCTTTAACTCCCAAAGCGCATCACCTCATTGGGCACATTTATTCACTAGGAACATAAAAGTCAAATTTCACGTCAACCGAACCAGAACTCTCTCCAGTGTCTTTGTACTCGATATTCGTGATCGCCCCAGTTTCATCGTCAAGTTGATATTCCGTTCTTACCCTCCGCACAGGCACAGTCACAGAATAAATAGTGCCTAAATCTGGATCAGTCGAGACACTCAACTGTACCTTATCCTGCGATTCAATCTCCACAAAATCGGACAGTGCACTGACAACATTGCTCACAATCTTCTGCTTTGCCTCTTCGCTGACAGCACATCGGTCGGAGAAGAGAATCATCCTCAAACGTTGTTTGGCAATGTTTGCGTTGGAGTTCCTTCTTGATGTGGGAGATGGGAATATTATCTTCCACGCAAGGCTTACGCGGTCGAAGAAGTTCATGTTAATTGCGTTGAGGAGAAAATTTTCGACTTCTTGGCTGATGGGGTTTTCCGAAACTTTGTAATCACCAAAAATTCCGATGGGCCGTTTGGAGTGACAACGGGTGCTATGAGGATCAAGAACTGTACGGGAGCATCTTGGTATTGACTCGAACACACTAGATGCACCGTTTGTGAACACGTTGCAATCCACCTGTATGCGATGAATGTACATGTCGGAAAAAGATTCAAACTTTATATCTCTAAAAAAAATTTATGCCAAAAAACTCATAATACAGTCAACATGAAGTATACGAAACTCAAAAGAAATGCCTTGTTGTTAGCTGAAATGTTAGTATGGACTAACACGACTGTCAAAAACTGATATCTGGTGAAGCTTACTTTCAGAAACATGCAATGGGTATCAATCTTTTGAGAGCTACAGAAGAGTTGATTGCAATTAGTACCCCCTGTGTTATATCGAATTGCTAAAAAACTACTCCATGTTATTTTATTAGCGAAACCCCCCCTTAAGATTTAATTTTAGTTAGCAATTAGTACACCTGTTTAGGGGGTTGTGTGCTACAAAAAGGTGTTGAATCATAGGGGTGGTTTTACCAATAAAATAATATGGGGTAGTCTTTAGCAATTTGATATAACACGAGGGTACTAATTGCAATAAACCCAGCTACAGAAGTATGAGATAAAGTTTCCACAATAGCCATTGAAGTGATACGAAAATAGAGCTTATGTAAAATTCCAATTTTCCAACTAGCGAATGTTCATGGCTTATGTAAATAAATGTAATCTTGTCTCGAGCCAGTGATCAATTAAACTGTTTCGCATATAAAGTAATAAAAGGAATAACATCGATTTAGGCCATTTCTCAATGCCGAGACAATATTTTGGTTAATACAAGCTAAAAATCTGCGACACATAATATTTCAGCTAAACGACGACATGGTAAACCCGAGCGAAATTATATAAACTGTATATATCACATGAAGCTTTAATCGATTAATAAACGAGCATAATTTAGAAGCCACTTCATCGATCAACCTGGAAAGGAATCATCAAGTGGAACTACCAACAAAGAAGGAAATTAACACATCCTAATTAAGTTGCTTCATGTATGACAGTATGTGCAACAGCAAGAACACGGTAATTTCTCGCGTAGAAAAATAAATAAACGTAATCGCCGAATCATCATTGTAAAGCTTATACCCAACATTCAAGAATATAATGTAGCCCTTCATCCATATTCACAAATAATTTTGACATATATAATTAAATGCTGAAAAATAGAGATAAATCTCCAGAACAACAGTATTGAAAACGAACCCAGCTCAGAATAACAAAAACGGAAAAGCTAGAGAGAGAAACATCTAACGGTAATAGGCGCTGAAAAATGGAGAATGAGTTGAACAAACCTTGGAAGGGGGGAAATGCGATCTTGTGCGAAGGGGGTTGAATTTGTACGAACTCAGAGCTGCGGAAACCCTAAGATCTCCTGAAATCGCCATTGTCGAATCAATTTGTAGCTTCCGGGGAGATTATTGCTGGATTCGCTCTCTAATTCACTAGGGTTTCTCTTAACTGAATTTCGACATTCAATAGTGGGACTGTGGACACTGTGTTGCGTGTATTACATATACGACGTCGTTTTCCAATACTGAAGGAATAAAGAGGAATTGTATACTTTTTTTTTTTTCTTTACAAATTCAATTAGATTTAAACTTCTATCAATTAATTTAGTGGGAGCTTGGAAAATTTTATTAACTTAGCAAAATATTAAATTATCTAATTAATATTTCAGTACGTTTTTTTAATCAGAATCGTAAGAAATTATTATTTAAACAATGTTATTAATTTATCGAGTATTAATTTTATGTACGGAGGTTCTACTCATTATTAAGTGGTTCATTTACATATGAATTGTTAATCAAGGCAAGTAATTTAGGAATTTTTTTTATTTTTTTAGGATTATTTGTGTAGATATTAATGCAAAGTAAAAGAACAGGTGAAATAAATTCCAAAAAGAAAAGGTGAAATTATTTATTAGAAAAAAAAATATACAACTTTTTGGGGTTGAAATGATAAAACTATAAAATTCGAAGGGCTGAAATACAATTACCGTAACTCAAAATAAAACCTTAAAGCATGCATCAGCATTTCATCGAACACATGGTAGCCAATGCCGAATAGGTATCCCCAATTGAAAAACCAGTCGTCGTCTACATCATCGAACAACAACTATAATTACAATCAACCAGAGAAACAGAGCACCATAGAAATGGCGGTAGTACTACACTGAAGAACAGAGAAAAAAAACACAAGAAATCAGACGAATTTTGCGAACTTCACCCCAGTGAATGGGGAGATGGAGAGCTTCCCTCATAGTCGCCCGCATCGTATCAGCATCCAAATCCATCAATAACCTCAATATTAACCATAACCCACCTCTTAGATCTCCGTATTCTCTGTTAATTTCGGAGCGCAGAAATTATTTCTTGAATTTCAGGTCATTTTCTGCACTCCCATCCGTATTTCCTCGCGATGCCGAAGAATTTGATTACAGCACCCATGATTTTAATCGGAACGGGGTGTTGGAGGAGCCGTGTTTGGAAAACGAGGAGGCTGGAAAAATCCCAGTGAAAGCTTTTTTCCTCTGTACCAGGTTCATCTACTGTTTCATATAGCTTCTGCTTTTTTTTTCTTTTTCGAATAAGAATAAAAAATATTGTAGGACCGTGGGCTTATGTAAATTGTGGTTGGGAAGAGTTAATTGTGCAATTTAATGTGAGATTGCTGAGTGTTATGGCTGTGATGTCTTGATAATTGACTGAGTGTTGCATCGGTTTTTCTTTCTTGAGTTTTTGTTCTGTTGTGGAATTCATTCGATTTCACCTGCACACGCCACTTACCATTTCCCCATTCGTGTCGGTTTTGCATCTCGATTTTTCTGTTCTCTCAGATTCATGGTTTTGGCAGTGTGGATTTGAAGAGTATGCAAGCTGAGAATTCAAGATATGTTATCCCTCAAACATCGCGCTCGTCGAATAGTATTGCTCTCAGATTTCGCCGCCCTCCCTGGCAAACTGTAAGACCTGTTCACACACACACACACACACACACACACACACACACATATATATATATATATATATATATATATATATCAATGCTCGCTTGCTTAAGTAAATTTGGATGAGTTGCAATCCATGTCTTTCTCCATGCTTTACTTCTTTCCTCGTTCAACATTAGTTCAAAGCTTCATGATATCTAATATTTTGTTTTTCAAGAATATAGTCGGGTTTGACAGCTCAATTACTTTGATTCGATTATGCAAGGAAAAAAATGGCACATTGCAGTTTGTTCTTCACCTCATAAAAAAAATAGGAGGTCGATTAGTTGTTACGGCTGAACTTTAGTATTGACACATCACAGATATAACTATTTGGCCCTAGACGACTTGGATTCTTTGGTTAACAAAAACAGAATCACTTTGTCGAGTTACAGCCTTGGGAGAAAGGTTATCTACATTTACTATGTATTACTGGATTTCATATTGGCTTCTAATCAACCACACGAACATTGTCTTTGCGTAATGCGTCAATTCTTGATTGTATCCTTGTCCAATAAAAAAAAAATTGGAATGTTTGCTTGTTTAGCAAGATATCTTTTGACATTCCACGAAGCAGCTAACTCTAACCTGTCTTTAAGCAATAGCATTTATTTCATTAATCAAGTATGTTGAATACGAGTACTAGTGTTTGGCAGTTAAAAACTTCACCTTCCATTTGAGGAACAAAAGTCGCATTTCATATTCTATTTGCTTTGCCTTATCAAAGTAAGATTGGTTGCAATTAATCAACACCGTAATTGTTTTTGTTTTATCTAAAAAGAATTCCTCGCTTCAAAATTTGATGCCAGGGAGTTGAAGTTATAGAGAATACGAGCTGCTATCAGTACATGGTTGTGTACCAGTACGGTTCCGCTGTCCTTTTCAACGTGGAAGATCACGAAGTTGATCTCTATTTGCAAGCTGTTCGACAACATGCTACTGGATTGCTTACGGAGATGAGAAAAGATGGTAAGGGGATCTTTTTTAAGTATCTATATTTGTTATCTACATGAATCTTTATATTAATTTTCAAAAAATAAAACAAAAATTGAATCTTTATATTCCTTTGGGTAAATATTTTGTGTCTGCCAGACATTGAACTAAATCAACCTTTTATGTACGAAACAATATATATGATGTTATTGGGTTGACTACTGAAAATATTATATCTATACAACAGAGACGGTTCGTATGCATAGAAAAATGCCATTCCATTCGTTCTTAATAAACCAGTTTGATCCAGTTTGGTTTAGAAAATTTTAATGATTACACAGTGAGGAAACTATTTACTGAGTTCAAAACCAAATTGAGGGTTTGTATAAGGCTAAAGGAAAAAAAAACACACGAAGAAACTAAACCTGAATATTAGTTCAATTATTAAAAGTCCAGTATTTCTGGTATTCCGATTAGGCTATCCAGATTTATGTATCAGCTGCTGAAATAAATTCAATTTTCTCGATTTTTTTTTTATTCACATTCTACAGTATGCCATTTTTATACAAGTTCATTTTGGTTGTTGCATCAGATTATGCTATAAAAGAGAAGCCTTTGTTGGTCGAGGATATGCAGGGAGGTCCGGATTACATTGTTCTGAAGAATCTAGACACCGACAGTATCCGGATAATCGGTAGTGTTCTTGGACAAAGCATTGCTTTGGATTATTTCGTATCCCAGGTGAATAGTTAGATAACGTCACAGCATTTCCACTTTTTCTGCATTTTATAATTTAGGGTAAATTACAACCACCCCTGAGGTATGATCAAATTACGAAAAACCCCCTCCTATTTGGGTAATTACATCCACCCCTCAACTATAAATCTTCTTACACGTCCACCCTTGCGGTTTCAAATTTAGTGAAATCTTCTATATTATATGGAATATTCTCAATTTTGGACTCGTTTTATCCCATTCGAGCTCCACATTTTGAAGCTAGATGATCATAAAATGTGTTTTTTGGCTTGTATTAACAAATTATGGTGCATGAGAAACTATATTTTTGCACAAAACGAGTACAAACTAGAGAACATTCCATGAAATCTAGATGATTATGTTGAATTTGACACCATAAGGGTGGAGATGTAAGAAGATTCATAGTTGAAGGGGGTGGATGTAATTACCCAAACAGGAGGAGGGTTTTCGTAATTTGATCATACCTCAGGGGTGGTTGTAATTTACCCTATAATTTATAATTGTACATTTTATAATCTCTCTCTCTCTCACACACAGGTTGATGGTATGGTTGAAGAATTTGCAGGTATAAATCGGGGAATGGAGAAAACAGGAACTTTCACAATGAACCGGAAAAAGCTGTTTCAGCTTGTCGGGAAGGCTAACTCAAATATAGCTGATGTTATTCTTAAAGTCGGTCTTTTCGAGAGGTAATTTACAATCTAATATTCGACTTTGGTCACATGCTCTTCGTGTATATAAAGATTTCATTTATAATTTCTTGAGCTTTCGACTTTCGAGTGAAATGCATGTCATCATTATATTGTGCACTACTTTAGATCGGAAATTGCGTGGAGAGATGCAAAGTACGCACAAATTCTTGACTACCTTCGCGAGGAATATGAGATCACACAGAGATTTGGAAACCTCAATTTTAAGTTAAAATTCGTGGAGGTACGTACACTCGTTCATTTCAATTTTTTTTTTTTTTTAATAATTAGTTTGTTATTATAGTTGTTAGGGGGTATTATTACTGAGAGATGAGACTATTTATTTATTTGGCTGCAGCACAATATCCATTTTCTTCAAGAAGTACTTCAAAATCGGAAATCGGATTTGCTGGAGTGGGTCATCATAGTGTTGTTGAGCATAGAAAACGTGATCTCGTTGTGCGAGATTGTTCGGGACTCTATAGGAACTTCGGTATGAAGATTGAAGACAGAATACACACAAATTCTTTTTTCTTAATTATTTATTTAGCTTAGGTTTACTATCTTATTGAGAGAACAAATTCATTATGTTAAAAAAAAACACCAAATTTCCTTAATTAAAGCAATGCATTTTTCTTTTTTGTTAACAATTGATCTTTGATGTGGATTTTGATTGAGCTACGTCAAAGAATGTGAATTACATTTTGAAATGTGTGTGTTTTTATATGGTTTCTATTGTTTTTAGGGTACCTTACGGTTGTCCCCTGAGGGAAGGTCAAATTACGAAAAACTTCTTCTTGTTTGGGTAATTACAATCACCCCTTAATTATGATCCTTCTTGAGGTGTTAAATTTAGTGAAGTCTTCTAGATTATGTGAAATATTTTTCAGTTTGTACCCGTTTTACCCCATGTGAGCTCCACATTTTGGAACAAGATGATCATAAGATGTGTCTCTTAGCTTGTAAATATTAGATTGTGGTGCATCAGAAACTGTATTTTTGCATAAAACGAGTACAAACTGGAGAGCATTCCATAGAATCTAGAACATTATATTGAATTCACCGCAAGGGTGAACGTGTAAGAAGATTCATAGTTGAAGGGGTGATTGTAATTACTCAAATATGATGGGGTTTTTGTAATTTAACCTTACATCAGGGGTGTCCGTAATTTAACTTTTTTTTTTTTTTTTTTTTTAATTATTGTGCTTCATTTTGAATTGATGTATGTGAATTTTTCCAGATTAAAACATGTCTATACAGTAACCAAATCTGCAGCCAAACAAAAAAAAATTATAGAAAAATTATATTATTGGCTCTCATCTCATTGAGTAATCTTGGATTAAAAACAAATCCAACCTATCAAGAACTAAACCAATACATCAAACTCCTAACATACCAAAACAAAAGTACACTAAACTAGATTCATTGTTCAGACAAGAGACGACGAACGAGACTACCAACAGCCAAAATTTTCGACATAGCAATGTCCTACTAATGTCTGAAAAAAAAACGAGACATCAAAATTCTTCGACTCTCACAGCTTCACGAGGTACAACATAAGCATCTACCGGCCTCGATTTTTTAACACCGGCTGTGAAAGAAACTTTTTCCGACTTGTTGCCCTCGACAGCCACGTTTGTTACCTTGACCCAGACTAAGACCTTCGTTTTCATGCCTTCTATGCCCATTAGCTTACCCCTTAGTAGAATGCATTTGACACGAGTGGCGTATCTTATTACGGACGAGTCTTTGAAGCTCACTTCACATGCAAAGGGCAAGTGGACTACTAGCTTCGACTTCGTCTCGTCGAACTCGTATCCCGTTATATTCTGAGGGAAAATGCCAGCTGGCAGATTGTGTTGTCGCAGGAGATCAGACAAGCTTCTTGGAGGCTGTCCTGTTTAGGAAAACACAAAAATAAAAATTAAGTATTTCGTCTCAAAGTTTTTAGTAACATTTGCTGAATGCTATGGAAATTGGAACGAAATTTTTCGATTTTTCCATTTTTTTTTAATGGAATTGGAATACATTATAGATTCAGACCTCCAATCCGATTTAATTTCCGAAAATTACATTTATAATATGAATATTATTACGTAATTCATAATTTCATATTATAGGTGACTGAAAATTTGGAAATTCCAAATTCCGCTGATTCCGGTCCGAAATTTTCGGTTTAGGAACAATTTTTTTTTCCGAATCTCAAAATAAAAAAATTCCGATTTTTCTGATTTTTTTTATGGAATTTGAATTAGTTATTCACATCCCAAAAGTCCGAAAGTGCTAATTCCGATCCAATCCGTTCCGTTCGATTTTCACCCCCGAGCAGTAAAATTTTAATTTTAAATACGCATATAAAGATTGTACAAAAAATAGGAGATGATAAAAAACAAATAAAAGCAATTACAGACCTTTAAGCTTGTTGAATATCCATTTAGCCTTCTCCTCAACAACGTTAGAAACAGTCTGCAATTAACAACAGGCACAAACAAATTTCAACCGTCAAAGTTAACGGAGGGTGAAACCAGAAAATAAAAAATGTGGGATCTTTCTAAAATAATTTTTTTTTTTTTTTAATTTAAAAAAAATGTGGTAAGAATAAGAGTAGATACAGTTAGGTCTTGAGTAATGTTGTTCAGCTCTTCCTTAGCTTTCTTCGACAGCCAAAAGCTTCCAGCTTTTAAGCTCCCCATTTTCATAAGTGCTTTCTCCATTCTCTCTCTCTCTCTCTTTTTTTTTGAGAAGTTATTTTGCAGAGAAATCTTTCAGCCCTAGTCACGATTCCCGATAATGGGTTGTGGAATTTCTGTTCATTTCGGTGGAAAGGTGGAATTCTCGAACCCGATTCTATACATCCTTTTTCATATAAATATGCATTTTCAAATGTTTTTCAATTTGCCCATTTTTCTTAGGTAAGAAATCTGAAGCCACAGATTTTCTAGGTTTATTTGGTGCTATACATGAAATATATTTGGTGATTATTAAATTAATCTGTATCGATACGCCTATTTATGTGTGCTCAGTAGAAAATTATTTTACCATATTAACGATTAAATTTTATTGGGTGTATTTTATCGAGTGTAACATCTCGATGACCGAAATTATTTCATCTTGTGACATTAGGTGGAAATTGGAATTGAACTTCTGAATTTCATCAATTCCGACTTTTTTTTGGAACAAAATCGGATTTGTATATAAAATTACCGAAAATTCCATTTTTATGTCAGATAAGGTTCCTTTCAAAATACATGATTTAATTTTATGATATACTTGTAACTATATAATATAGCTTATGTTATATTTTATATGACAAATACAAATACCGATGGGCCATAAATTAAAACCTTAGAAAAAATTAATTATCCTAAGAAACTTTCTTTTGTTTTTTTCCTTATCAGGAAATCTTTGTATCAATTTGTTGTTCATAAATTTCGTTTTATTTATTGCATTTTGTCGAACTCTCTTTTGGATGTTCTTGCATTTTCCTGTAAAAAAAACAAAATTATCGTTAAAATTCACATCCGAATTTAGAACAAGAGATCATAAATTGATGTAACTTCCGAAATTCCGTCGATTCCGACATCGGAATGAATTTTTGCATTTCAATTTTTTTTGTAATGGAAATTAAAACCCATTTTTCACTACCGGAGAGAATTGATTTTCTTCCATAAATTCATTTTCGATCAATTCTGTTCTACTTCTACCCTACCTGATATGGATCATTATTTTTGAATTATGAAGCAAAATTGAAAATTGTTGCAGTAAAATTGGAATGATATTTAACACACTCCCTAAACAAATAGCAGATGGGCTCAGCCCATTCGTAATAAAATGGACTCGGGCCATTTGAGTTGGAACCGCCGGGTCAACTCGAACGTTCAATGTCTCCCTTCATTGCCACGACAAAAATGGTGACTGTAGTCTAGAAACATAATTAATCAGCTATTACCCAATCACGCATTGCCACGTAATCTCCAACACCTCACCCACCCACCCCAACCCCACCCACCGGTAAATATTAATCCCTCCCTAATTTTCAACAGAAGACATTTTCTCTCGTCGAGGAAATTTCTGCAGGTTCTTCTCTCCGTACAATTCAACAGTAAGCAGCAGCCTTTGATTTTTCTTTTCAATTTGTCTCGACGTTAGTTTTATCTGAAATTTCTTGTCACTTTTGGGGATGCCGGGATTCTGATCATGCCATTGGTAGATAAATTCATCCGAGTTTAAAATTTCAGGGTGATTTTATTCTATTTATTCAAATTTTAGGGTTCTGTCGGATGCAACATGATTTTTTCCTTTTTTTTTTTTTTAATGTTTGTTGGAGAATTCGCCTAATTTTGTTTTTTCTGTTTTTTCACTTACTTGGAAAATGGGCATTTATACGTTTCCTGGTATATATTGGTATTGAATTGACGTTGCGATTCATTGCGATCGTATCGTAAAATATGTTTCGGCTCGAAATTCGAATAGGAAATGTTGGTAGGTTGAGTTGAACAATGTGTAATTAGTTGTTTTACGTCGTGTTGCTTGCATATAGTAGCATACACTCGATATCAGAAGATGTTCATTTTGTGATTAACGATTGTAAAATTTGTTTAGCTTGAAATTCGAATGGGAAATGTTGGTAGGTTGAGTTGAACAATGTGTAATTAGTTGTTTTACGCCGTGTTGCTTGCATATAGTAGCCTACACTCGATATCAAAAGATGTTCATTTTGTGATTAATGATTATGTGTCGAGACGAAAGGGGTACATTTTAGAATCTCGTTGTACACATGTTCATCGAAAGATGTTTTAGTATGATGAGACGATGCCAGCTAGTATGAACGCTCGTCGGTAGTTTATTTATATGGAATTTCTTAATAACAATTAATCGGACCCGTAGAAAGAAATTTCATAAATAGTTTCCTCTTATTAATATTTCGAAAGAATCTTATGAAAAAGGTAGTAGTATAGATCAATTTGTGGAATTTACCTTTTTGGTGATAGTAGTAGAACGGTCGGTTATACTTCAATATACAGTCGGTTAATTAATCGAATTCTATCAATAAACAGGGAACAAGTGACATATGATGAAGTTGCAAACGTACGCTGGGTTTAGTTTAATTGCCACAACCGCTGTTATTTACCATGCCTTCAATAGTAGACGTCAGTTTTACCCAGCAATGGTTTACTTGTCGACTTCAAAAATCAGTTTGGTGCTGCTCTTGAACATGGGCCTGATACTCATGTGCTTTATGTGGCAATTGGCGAAGAAAATCTTCCTCGGCTCACTCAGAGAAGCGGAAGTCGAAAGGCTGAACGAGCACTCATGGAGAGAAGTCATGGAAATACTCTTTGCAATCACTATTTTCAGACAAGATTTTTCGGTTGCGTTTCTTGCCATGATTACTGCTCTACTTCTGATCAAGGCTTTGCATTGGTTGGCACAAAAGAGGATCGAATATATCGAAACAACTCCATCTGTTTCGAAGCTTTCTCATATTCGGATTGTTTCGTTCATGGGGTTCCTCCTTGTTATTGACTGTGTTTTTCTGCACAGTTCTATCAAGCACTTGGTAGAAACCAGACAGGCTTCGGTTTCGCTCTTCTTTTCGTTCGAGTAAGTTATTTTATTTATTTATTATATATTCGTAATGCAATTCATTTATAAGAAATTAATGTTTTATAAAACATCGTTATCTTTCAGATACATGGTACTGGCCTTGACGACTGTATCAACCTTTGTGAAGTATATATTCCATGTCAGAGACATGTTTATGGAAGGACAGTGGGAAAAGAAAGCCGTGTACACGTTTTACTTGGAGCTTATCAGAGACTTGCTCCACTTGACTTTGTGCATGTGTTTCTTCCTCATCATTTTTTTGTAAGAAATCTTTCCGCCCTTTTTTTTTGCCGCATTAGTTAAGGTATGTAAATTATAAACTGTTTTCTTTTTCATTATACTATCTGAATACCAAATTGTATCGATTTTGATAGGAACTACGGCGTGCCTCTTCATTTGATCCGAGAGCTTTACGAGACGTTCCGTAACTTCAGAATCCGTGTGGCTGATTACATACGCTACCACAAAATCACTTCAAATATGAACGATCGTTTCCCAGATGCAACTCCCGAAGAGCTTGACGTGTAAGCAAACATCACTCTTCAGAAACTTCTTTTTATTTACGGTTCGACCGATAACTCTTGATTCACATCTGTATATTGTTTCTGTCTCTGCAGAAGTGATGCCACCTGCATTATATGTCGCGAGGAGATGACAGTTGCTAAGAAACTCGTCTGCGGGCATCTTTTCCATGTCCACTGCCTCAGATCATGGTTAGAGAGACAAAATACATGCCCTACTTGCAGAGCCCTCGTTATACCGCTTGATAACGGGGTTTCTACTTCTGCTTCAAGGGCTGATGGCCATCATCAAGGTAGGACTTTCTGTTTGTGAGTAGTGACTCTCTCTCTCTCTCTCTCTCTCTCTCTCTCTCTCTCTCTCTCTCTCTCTCACGTGGTTAGTGGGACAGGAACTAGCACAAATGGTGCATCTTCTCAAGGATCGAGTGCTGACCGGGTGCAAAATGATAATGTGGTGAGTCAGCATCAGGCTAGACTACAAGCTGCTGCTTCTGCTGCATCGCTGTACGAGAAATCTTTCGTTTATCCATCTCCAAATGCTCTAACGTGGTATGTATCCACATTCTTTACTTTTCTACCGTACTTGTGCGCATCGTCTTCTTTACTTCACAATGTTAATCATGACGACATTTTCCTACACTTAATTCTTAGTGGATTACCTCAACAATATGCAAACACATCTTTCGCCTGGTCAGCACAGTGTACATCTGTTCCTCCACAGTTCCCGTGTATGCATGGAGAACTTGAGTCGGGATCAAACTCTCAACTGGCTTTACACAATAAACTAATTAAGCACCAGATTGAGGTTACTTCTCTTCGACTAATTCTTCCAAGAACTTCAGATTTTAGTTTCTTTTTTTTCTCGAATACCTGCTGATACAAATATACCCCTGGTTTTTTTTTTGAGCAGTTTATGCAAAATCAATTGCAGCTTTTACGGAAATCGAAAGGAGAGAAAACAGTGGATCAAGTGTCATCTGATATCAAGGGTAAGTCCGTACCATCTTCATCTTCATCGGTAATCGACTCTTAGTGATAATTTTTAGCATCTATCTAAGAGCTACAGCTGAGAGAGAGAGAGAGTGCTTTAAGTTTTGCATTTTTTCGTCCCAACGAGTATAATATGAATCAGTACTTAGTTCGGAAAATCCGATGTAATTTTCTGTAAATTAGCACAAGAAATGTTTACGTAAGCCATGCTCGAGAGCGACGAACATGGAGAAATGTTATATAAGTTGATAGGATAGGTTTTCACAGTTAATCTTTGACAATTAGATGAGATTCAAATTTTAATTAATCAATGAATTACTTAATGGGCCTTTAGAAAATTTTCTTTCTTAATTTGGGCTTTTATTGTTTAGAGTTTTAATGAATTGGTCAAATTAATGGGCTCGGCCCATTATGAATAAGATTCAATTGGCACTTCTATTTTGAAATGATTTCAATTTCCGATCTGATTAAGTTCCAAAAGTTCCGATATTTTTTTTTCGAATATTGCGCTTAAAATACCAATATTATTATTTACGTGAGAAAAAATTGGAAATTTCCGAATCCCACCGATTCCGGTCCGAAGTTTTTTGATTTTGGAACATGTTCATTCGTTTCAATTTCCATTTTTTTTTTATTTTTTTGAAACAATATATCTAATTTTTCACTTCCGAAACAAATTGAAATTTTCCCGAAATGACTAATTCCGATCCGATCTGTCTCATTTATACACCTAGACAACAACAACAACGTTAAAAAAAGAGAACAGTCTGGCTTTATCGGTGAAGCAGATAGCTGGGTGGCTATTTAGATATGGATAGGGAAAAAAAAAGGTGGGCACATTCGAGGGGTAATTTCGTCCAAATAAAGTAGGAGAGATTCTTGGGCAACCTCAGCCGCCAGATTCGCTTCGGAGAAACCCGAGATTCGTGGATGATATATATCCACCTCGGGATCCACGAGTTGCTAGATTTTCTTTTAAGATTAATTAGGTTTTTTCTCCTTTTATTTTATTAATTTGTTTATTCAAATGAGAATAAACAATTAAATATATCTAACTATTATATATATTTTCCCTAAAAAAAATTAAAAAGAATAAACACATCTAATATCGACTCATTGGAATTGGGTAAATTGAAATTGTACCGATTCAATTAATGACCAAATAATAGGTTCAAATTGTACGATTGATGTCTCGCAAAAGATAACCGAACGGTTTGAGCAAGTGAACATGTGTCAATTGATACAGGTTCGAATCATCTAGTATGCTTATAATAGGCTGTTTATTTACAAATTATTCTAATTTAATACAATACTAATTCTTTATTCAGTGAAAAAAAAATACAAGTCACAAGTCTCTTATTTCATAATTATTGTTTTAGGTGGTGTTTGCAAATGCTTTTTGAAAGTGATTATGCGGTTTTTTTTGCTCATAATCTGTTTTAAGGTGTTTGCAAAATCAACTTTTACTTTTGCTTCTCTTAAAATAATCTGCTTTAAGCTATTTTTTTAAAAGCACCCATAACCCTGCTTTTTCAGTTTTAGTTCATTTTCCGAAATATTTGCAAACACCCCCAACTTTTAGAAATAAGCACTTAAAACTAACTTAAATCATAATCACTAACTTCTACTTGTAAATAATCATTTGCAAACACCACCTTAATTAAAATAAAAATAAAAATAACAAATGTGGTGTATGAATAAAGACATTTTCTAGGAAATTGCAAAAATATATATGAGCCCAAAAATGAGCTGATTTGTCCCTATAATGTGTGACTTTTCTTGTACAACATGACAAAACAATCTCTGTTAAGACTCGATAGATACAAGACCCAAAATCAAGTCATGGTATATATATATATATATATATATATATATATATATTCCAAATCTATAATTAACGGTAGATAAATTGAGCTTATCACACATGATCAGTCTAGTGTAGTCCGCGTCTCTCGTATTATTTGCAAGTTAATATACGAGCATGTAGGTTTACTTAGTGTAGCTATATGATTGACTGCGAGTTTTTTCAGTAAAATCTATTACTAATGTCCTTTTCTCCCATTTCCATTTTTTTTTTAAATTGAAAATTTGATTTTTTTTTGGCACATAATCACTAGTTTTATTACAATTAAAATATACTTTTAAAAATCAGATTTAGAATATTAGTTATATTTAATTTAGAAGGGCCCCACATCATCAAGTTTAGAAGAAAGCTTGACACATATTTCCATGAAAATGACTAGAGAGATAGTGGGCACGCCCCCATGCAGCTGGTCCACGCCGATCACATTCACAAGAATATAAACAATTTAATTAATTAATTTCACAAAAAATCTTAAATTAATTAATTAATTAATTAAAAAAACTTAATATATTGATTGACTGGCTACCTAATCACCCGGTCAAGGTTTAAGATTTGGGAGTTTTGATTAGTTTTATGATGGAGATAGATAGATGCAAACATATCCATGAAATTGAAATGTATGACCAAAGTGAGTAGGTGCAATCACTGTCAACACACATTATATGTGTGACATCCCACCTATTTTTTTTCTCAATTTATTAGTGCATTTTAAACTTAAATCATATATTATAATTAAAACTAATTAAATGTATTATTAGCCTGTGATTAAATTTACATATTGTTTACCATGTAATGTAATATGGGAATTTTTTTCATGCCTGAAATTTATAATTATATATTATTTTCTTGTATCTTGTAATATTTCTTGTTAGAGGTTCGAATGCATCGATCGGACTAGATAATTGTATCATTTGGGTCAGATGCACAATTTTTGTATTTTTATATTTTCTTTTATCATTTGTTCTGCTTAATTCAGTAATTAAATCAGATGTAATTGATATATTTTTTTTACGTGTTTTGGATTATGCCGTATTAGAGCAACTCCAATGGAGGCATTAAATGATGTATCAAACTAAAAAACTACCACTTTGATGCTCTAAAATAAAAAAATCCTCCTCCAATGGAGGCATTAAATGGAGAATTATTTTGATACTCAACCACCCGGAGGTGCAAAAATAATCCCTGGAAAATAAGGTATCAAAAATATAACCACCCAATTAACCTATCACTATTTGACACGTGGCATTTAAAAATATAATTATTCATATATTTAAAATTTGATAATCTATTTGATACTTGTGGTTGGAGTGAATTTTTTTTCAAGAAGTATCAAAGTATTATATCAAGTATCAAATGAATATTTAATGCTCCATTTTGATATCTCCCATTGGAGTTGTTCTTATATATCTAACTATTTTCTGTAACTTGAAATCACTTTGGTGAATGTTGAAGGAAACCTAAAAGTAAATAGAAAATTCCTTAAATTATTCCACAAAAAAGGGGGGATGGTTTTTGGAATAATAATTTGAATAAATATTGTGCAATTTAAAGACAAAGCAGTTTTCTCCTCTTTAGTGCATGAATGATATGTTGTCTGAATAAAGGTGCAAAAGGATGAAAATATACACTGTTGAACCACACTTTTGCTCATTTACATGTGCATCTACTTATTACCTCATGTTGCTCTAGACTAGGTCTAGCTATCAACATGACAAAATCCTAGGGGTACCGGAAATCGGAACATAATTTCCGAATTCCGCCGATTCCAAACCGAAAATATCCGATTTCTGAACCCTTTTTTTTCAGACTTCTGATTTTTCCGAATTCTTCTGGAACATAATTGGTATTGTATATAAAATTATCGAAAATTCCATTTTCTGATCCGATTTTAATTTCGAATAATTCAATATATAACATTATTTAATATAATTTAATTTGAAGGGGGTCTCTCACTTTAATGAAGGTGTATATGATACTTAAATAACAATCAATGAGGTTAGGCCATGCTAATATATATGCCTATAAATGCCTTATTCTATGTCTCTGATTCTTGGGGGTTTTTATGTAGGCTTTTGAATGCTTACATTATGTCACATACATAATTGTACAATACCACGTGCAAATATTGATTGTTCGGGATTTACGTCAAATTTATTTGAGTCGAGCTTATTTAGTGTTAATTTCGATCGAAATTGAGTTGTTTTTATCGAACTCATAAAGTTTATGAATCGAGTTTGAGCTTACTTTGGATTCAACCCGAACTATACAAATTAAATGATTAATTTAAATATTAACATTTATTTTTATATAACCAACGTTGACTGGTCGTGAGGTTTAGACACTAAATTTGAGACGGTCAAAGTCGGTACCCGAGAAACGGGTGCCAATTGTCATATATCAATTGATTAAAAAAAAGTTAGTACATGATTTTTCTAGTTTTTTGTTAATCTATGAGAGAAGTAGCAGTCGTTCCCGTGTAATAGATAAATTTCGCTCTTGTTTAATAGCTCGTAACTCACACAGAAGACGTAAATTATATTAGGCTACTATGTGTGAATTCGGCTTAGATGTAATAACTCGCAAATCACACGTAAAATAAAACTCTCTGGGATATCTATATGTAACGAGAGTTTGATCTAAAAACTACTAGCACGAAGTTCGAACTCGAATCAAATAACGTTTCATTCTCTTATTCCACCTATTAGATTACTCCTTGCGATTGTTGACACATATTAGAACAAAGCTGAAAATCAAATCTTAGCCCTTTATTGCAAGTAAATGTGGGCGGTTTTTTCTTAAATTTTTCCTTTTGTCATTTTATTTTCCAGATTTCTCATCATCAGAATTTTATGCGTTCTTATAAAATAGGGAAAATTACAGCCACCTCCCTGGATAAGGTCAAATTATAAATTAAAAAAAAAAAAAAAAAAAACTTTTTTGTTTGGGTAACTAAAACCATTCCTTAACTATGTATTTTTATACGAAAAATCCCCTCATTTAATAGATAAGTTTGACACCATAAAAGTAAAAGTGCAAGACAATACATAGTTGAACGATAATTTACCAAACATAAGGGGAATTTTCATAATTTGACCAACCTAAGGGGGGTCGGTCGTAATTTATTAAAAGGGTGAAAACCTAAAGTCCATGTACAAGGTTTTTTGAAGTGGGCTTTTTTAGTGGTTGCCTCTAATTGGATCCAGGACCGGGTCCGAAAAAAGTGAGCTCCGAATTTCAATTAATTCATCAATTTAATTTAAATTTTATTTTTATTTATATTTATTTTTTGGGAAATTCTTGAAATGTATTGATATTAATATTCGTAATATGAATTAATGATAGAAATAAAGCATTGACCAACATCAAATAAATATGTTGGCCATTTTATTATGTACTGCAAAATGGTACCACGTGTAGATTCTATCCCCATCATTAATCATACATGCTTTCTGTACAATAACACTACCCCATAAAAAAATACAATATATATTATTATTTTTTAATACTTTTCTTTTTTATAAACAGAGCATCAACCAATCATATTTCTATAATAATGACAATAATATTGATATTACATATAAAATGATTTGATGGAATAATTGGAAATTAGACACGGAAGCTTGGATAATATTTTTTGAGATTAAATTTTAATTTTAAAAATTGTTTTGGGAAAATTAAAATTGGATTACAAAGTGCCGTTACATATAATTATAATTCTGATCCGATTTAATTTAGTTGTCAGAGCAAAGTAGACCGATTCCACCTTAGATTATTCAAGTAATTACAATTAGGACCGAAGTTGGATTGCTTGACCTGATTATTTTGAGTCGAGTCTAATTTTAGTAAATTGTGCTGAATTTGAGCCATTTTATTGAACCCGATTCATTTATAGACTGAATTTGAGCCTACAATGGTGTAACCCGAATAAGACCCGACTATTTAAATTAATAATTAATTAAATAAATAATGTATTTCTTATTTTAGGCTCAACATATAAACAAAGAGTTAGGAATACATGTAGAATAAATATTTTTTCATATTGAACTCTGATGCATTTTTTTTTCATATTAATTATTTAAGGATTAAACACTTGCACCATTAAACTTCTTTTATTTTAAGGAACATACTATGATTTTTATTTTATTTTGCGACCATAGTTGTTTTTATCTTATTTTACTCTTCAAGAATATTTTAGATTTTTCTCTTCGCCGGTGAATGTTTTTATTTATTTTTTACTTGAACATGTTCGATTGTAAAATTGCAAAGTCTGTAATTGTTTGACATAAGTCCGATATAAACCCGAAACCCGAAAAAATCCACAAGCTGAGCTTGAGCCAATAGCAATGAAGGCCGATAGTATATGAACTTGAACCTATCGTAATAATCCCCGATGATATGTGAGCTTGAGTTAATCCAAACTCGACTCACATGACCCGATTAACCACTCTAATTACAATCTAAATATAACGGTAATTATTCTTTTAAAAAAACCATTAACCTTAAAAGTTTTAAAAAGTAGTAGAAAGAAAGAAAAAAAAATCCTCAAACCCTACCCATAGTGACAGTAGTGGGGCCCACATCTTGTCTGGTCCATGACATTAGCCAATAGAAAAGCTAACTAAGAATGGAAAATTAAGATCACATTAATTAATGGCTAATTAAATACTAATTTTCAAGATTGACAACTAGCTTAGAAAAGATGGCAAGTTGGTTGTGTTTGTTCTTTAGGGCAATGTATCATGTAATTACTAGAATACATCAATAGTTTAATGCAATTCTTCTCATACTTAATGACAATTAATTAATTATATATATTATAAATGTCGTAGATTATGCTTATGTATTTAAAATTGGGTGGGCAGTTTTATATTACGGTGTTAAATTTTCATTAATATCTGCACGAAAAGCAATGAAGGAAGGTGGAGAGAATCTGGGGCCATATTTGTTTATTCAAATAAATTAAGATAATGTTTATTTATTTTATTTATTTAATATATATTTTTTTTTTATCAAGAAGAGAATTTTGGGGTGTTAATCTCGATTTTGATTGAAGTTAAAAATTCAATTTTGTTTGAGAATATAAATGAAATATTGTGTAATAGAATTTAAGGGTAAATTACAGCACCCGAGTTAAGGTCAAATTACGAAAAAATCCCTAATAATTGAGTAATTACAAAGATTCTCTCGATTTTGTAGCGTCAAATTTAGTGAAATCTTCTAGATTATGCATAATATTCTCCGATTTGCACCGTTTTATTATATTTGAACTCCATATTTTGAAACAAGATGATCATAAGATGTGTCTGTTGACTAGTAAATATCAGATTGTGATACATCAGAAACTGCATTTCTGTACAAAATCGAGTACAAACTAGAGTACATTCCACGTAATTTAGAAAATTACGTTTATTTAACACCATAAGGGTGAACGTGCAAGAAGATTTATAGTTGATGGGCTGATTGCAATTAACCCAAAACAAATAAATTTTTCGTAATTTGATCGTACCTCTTAGATAACCGTAATTTACCCTAGAATTTAAATATGATTTTAATTGTTTCTTTTCCAAACACATTTTGAAGAACTAACCAAACATACTCTAAATGGCTATTTCCTTTCATTTTTTTCTTAAAAGGTCCAGAAATTCTTTAATACTGTATATCTAAAAAGAAAATCATGTGAGAGAGAGAGAGAGAGAGGAGAGAGAGAGAGAGAGAGAGAGATTTTGTGTGTGAGGGAAGGAGGTTAGAGAGAGAAGGTGAAGAAAAAGCAGAGAATAAAAAGAGACCGGATGTTGACAAATTTGTTGTCACTGTTCTTAGAAGGTCGTTTTTTGTGTGTGAAGATTTCTTATCTGGGATCTCTCTCTCTCTCTCTCTAAAATAAAAAATTACTACTTCTTAAATTATATACAGTTGCAATAAAACATTTCTTCCTCCCATTCTCTCTCTAAAACTTGCTAATTCTTTTTCCTGCTAGAGAGAGAGAGAGAGAGAGAGAGAGAGAGAGAGAGAGAGTCACAGCAGATCGAAATCTCCAATCTCTCAGTTGAGTTTTGATTGAGGATCTAAGCTTCCTTCTCAATGGAGTTATTTAACTGTCTCTTTGTTTCATTCGACGATTATTAATTATTAATTATTAATTATTAATATTATTAATTATTAATAATATTAATTATTAATTAACCTCTGAATTTTCACAGTTCTTAATCATTTGGAGATACTGTTTCGTAATTCAATCCATCAGCGTCTTCTTCGACAAGAAGCGGTTTCCCGATGTGGGTCTGAGGTAATTTATCAATTATCAATTATTATTGTTTTTATTTTTTTAAAAAAATCAGTTTCTAATTCTTGAGATTTACATGGTTTTGACTATTATTACCTCATGGTTAATCATTTAATTAGTTGAATCATAATTATGTGAATTAGTGTCTGCTTTTGAATTTCGAGTTCTTGGTGTATTGTTTGTTGGGATAATTGGATTTTATTTATTTATTTATTTATTGCAATTATGTATATAAATATATAATTGCTGATATTGGAGGGTGTTTCATTTTGATGTGTGATCAATTCATCTATGTAGGATCTTGTTTCTATTTTTTACTTAAATCAATGCCTATTTTTCGATTGCCAGCTTCGGAAAGAATTTTTTTTTTCCGTGTAATCTTTAGTTCGACTACCAGATTAATATGGTCTAAAGCCCGACTTCGATCGTATGCTTCTTGATTTACTATTGATATTGTATATGTTGCTTTATTTATGACAATGCCGATAAAAAAAGTTATGTAAAAACGAAGGAAAATTCAACGATTGGTAACATCTTGTTCAGGGATGGGAACAAAAGTACATTGCAAAAGCTACCTTCCCGATAATTACTTAATGAGGGATCTTAACGAAGATTCCAGCAGTAGCAGTTGGCCGTTACCTTACCTTGATAAAACGACGACAAACGGCCAATATTACAGCCCTTTCGTTCCGAAACCTATAAATATCGATAATTATCCAGTGCATGGCAAAGATGCATTGAAGCAGAAGATGCTCGAACACGAGGCCGTTTTCAAGAACCAGGTATTTCCATTTCATTTCTTTTTTTGTTGATTTAAAAAAAATAGTTCATTAATTTTTTTTTTTTACGGGCATCCAGGTTTACGAGCTCCACCGCCTCTATAGAATACAACGGGACATGATGGAAGAAGTGAAAAGAAAAGAACGGAACGGGTTTCGAGCTTCGATGGAGCCATCTTCTTCGTCTAGCCTCAGAGTATCTCAATTGCCATTAGAAGATGCTCGAAAATGGCACGTCAATTCTCCTATGAGTTGTACGAAAGCGTACAACATCACCAAGCCCGATCAGTTTCCGTTCAAGAACGGTTCTTCTTCTTTGAAGGAATCCGAGCCGTTCGATTCGAGACCTCTGAAATCGAGGAAGAAACTGTTTGATCTTCAACTTCCGGCCGATGAATACATTGACACAGAAGAAGACGAAAAAGCACCTGAAAAAAACAGAGTATCTCAACCTAGGAAGTTGTCCATTGGTGGACAGGTGAACCACGTTCGACTGGCCGATCTAAACGAACCCTTTCGGATTGAAGAAACGAGCGCTCCATCTTCTGTTGACTTTCTCAACCATAGTAGAAGTAACCTCAGTTCAGTAACTCACGGTCTTCAACGAGATAAACTGCCTATAGCTTCTCCTACTCGAATACATCCGACGGGTCGTTTTTGGGAAGATCCATTTGTAGCTTCTCGGGCTCCACCTGATCCAGACCCGTTTTCCAGTTCGACCCGTTTTGCCACTTCGTGGGCTCAATCCATCTCATCGTGGGCGAAGCCCACGAGTAGTCAAAAGATAACCGCATTGAATCCGGTTTTTTTGGGAGGTAAATTAACGGCACCGAACGGATTTTACCACGGATCTGCCTCGGGATCGAAAGATCTACACGTCAACTGCAGTAGGGTTGAAAATGTAGCTTCATCCGACCGCTCGACTAACCATGGTTTAGGACGTTTTCTTCCAAAGTTCGATTCCAAGAATGCAGTGGATATTATTAACTTGAACGAGGTTGCTCCAAAGAGTAAGCACGAAGACCATCTCTCTGCATTGCCTTGGCTTAAATGTAAGCCCGGCCGAGGAACAGTTACGGATCTTAATCAACCGTTCACTCCAAAAGTTACGTCGGATTCGAGCAATTGTGAGGTGGCAACGAAAAACGAGACTGCAGAAACTCAAAGTGTGAAGAAAATTCTCGGGTTTCCAATTTTTGGAGGTGCATTAAAAAACGAGCAGTCACACAATAAAGAAAGGAAGAATATAATAATCGATATAAATGTGGAATTATTTGAGGCAGACGAGCAGATAGCTGTGGAGAAGCCCTCTGTTAGAGACTACATTGATTTGAACTCTTGTGTGAGTGACTCGGAAGATCCTTCGGTACCTTCGTACGAGAGCAAGACCGCTCGTGTTTTGGATATTGACTTGGAAGCTCCTTTTCTCATCGAGAATGACGATGACATCATCACCCCCTCCAAAGAAGAAACGGTCGGAGCAGATTTATCCACGCAGTTCTTGGGAAACGAAAAAGAATTATTACGGGACGAAGTTCTTGAAAATGCAGCCGAAGCAATACTCGCCATGTCATCATCTTGTCAGAAGGCCCATCTTCCGGAAGTTTCTTCAGCAGAATCTTTCCTCTGGTTCGTAGATGCTGTTTTGTCCTGTCCACAGCAGGAATATTCCGAAGAGATGGATGAATTCGAGGCGATGACATTGCAGCTGCAAGAAACGAGAGAAGAGGACTACATGCCAAGACCGTTTGTACACGAAGTGGAGAAAACCGAAGAAGGAGCAAATAATAATAGTAATAATATTTTACAGACGAGATCAAGAAGGGGGCAGTCGAGGAGAGGGAGGCAGAGGAGGGATTTCCAAAGGGATATTCTTCCAGGTTTGGCTTCACTCTCGAGGCACGAGGTGACTGAGGATATTCAGACGTTTTGCGGGCTGATGCAAGCCACGGGCCATCACTGGGTTTCGGGCCTGACAAGGAGAAAAGGGTCGGGTCGGGGCAGGAAACGAGCCGTGGTCGAACCCGTTGTGGAGATACCGGTTTGTGCTATTGAGGGCGGTGGTTTGGAGGACAGTAGTTTGACTGGGTGGGGGAAGACAACTAGGCGGCCACGGAGACAGAGGTGCGGTTCCGGGAATCTTTCTGCTGCTGCTGTCGTGTTGACTTAATAATGAAAGAGGAAATTCGTTATTTTTACCGGTCTTTTTTTTATCAACTGACGGTGTATCGTGGTTAAAAATTGTCTTTGTAAATGTCATTTTTAGCTTAATTGTAATTTTTATGTCTTTGGGGTTATTACCTATATGTATTGTTTAGGAATAATTCACTTGATTTGAGCTTTTGATGTATACAAGTTTTATATCACCTTATAGAGTTTTCGTTGTGTGTGTGTGGATTCGATGGGTCCGTTGATTATCGTTCGATCGGTCGTATACAAGATGAACCAACTTTTTCAAAACTCAGAATCGTGTCATCGTCCCGACTTTTGTGGGACATAAAGTGTTGACAACTGGCTACGTTAGTCGCAAACGTGAGTTGTTTGTTTGTATTATCGGCCATTTTTTTCCTTCTATTTTAGGGCAAATTACGGCCAGTCTTCGAAGATAAAGTCAAATTACAAAAAAACCCCTTCTGTTTAGGTAATTACAACCACCCCTCAACTATATATTGTTTTACACGTCCACCCTTACGGTGTCAATTTTACCAACTGAAGGATATGTTTTTTCATAAGAAAATACATAGTTGATGTGATAGTTGTAATTACTCAAACAAGATGAGATTTTTCGTAATTTGACATTATCTTAGGGGTTTGGCCGTAGTTTGCCTTATTTTATTTATTGTGTCTGCTTTCTATTGGGGCCTATGCTATCTATATTTTCTGGTTTGGATTTGATGGGTGCATTTTCGTAGATTAAACAAATCTATCTCATGTTTTCCAATTTTGCCCTCACAAACAAACAACCGCCGTTTATAACTACCGACAACATGGCGGGAGATTTAAACCTCATACATCAAACAGAAAAATAGAAGAAGTGAAACCTGTAACCAGAGATGAAATTCGAGCACCATGAGATTATTTTCGCTGCTACACAGAAAAATCCATCGTCCGACGGTTTCAAAACCCTACTCCCAATTCACGATCTCTACTTCTGCACCGTTCCACAACACCGAATTCGGCTCGATCCAATCGATTTCAGAGAACCCCTCTTTCTGCCTTTTGAATCTCTGCAGATCGATCTCTTCCCTCCAAAAGATGCCCGCCCTTCTGATTGTTTGCGGCGGAAACGATGACCCTCTACTGAAAACTAAATTAGTCGGTATGTATGGCTTATTCGGGCATGTTAACAAGGCGCGGTTGCTGTTCGACGAAATTCCTCACCCAGATTTCGGTTCGTGTAAAGTGATGATCAGGTGGTACTCATGAATAATCTTTACGAGGACATTATTGCGTTGTATAAATTTATGAGGAGGAGATTTTTAGTTCCTGATAATATGATTTTCTCGATCGTGTTGAAGGCGTGCACTGAGTTGAGGGATTTAAGTGAAGGGAGGAAGCTGCGTTGTTACATACATCGGATTGGGAGTGCGGTCAGCTTCGTGCTGACTGGGCTTGTCGATATGTATGCAAAGTGTGGAGAACTCAATACCGCTCGCAAGGTGTTTGAAAGAATTCCTGAGAGGAATATGGTTTGTTGAACCTCAATGATTGTCGGTTATGTGCAGAAAAATTGCGCGAAAGAAGGGTTACTATTGTTCAACCGTATGAGGGATTGCCTTGTCGAAGCAAATGCTTATACTTTAGGTAGTATAATAACAGCATGTGCAAAATTAGGGGCTTTGCACCAGGGCAAATGGGTGCACGGAACTGTGATCAAGAACGGGATTGTAATGAATCCCTACTTGTTTACCTTAATTTTGGATATGTATGTCAAATGCGGTGCTATTAAGGATGCCCGGTCGATTCTTGATGAGTTTCACATTATCGATCTTGTTTCTTGGACAACCATGATTGTGGGGTATGCACAAAATGGCTTCGCCGAAGAAGCATTACTCTTGTTCATTGACAAGAAATGGCAAGATGTTTGTCCTAACTCAGTTACATTGGCAAGTATACTGTCAGCTTGTGCGCGGTCTGAAAATCTCAACATGGGTTCGTTAGTTCACGGCCTAGGTTTAAAACTAGGGCAAGAGGATGCCAATGTAACGAACGCGTTAGTGGACATGTTTCGCCAAGTGTAGTAGAATAGAAGATGCTGCTTGTCTATTTGAGTCCATCATAGATAAGGATGTTGTCTCGTGGAACTCGATTATAAACGGTTATTCTCAATACGGATATTCTCACGACGCTCTTAGATTGTTCAACCGCATGAGGTCAAATCGGGTCCCGGCCGATCCAGTCACTATAGTGGCTCTACTATCCGTTTGTGCTTCTCTTGGAGACTTTCGAATCGGCTCTTCTTTTCATGCTTACTCTATAAAAGAAGGTTTTTCTGCGTCTACTAGTGTATATATCGGAACATCACTTCTGAACTTATACGCCAAATGCGGTGATGCAGAATATGCTTGAGCGGTCTTCGATGACATGGCGGAGAAGAACGCAGTGAAGTGGAGTGCAATGATTGGCGGTTACGGAAGGCAAGGTGACTCGAACGAGTGCATCGAACTTTTCGATAAAATGGTGAAGGAGAATATGGGGCCCACCGATATAATTTTTACGACGATATTATCTGCTTGTAGCTATAGTGGGATGATAAATGAGGGTTGGAGATATTTCGGTAGAATGTGCGAATATTATGATTATACCCCTTCGATGAGGCACTACGTGTGTATGGTGGAAGTGTTGGCTCGTTCTGGAAGGCTCGAGGAATCTTTGGAGTTCATAGAGAATATGCCGATTGAACCCAATTGTGCTGTGTTTGGATATTTTCTTCATGGATGCGGCGTGCATTCGAGATTTGATTTGGGGGATTTGGGTGTAAGAAAGATGCTTGAGCTTAGTCCTGATGATCCAGGGCATTATATGCTTATGTCTAATTTGAATGCTTGTAGAGGGGGGTGGGGGCAGGTTGGTCATTTCAGAGATTTGATGAAGAGTAGGGGTTTGAGGAAGAAGATTGGGTGTAGTCATGTTGACTTATGTGGTTAATAAAATTACAGTCTTTAAGCAGGGCTGAAAATCGAACGGATCGGATCGGGCTAGCACTTTTTTGGAAATGAAAAACTAATTCTAATTCCGTTAAATAAAAAACCGGAAAAAATTAAAAATCAGAATGAAAAAATTGGAATGAAAAAACTTGTTCTAAAATCGGAATTTTTTTAATCCAAATCGGCGGAAGTCGAAAAAATCCAATTTTTAGTAACCTAAAAATATAAAAGATAATAATTTGGTACTGTAAGTGTATTTTTCGGATAAAAATCGAAATTGGATCGGAAATCGGAGGTCATATGTGTTCCAATTCAAAATAAAATAAATTGGAATAACCGGATAATGGGATTCGGAAATCAGAATGGAAAATATGATATCCATACATATTTTACACACATTTGTAAAGCAAAGGTAGAGAAACTATCTTGTATATTTGTATATTTCATCAGGTGTAGCATCTAAAACCTACGACTCCGATTCAATCTCGATCATACTATAGCCGTGGACCTTCTTCACGGCCAAACTTCTCATCTTTGACTTCACCATTTTCGACTCATTCCACTTACCTCCTTCTGCGTACACATTAGACAACAATGTGTAATAACCCGAATCATCCGAATCCGTATTTAAAATGTCTTTCTTAATGCTATCAAGAAAGTCCATTCTCTGATGAATTCTACATCCATTTACCAATGCACCCCAAATGCTAGCATCCGCACCAAACGGCATCGAGTTTATAACTTCGTATGCTCCATTCAAATCACCCGCTCGACTCAACAAATCAACCAAACACGAATAGTGCTCGTAGTTAGGGATAATACCGAAATCCCTAATCATCGAATTAAAGTAAAACTTCCCCTTTTCGACATATCCAGCATGACTGCAAGCCGAGAGAATATTCATAAACGTGACGTCATTCGGTTCGATTCTTGATTCCACCATTCTATCGAAAAGAGAGATGGATTCATCTATATAACCGTGTATTGCATACCCCCCTATCATTGAACTCCAAGTTACAATACTTCTTTCGGGCATAGTATCGAACACTTTTCGAGCGGTACGAAGGTCCCCACATCGTGCGTACATATTCGTCAGAGCCGTATCTATATACATATCTCTTCTCACACCGAAAGTGATCGCTTTCTGATGAATCCATTTTCCCTTATCCATAAACCCTAGATTCGAGCAAGCTTGAATTGCACTCAAGAATGTCACTTCATCCATTTCGAGATTTTTAGCGTACATTTCGTCGAAAAGAGAGAGTGCTTCCTTCGAGTACCCGTTTTGAGAAAACCCGCACATCATAGAGTTCCATGTCACCACACTTTCTTGACGGGCATCTTGGAATATTCCGATTGCCGAATTTATATATCCACATTTGGAATACATGTCGATGAGGGCATTTTGGACAAACTCGTTTGGGGGGAGAGTTTTGGTGATACGGCAATGTATTTGGCATCCCAATTCGGAATGTCCAATAATTCCACAGGCAGATAGAGCACTGGCCAGAGCAAAGGAATCCGGGAATATTCCGTTTATCAACATTTCAAGAAAAAGTGATATTGCCTCCTCCGGCATATCTTCCCTAACATAACCTGATATAAGAATATTCCACGATACGATATGCTTGTCTTGAGTATTATCGAAGATGCGATGGCTGTATATTAGACGGCCACAATTAGCGTACAAATCAATCAAAGACGACCTCAAGAAATCTTTATCGAGGTCGAAATTATTTCTTATAACATATCCATGAACGGACTTACCTTCTACTAGCAATCCCAATCGAGCACAAGAACACACAACATTCATTAGGGTAACGCTATTGCTTTCCACTTTACACGCTAGCATTTCGATAAACGTACCTAATGCTTCTGAATAATACCCATTTTGATTGTAGCAAGAAATTAATGCCGTCCAAGAAGAAACACTCAGAGAAACACCACCATTACGAAACAGCTTTTCGGCACTGCATAAATCACCGAATTTTCCGTACATTGCAATCAGGGAACTCAGTAAAGATTCATGATCGAATCCAATATTTCTTCTTAATACATACCCATGACATGATTTTCCAGCTCTATAGAACCGTAATTCACCACAGGCCTCGGCTACACCGAGCATTGTCACGGAATCGATTTCAACGCCTTCTTTTACCATTTCCCCGAAAATCCCCAGTCCTTCATTTGCTTGTCCATTATGGATATGAGTGGATAATATTGAACTCCACGACACAACATCTCTCTTTGACATAGCATCGAACACCTTCCTAGCATTATACAGACACCCCGTTTCGCCGTACAAACTCAGCAGTGAGGTCTCGACTACGGGATCGGACTCGAACCCGGATTTCAAAATCCTCGCGTGGACCTTTTCCCCCATCATCAGATCATTAACCGCAGAACAAGCCCTCAAAACTGAAGGAAAAATAAACTCGCTCAATTCCGTAGCCCTCTCCAACATGTCTTGGTAAACAAAAATGGCTTCTCGGAACAGGCCATTCCAGACATGGCATTTGATCAGAACACCCCACATGAAAGAGTCTGGTTTCGGAAAGGTGTCGAAGATTAGCCTCGAAGATTGCACGGAACCCATTTGTGAATATGACTCAATGAGTTTGGTTGTTGGGAGAGTGTCCTTCTGGAGCCCACCGACAATCAAATGCGCGTGTAGTTGGGTAAGAGATCTTAAGGTAGTGCAAGCTTTGAAAAGGGGCATGTATAACGCCATTGTTGCTCTGGGTTTTCGAGCTGTAAACAAAACTCATTCGGCCCGTTTTTGTTGAGAATGTATTATACAAGCAAGTAGAATCTTGAAATGAGGCAACACGGAGACGAAGAAGAGAAGATGGGTTCAGTTGTGGTGGTGGATCTCGTCACCTGTTGTGCGAATTTGAGCGTCTCCGATCACCCGCCTCCGCGGTGGCGCCAGAATGGGATTTGAATGGGTTGTGTTGGTGGTTCTTTTAATTACGACTTTATTTGAAGTATGGCCTTATTTGATGTTTAATTAATTCAAAATAATCTTTTTTTTCCAGGCAGCCCTTGGGGCAAGGTCAAATTACAAAAAATACCCCTCATGTTTCAATAATTACCACCACCCCTCAACTAAATTTTCTTACACTTGAACCCTTATAGAGTCAAATTCAATAAAATCTTCTAGATTCCGTGAAATGTTCTATAATTTGTATTCGCTTTGTACAAAAATGCAGTTTTCTGGTGCATATTTACAAGCTAGAGACACATCTTATGACCATCTTGATTCAAAATGAGGAGCTCGAATAGAATAAAACGGCTACAAATTGGAGAATATTTCACATAATCTAGAAGATTCCACTAAATTTGACACCGCAAGGGTGAACGTGTAAGAAAATTCATAGTTGAGGGGATGATTGTAATTACTTAAACATGAGGGTTTTTTTCCATAATTTAACCTTACCTTCCGTAATTTACCTATTTTTTAATTGGCCTTATTTGCTGTTTGATTAATTCAATTTTTTTAGGCAATTCGATAAAAGTATTTAATCTGGTCCAGGTCAAGTCATTTGAGATATTTATGTACACAAATTCAGCTGCCAAAGAAGATAATAAACTGCTCAAATTACAGATGAAATTACAGAGGATGTATGTTTTTTAATCCTGCATATCTCGAACTCGAATCTTACGTCTATACGATGTCCACAGAGTGATACAGTTATTACACGTCTTTAGATACATAAACCGAACTTTATAAAGCAAAATCTCAAAAAAAAAATAAAAAATTGTCGAAGTCCGATAAAAGAAATGATCGGGCATCAATAATTTATGCATCTTTTCCATCTTCCTCGTCTTGTGGATCATATGGTAGTTCATGTCGAGGCTGGTTATATTTCTCCCGCAGCTGTTTAATCGGGATGAAATCTCCAGCAGAATCCATTCCAAAAAACAAGAAAGATGCGTAAGGATGATCGAACCTATCCTGGAAATTATTAAAAATCACAAATATTACCACATACGGATTGCAGTAAAAACCAAGGGCAACGAATCCTGTAGTAGTATTTTCAATCCATTATGATATGACTAACCGTTTCTTGTTTGTCGGGTTCCAGTAAATTCTCCTCAGCAACTGCAAGAAAATCCCATTTGCAAATCACATTCAACGAGATGAACAACGAGAAAGTGATTTTTCTACGTAAAATACGAATAAACATAATTAACAGAAATGCTCACCGTATGCTACTAGAAGGTTGGGATCTTCTTGTATGTTAACTAACACCTGCAAAACAAATAGATTAAAACTAACTGCACGGGATTTCTTTAATTTTCTCACCGATTAACGTTAATGCTGCTAATTATCACTTAAACGGAGGGGCCTATCGCGAATTTATGATGAATTTGTTTAAACCTGATAGAAGGGTTGATCTGGACCACGAGTTAATTTATCGATATTTGCACCATCCATCCATGATTTTGACTCACAGCAGACTGGATCCATGCCGCAAATAACTGCTTGATAACCTGTTGCACAAAAAATGAGGCTTTTATATAAAGCGAACATGGAGTAGATTCTCAGTTAGAAGAGTAACATTATTCAGTAATTATTATATTAACTTATCCTGGTATCCCAGTATGTACTTCAATTTAATATTTGAAAAGACGAGAATTTACCAAATATCTTATGCTTCAATTTCTGGCCCAAACGGAAAGCGTACTGTGCGTTTTCATACGCTTGGGCTTTTAGCGACGCAGTGAAAGACTTTGCTTCAAGTCTTGCAATTTCATCGCGCAACTCAGCAGCCGAACCGTAATTCTCACTCTCGATTGCATTCTGTAGGTCTGCACTGAACAAAGAAGTCGAAACTTTAACGACTAAGTTCTGATATAAATTCATCTCCCCAAAAATATAAAATAAAAAATAAAAATTGATGAAGTAAATTGGAGACTTACCGTAGACGTAAAATGCTTATAGCAATATCTTGAGCTTCACCTTTGGAAGAAGGCCCTCTTCTGCTTTCTCGGAGTTTGATAACCTCCAATTCAACCTTTAAATAAAATATATTAAATTAAGTATGCATAGATATCGATGCACCTTATATGTATACCAATATAGTCACTCAAACCTCGGTCAACTTGTTCCTCAACTGCTGCGCAATTTCGTACTGCTCCACATTCAAAGCATACTGCAACATATACATTGTGATAAGCCAACCAACGAGTTTTTTTTTCCAGCCATGTAAAACTTGTCGAAAAATAGCTTTTATTCTTTATTATTATAACTATTACTATTATCTCGAACCTGAACTCGAGTAGCCAAGTCCAGCTCGAAGAAAAACATGAGAATATCTTCGTTCGCACTTTCACTATGCTCGCAGCTAGCATCTAATTCCGATCCCTTATCACTTCCGTTAAACAGCCAACGTGCTTGAACTCTCAAACTTCTAGGTTGAGATACGTGACACGGTCCCACAAAGGAAGCGTCTTTTTCGACAGAAGAACAAAGGCACGATCTTCCGGCACCGAGAACTGCATGGTGTTCCCTCACCACTCCGAAATTTCTCCTCCACAAATTGCTCGATTCACAAACAACACTGCATCTAGAAGTTACTAACGTGTTTATCGCCACTTGCACCATTTTACGAGGCCTTTCTTTTTTGCTACCCCGATCACTTAAAATTGTTGCGTTCCGACTGCAGTAAATCAAATGTAACAACGGATTCAAGTGGTAAACAAAACTTCCGACGAAAATCGCATTAATCGAATTACTACTACAGAATGAGTATAGCCCTAGGAGAATCTCCAACACTATGAATCCAATTCTAATCAGATAGCTCAGTTCCCTAAAATAAATTACAGCGCCGACGAGTTTCTAATTCAACAAAATTAAATAATTAAATGTTAATTACTCCAAAATATCCCAATTTTCTGCAACGATTGAATTGGTATTCTCCTAATAATTGTTCAGAAGAATCAAAACGCAGAATCATACTAGTACACAAAAATCCCAAAGATAACAAACAACATCAAAATTACCCCCCTAGAGAGAGAAAAACAAAAACCGGAAGACATTGTTTTGAATTCCAAAAATTCAAATATACAACAAATGAAATTTGTAATTTGCATGCAAAAGGGATGCTATTTGGTACTCACTCTGTACAGCAGTATCAGCAGCAGCGAAGAAAAACCGGTTTTGATTCAGTCGAGTTTTGGTGTTTGAGATTTGTGGGTTTTTGATTGGTGTGTTTCTCTGTGAGTCACACACATTCTCTTGGTGCGTAAATTTAAGGAGAAAATGAAAAATCTATGAAGGGGACAAAATACAGTTTTGGTCCCTGATATTTGCACCGATTTCATATTTGGCCACCTATGTTTATAAAAAATACAGTTGGTCCCTCGTGTTTCAAAAATTCAACACTTTAGTCATTTTCGTCAATTTTCCGTAAGTACTAATGGGTCAAGCGTGTGCTCATACTGAAGGAGTAACGGTAAATTGACAAAAATGACCAAAATGTTAAATTATTGAAATAGGAGGAATCAAATGTGTTTTTTTTTTTAATATGGGGATCAAATATGAAATTACTACAAACTTGAAGGGTAAAAATTATAATTTTCCCAATAATGAAGAAACCTTTTGGGCTCAGTTTTACCAGAGTTTCCCAAAACAAAAAGAAAAATTATAATACAAAAAATAAAATATTAGAGCATTTTGATTAAGAGAATATATTATGCCTACTCCGTATTATTTTGAACAGAGGATTGAAATTGAAACGGAATTTCCGATTATGTCAATTCTTATCTGAAATTTTCCGAATTTAGGACAATATTTTACAATCCGAATTTAGAAATTCCGATTTCTCCGTACTTATTTTGATCGGAATTGGAATATACATGAGATTATGATTTCCAGTCCCATTTAAGTTCAGAAAATAATGCTTAAAATTCTGGTTATTTTTTTCCCACATAAAATTACATTTAAATACCAATATTATTATGTATTTCATATTTAAGGTGATAAAAACTTGCAACTAGTTTTTCAATTCCGAAAAAAACAGAATTTTTTTCAAAACTGCTAATTCCAATCCGATCAAACCGATTTACACTGACATTCTATTGTTGATCATTGACCAAAAGAATATGAGCACCTAAATGGGAATATTAAGCTTCATTTCTTCCTCCAAATAAATTTATGTATGTTTAGCTTTTAAAAAAACTTCTCCTACAAAATAATTCCGAAAATTCCCCGTTTTTTCAAGTACCATTCACCCGGTACAACGAAAAATAACATCATTGAAAAAAACAAACAAACATCACTTCAGTATTATTTTATGTTCCCTACTAAAATATAAACAAATATTTCTTTCAATCTCAACAACAGTAAAATCATATCATCCGAAAATGAGATATGCACAGGACACAGTATATACATATATAAATAAAAAAAAAAAAAAAAAAAAAGAAAAAAAAAAACCCAACAACAACAACTTATTACAACCAGACCAAGAAACAAGTGTGGTAACAAAAATATATTTATATAAAAAAGGAAAGTGCTTTTATTATAATTACATCATCTACTATGGTCGTTGATAGACATATTTTGTCCTTGGATCCACAATAACTCCCTTCTCTCCATTCACTTCCAAATCATGCCTGCACCAAAATATTCGATAATCGGACATTCTTTTAAATATGAAATCGGCAATTGTAGAGAGAGAAAGGGACTCACTGGAAAACGAAATCCGGAATAGTTAATTGCTCGCGCGGAACATATCTGAATAGCTGCAGAAGACGATCAACATAGACCACCTTTTTCCACACCTAAAAAATACAATTGGCGATTTAATAAGCTTTTGAACTTGAAGATACATTACATTTGAAATATAGAACTGTTCTTTGAATTTTTATTTTTTTATTTTATTTCAGGCATACCAGATTATCTACAAATAACTGCATTGCAAATATCGCAGATTTGAGCCCGAAGGTGGGATGAAGGACGTATATTGCCTACAACACACAAAGATGAGATCAGTTGACAATTAAGTTTGAATTTGCACAAAATATGTTTTTCGAAATTCGGATGAATAGTCTCTCGTACGTGAAGATTACGTTGATGCTTTCGACCAAGTATTTGCTCTAACCTCTTCATCCATCCTAGATCTGGTTGCCTGTAGACTCGAATTGAAACGAACGGGTTTTAGCAATGATTTTAGGCATGGTATTTCAAACCTTAAAACAGTCGTAACACAACTTTTTTCAGTGAGAGCAAAATCAGGGTTTCGGATTTCGGGATAAACAAACACTGATTCTCAAATCAAAGTAGAAATACACGAGAGCAGAGAGAATAAGATGCCAAGAGTAAAAGATGTTGAGGAGAAATACACACGTATGTAAGGATGCAGCCGAGTGGAAATAAACAATGCTGTAAGACTTCTGTATCAAGGGCTCAAACTCCTGAAAATACAATCCACAATAAAAAAAAATTATCGACCGTAAGATGACAACTGTAAGTGGAAGAAATGTTAAAGCAAAGCTATGAGGCATTAAAGAATATGGGAAGTCATGGAATTCACCTTTACTACGTGCAACACAAATCGTTCTAGATCAAGGCATCTCAACAGAAAATGTGCTCCAACGACCACCATCACTGGGCGACCTTCACTATCAACCCCGCCTCGGTAACTGAAATAGATACAAGACACACAAACTATGATCTGCGTGTTGATACTGAGATACTGCGTATAAATATATGATATTCTCAGCCTAGGCATGGTAAATGTCGAGCAATCAGAATTCTTGCTTTCCTTGTAATGAATATGCAGTTATGGAAGAAGTAACATCGAAATCAGCACAAGCAACGGTATCGTAAAAATCAGCATCCAATTTAATATATTTATCGAAGTTAGGATTTAACAAAACTGTGATAAAATGACACAGAATATAAGTAAAGGCCACGAATTACTGTGCATGTAAAAGTTCTCCGTAAGTTTGCATCTTCTTACACTATTCTCATTTCAGCAATTTCAGAAAGATTGAGTGAATTTGCTTTAGCAAGATATCTGGAATGAAGCGAATATTCTTCAGCAGCAGACAGGGGAGGACCCCCAAGGTCACCATATCCAAGCATTTTAGCAAAATTCCAACCACTTCGAGCTTCGGCAGATTTTTCCCACTGCTCTTTGCGTTTCACGTCTGGATCTTTAATCAAGGACATAAAAGCAGGATCCAAATATGAATCCAAGTATGAGGAGTTCCTGTTTAAAGATAAAATCATTGAGATTGGTCCAGGGATGTATATATTGTAAGCGAACCAGTTTGAGTAGAGCATATAAAACTGATTCTTGAACACGTGGATATACGATTAGCATTTGCTGATATCAGAAGCATAACAAGATACATATATAACTACTTTAGCACAATAAATATGCAATTCCAGATCATAATAAGGATCAAGGAAACTAGAGAGTTTTCTATTGACACAAATTCTAGTGAACCCTACAGGATATCACTTCGAAAATGCAGCTTACGGAGAGAAATCCAGATAATAAAAGCTGGGTTCTATTCAAATGCCATGAAGAATTATGTCGTCATTGGTATAAAATACAACATAGAAGGTACCAAGAATGTTCGGTCCAGTGCAACGTTAACCCATAGTAGATGTACGTTTCTATATCCCAATTTTTAAATCACATTATTTGAAGCCTGAAGGCAAAGCCCATGTATGGGAGGTTTCACAACTATAGTGCAAAAAAGTTTGAATGAACTGAAACCAGGACAATTAGAGCATAAAAACGAACACGCGATAAGATAATGGTAAATGACTTAAAAAAATGTTTTATGTAGTTTGTGTTTGCATATGGTCGGTAATGATAAAAGGCAAGAGGTGTGGGAAAAGTACTATTCATCACTAACGTTCTCGTCAACGCCATACTACTCATTGGAAGTTCAGTTGAAATTTGAGCAATTCTGGGAGCATTCTTCTTCAAATTAGGTAAAGGCTTTATTCTGATTTTGCGTTCATCTATGACCGTCTCGCCATTTTCATCTCCAACATCTGCAGGAAGTTTCAAAATAGCTATTTCCTCCTCTTGCTTATCCCTTGGAAAGTAAAGTGGAAGTAATCTACAAGGAGAGACAGCAAGTGAACATCAAATTCCAACCGCAGATAGAATTATTGCAGCATTTACTCATAACAATTCCATAACTAGATGTAACTAATTGATAGGTGCATAAACAAACCTTTTATATATCTCCGTGTCAGATGTTGTTGTCGTACAAAATACAACTGCATGTATTTTATCCTTTTGTTTCTCAATAAATCGTCTTACAGTTCCTAATCATAAATCAAAGATTGGAAGCATTTACAAAAGGCTCTTCATTCAGGATCATTGAAATTAAACAAGCGTATAGAAATTAAAGAAATCAAGAATATGACTGGAATAGCCAAGAAACAGTAAGAGGAACTTTATTACTTATTGCCACATGCGCAGCTGGTTCTCTTGGATAATTTTTGGATTCCGTGTATATACAGCCAATAGCAATGCTGCATTCACATTGTAAAACAGCTTAATCCAATTTAAAGATAATCCACGACATGAGCAAGAATAAATATATAGATTCAAAGTCTGGCTATTGAATCACCTCTGCATCTCATTTTCAATAAGAAGTTCAAGGCAAGACCGGTAGCAATGACTCAAAGCATTCTCTGCAGCAGTATGATATTTTACTGCATACTTGGGACCAACAGTATGTATAACCCTCCTGCAAAATACATGGAACTCCACTTTTGAGTAAGAAGTTAGTGATTAGATATAATAACGGACGCTTAGATGTCTCTTGACTTCGAAAAGCTACGAATCAACTGGGGAGTACAACATCAAAGCTTATTTTTTTCCCTTAATTTTTGCCATTTGAGTTTTTCCAAAGTTTGAAAGAAACCAATATTAAAAACTCAGAAAATGTTGCATCTAGTTCGACAAGATAAGTAAAAAATGAAAAGTATGCACAAAGGAACTAAGCTACTCAACCTTCATTCATATTAATTTGTCTGAATATCTTTTCAGCTCGATCTAAATTAATAATCAAACCAAGCCCAACAACTGTTTTTGAAGCTCGATAAAAATTAACAATCTTGAACAGTAATACGTTCAGCTCAACCCTATTCATATATACCCCTAGTCAATGCACGGATAGGAAATTATATCAGCTTCCATATCTGAGTGTCATCTTTAATCAAATTTGCTTGGAAATTTTCCACATTTATTCAAGAGGTTCAACACCTCAATTGAGAATCTAGGTGTATACAGAAAGTATCCATGAGATCCAATGGAATTAATGACTACCACAACACAGTTCAAATATCATAAGATTTTAATATATATTTTTTTTAATATGTTACCTTGCAGGAAGGTCATATGCACGAGTAACTTTTGCCATCCCTGTTCGGCAACCACCCTATAAAAAGATGAAAAATGATCATCAGATATATCTCAGATTCTCACATGAAAAGTTTCAAGTCTTTCGCATATTTCTATGTTACACTTCAAAATGAGTTTTACATAGTTTCTAGCTAATCCAGAACTTTAAAACCACCGCCCGGACTCCTACCAAAGGTAAGTCCCAAAAACTTAACCAACAATAAAATCTACAAAAGGAATCACTGCAGTAGCATATCTCCTCCTGGACAAGAATCTTTCGCTTTCCTATTCTTCCTTAATGAACTACTGGTTTTCCTTATGTGACAATTGAAATACATCGAAACGTAGTCCAATGGACTCACCTATCTCAGTTATATGATATATTCTTAATTTGGAACAACACTAATCATAATACAAACAGTTTAGAAGAACAATAATGTTGTTAATTATAGTGTGGATGGAAACATTAATGTGCAAGTGTCCCAAGCAACATAAGTCAACCTAAGGAGCATCATAGGAGTACCAAATTCCTGAAGATACTAATAATCTTTTAAATCTTATACAAATATAGTTACGTGATTTTCAAAATGGAAGTTCATAAACAGGTATTTCTCAAACTTATAACATTAACACAGAAAATCTCAGCTTAAAAGTTAATATTCCATAGCATACCAGTGTTGCACATTCTTCTGCAAGGCCGGGTCCAGCTGCAGCATGCAAACCAGGACTGCTATGCGCTTCATCTAAGTTCTGCGAGTCATCCAAAAACATGTTACTTTAAGGAGAAAGGTCCATATACACAAATACGCTTTTGAATGATTATAATCAAGCTTACAAAACAGACATCAGAAAATCACGTCGCTCAAGATAATTATAACTCAACAGCTACTCACCTCGTTTGTTGAATTCACTACAGCATCCACCTCAAGATTCCAAGGGTTCCCCCTCCAAAGATACACCTTCGAGTTGATTTCATGATCCAGGGGGAATCTAGATAGCATGCCATTTCCACTACTCCCACCCTCGGATGAAGCTGCCAAAGGGTCTGGAAAGTACGAATTTGGAGAAGCGGGATCTTCGTTCTCATACAAGTATCTGTATTCTGAATCACTCCAACGTGGAACTTGATCGAGTGTCACTATGGATTCTCCACTGTCTGTCGGCAAACCGCCTCGGTTAGTGGTTGCCGCCCCAGGCCGATACATAATTAATCTTCACCTCCTTTTACTCTTCGACCACCATTAAATACACATCGCCGTCACCAAATCTAGTAGAGTATGCTAAAATCTCAATTTAAAAAAAAATGTTCAAAAAATATAGGAACTAAATCATCCCAGAAAATGAAAATTCCAAAATTAAAACATGAATGTCAAAATCATTTGTGAGTAGCGGTAACTCTTCCGAAACCCAGGAAAAATCACAAAATCTTCAAATAACTAATTCGAAAGACAATTTTGGATTGAAACTCAATTAGGCCAAAATCATATCAAAAGCTTATCGATCATTCAACCAGACAGAGCACCAACGGAATTCGTTAAGGTTCAAAATTCTAACATAAGAAATTAAATAGGGGAAAAAAAAAAGCGCATCCAGGCAGGCAAATCAAACGTAATAGAGAAAACTAATTTCGACAAATAAAAACTTCAATTAAGATGAAAACTTCGAAAATTTGAGCAAAATGTTTCATGTTTTGTATACAAACAAACATACAATCAATAAATTAGTGAATTGAATTCCAAATACCTATTATCTGAGATTTGGGAATAATTCTAGAGAGAGAACATTATTCCGATGACAGGAAATGGATAAGCTCAGGTCGGGCAGAAAATCGACGGGTCGGGTCGGGTCCGGTGATGGAATTTCTGTTATTTTATTTGTTATATTATTTGAAGAATAAAAATCCCCGAATTTAAGTATTTTATTTATTTATTTAATATATATTTTATATTATTTACTAGGGTAAATTCTACTTTCCCCTTGTAATTTGGCTCGATATCACTTTACCCATTCTACTCTCAATTGCATCAATTTGCCCCATTGTATTTGAAAAATTGTCTCAGTGGTCCTCGTTGTTAGTTGTCAGTAGGGTTGTAGGGGTGCAAGTTGGAACAGAATTTCCAATTTCCGCGGATTCCGAGAAAAGGTCCGATTTTGGAACATTTTTTTTCATTTCAACTTCTAAATTTCCGATTTTCGATTTTTTCCGATTTTTTGGATTGTAATTGGAATTATATAATATAAATTTGGAATTTCCGATTTCCGATCCTATTTAATTCAAAAGTTAATTCCGAAAACTTCCGATTTTTTTCCGAAAAATACCCCTATAAATAATATATATTGTATAATACTAATTTTCCAAGAAATACACCTATAAGTTTTGTTTTAGAATTTTGACATAATAAATTGTGGTTAGAAGTTTTATTGGATATTATGCAGTGTTTATTTTTATTTATTTTTTAACTGAAATTTAGTAGTTATTTGTTTTACTTTTATCGACGTGGATATTCTTAATTTTGAAAAGTTATGAACATTTTAGAAAATTTCGGCTAGGTTTTGAAATTTTAAAGCTTATGTGATTTCCGATTTTTTCCAAATTTTCGAAATTTCCGGATCTTTTGGAATTGGAATGAATTTTTAGATTTCAAAAAATTTGGAATTGGAATAAGAATTAATTTTGTACTTCCGAATTTTTTGGAAATTTTCCGAAAAATGCTAATTCCGATCCGATCCATCCGACTTTCACACCCTAGTTGTCAGACATTTGACTTTAACACCGTTTGGTTTAAGTTTTTAAATTACGAAAATACCACCCCTACCAGTTTAAATAATTATTAAAAAACAGAAAATAAATTAAAAAACAAAAGAAAAGAAATTAATAAAAAAGTTCAAGACAACGAGAAAGCATAGTCCACGACGGCAGCCACAATGTATTTTTACATTTGTTTATTAATTATTTAAATTGGGAGGGGTGGTTTTTTTTTTGTAATTTTCAGACTTAGATCGAACGGCGTTAATGTTAAATGTCTAAAAACTAACGGCGAGAGCCATATTAAGACAATTTTTCAAGTACAGGAGGAAATCAAAACAATTAAAAATAGAAAATGTAATGTAATATCGAGCCAAAGTATAAGTGGAAAGTTGAATTTACCCTATGTTTTATTATGTAACTAAAAAATGAAATTATTATAATAAATTAAATGATACTTAATTTTGCCAACTTTTTTTTCCTCAATTGAGGACCGTTAGTTTGCTGCTGAAGTCCTTGCAGTTTTTTTCTTATCACTTTCTGTGAAACACAATCCTCTGTGCAGTGCAGTGCAGCGATGGTTTCCTCTTTGCTCAATGCTTCTTCGATTCTTAAGCCATCGCCGGCAAATTCTTCCATTTCCGCACAAAAATTCGGAATTCCTTTTCAGCCTTGTCAATTTAAGCCCCTTCCGATTGTTTCCGCCAAAAATGGCGGAGGATTTTCATACTCGCCGCCGCCACTTGTACAGATTGCGATTCAGAAGTCTCTGATTTCTGTAGCTGCTGCTGCTGCATCTATTGCTATTGTTTTTTGGTCCGGACCAGGTGATTTTTCTTCTTCTCTTGGCTTTTCGATTCTCCGATTTCTGAATTAGGGATGTATTAGAAACTATACTTGAAGGATGTGTTTGAATGGCGGTGATAATCAATTTGGGGAATTAAAATTAAAATATTTGTATTTGAGAATTAAAATTTCATAATTTGGAAGAATTAATGAATGCAGTTGTTGTTGATATTGACTGAAATTTGTGTGAGTGCCAAGATTGTTTGAAATTTTATCCAGCATTCCTCGACTTGGAGTAGAATTCCAATTTTGTTATAGTCGAGTTTTCGTTTGATTTTTGACGAATTCCGATTGTAGTATTCCCCATCTTGGAAAGACCGAATACACGGCCAAATATGATTCTTTGAGTACTTCCGATTTTTAATTTTATTCAATTAGGCTATTACATTTTACCAACCGTATACGTCAATTCCGAACGGGATTCCTAATATATATCCAAACTTTTCTTCTGGATATTCGATTTGAACGAATAGTGAAATAAACGTAGCAAAAAGAATTTGGTTGTTTGCTCGTCTGATAACGAATTATGTGACGATGCACAAGTAATATTAGGAAATATGAATATGAGAATTTTTTTAATTTTACTTATGTTTTCGGGTGATGAACATGGCATAGGAGCCAGAAGTTATTAAAATATCTAGCTTGCAGCTCAAGCTGGATTTCTTTCGGGCTACACCGGTATAGAATCAGTTCCTGGTCCCGAGTTGCCTCAGGTTGATTTTCTCAAGCGCTTTAATGGTACGTTTTTCTTGTAAATATTTTTTTTTTAACTAAGCTGCATTTGATTTAATCTTGAAGTTACACGAGATCTCTACCATTTCAGAAGAAAATCAGAAAATGTACGCGGAGAATGACGCGAGATTCAAAGAGTCCCCCATCCTCAAAAAGTTGCTTGAGCAGTCGAAATTAAACAAGGAAAAGTAAATTTTTCGACACCTATTTATCTTTCTGTTAATAATGACATATCATTCAAACGAGTATCTACAAATAAAATCAAGACTTACGCCATTTTCTCGATATATATAAATTTCAGAAACCGACAAGAAACTCAGGACAAGTATTGCATTAGAGGAGCTGAATGGGGAGTTGGAGATTGTTCGGCCGAGGGGATGTCACCCGAAGATAAGGAGAAATTCATCTCTGCGTTGAAGAAGAAAGCTGGCATTGAATAAAGTCTGCCACTTGTGTGCTTTGATTATTAGGTAACATAGTAAACCAGTTGATCCAAATAGACTTCTGAATAACCATTCATATATACGAGTCGGTAATTTAAAATTTTATTTTTCAAAAAAATTCACGACCGGAGTTATATGTTCTTCTTGATTTTCCAGATATGCAAAAGATTTTACAAAAGGGCCATCATATAAAGTTCAATGGACATGTGAATCAATCTCGAGCTGTCGTTGTCGAAAAAAAAAGTCAAAACATGGAAGTGTATAAAATACACTCTCAAATGTATGTTCATAACTTTCGTTTTTGCAGTTATTTCCAGTAGAATTTCAAATTTTAATAAAATCTTTAGATTTTTCTCTATTTTCTGGTGAGTTCCTTTGCTCTATAGGTTTAATTCGTAGAATTTGGCTTTTTACTATCAAAGAAACTAAATTGTATTCGAACATCAAGACTCAAATTTGTAACAATTCAAGGTCAAAAGTTTTATTCAAGCATCATAACTTAAGTTTATAACTAAACATTGTCAATTTTTTGTAGTATGAATTTATTTTATTTTATTAATAAATAGCACAAGATGTGCAAAAACATGACAAATATGTAAAGAACAAGAAATTTATTGCTCTAATCATGGTGTACGCTTCGCTTACACAACAAGTTCCACATAAATCTCTACTTGTAGAGTGCAACAATCTTCAACAAGAAAACCATTTTCGGGATCACGCAGCGTAGCAAAACTTAAGAATGCTCGTTGTCCACATGTTTTATCCGAAGATGTAAACCAATGAGAAACTGTAATACGAACAAATTTATGAGCTGAACATATTTAATAATATAGAAAATTATTCTATGAACTAGAAATATGTATTTTTAAAATTATAAAAGGTAACAGGGTTATCAATAACATCAATTAAGAAATAGTAATTCATATACAAAAGGACTTGAGGAAAAAGAAAACTTCTGTTAAATGGAATATACAACTTACGTTTTTTCGAGCTTCGAACTACGCCAGGTTTGCCTTTTAAGCGCATGTAAAACTTTGCCTTTACTTTTTGATGAGTATAAAATGTATCGGCACTCGCACAAACCAACTTCATTGACAATTCACTAGTCTTTGAATTGGAATCTATACTTGGATATAACTTCATTTTCCTAAGTTTACATAGATAATTAATAACACAATGGAAAAGAAAAAGACCAATTCATGAGAATAGTTCAAAGATATAATAGATAAACATTAGAAAAGAAGGGAAGATAAAACTACCAATTGACATTGGATATGGTAAATTCTTGAGAAATCCAAACTTCGTTTTCCAATTTAGAGAATTCTTGAATCTTCCAATCACGTATATGTTCATTCTCTGTGTGTTTGAGGAGAGTGACATTCTCAATAACTCGGTGTCTTTTAATGACAAGAACTTCAGCTCCAAGCACAATGTTGTTATCAATAAGGTATCCATTTGATTGATCAACCAACACTTTTTTAGACATAAATTTGGGAAATCCCCATTTCAACTTCGTTTCTTTAAAGCGCCGCTCATTTACTAAAGAAAAAGAGTTAGCTAGCATCAACAATTGTTTATAATTCGAAATAACAAGAAATATATATTACCTCGTAAAAATTGATATTTGTTTAAAATCTGATTATAAATAAAGATGGTGAAAATGGCGTTAATCTCCCAATCCACAGGCAAAGAACTACTTTCAGCCACAGCCAAGTATACAGAAATATATTCCTTATTCTCGTACTCGTCCCCATTAGGGTAGATTATGAGTCTCCTATCCAAATGCACAAACAAATACACAAAGTTCAGTTCATTCATTAACACATAAATGTATGTGAATCGAAAAGAAAAAAAAAACGACATCATTAAGAGTGAGTAACAGCACACCATTTGTAGTCTCCTGCTTCAAATTCCCTTGTTTCGTATTTATCAATCCCGTAATGAGAAAATAAAGAGAAAGATTCAATCTTAGTCAGAAAATGTGCAGGCGAAGCGTCTCTTGTTTCTAAGATTTTTTCTACAATTAAAAAAAAATTAAATAAATAGATAAATAAAGAGTTAAGAACATGACAATTTACACATAATGGGGGTGGTTATGGAAAAAAAAAAAAGTAATTGAAGAATATAATTCTCAAACCCTTGTTATTCTCTGGAAACACAAAGAAATCGTCTTTGATACACTTAAACGTACACCACCCTAGAATCATTCCAGAGAACAAGCTCAACACTTCGGCCAAATGATTCATTTTGGCACAACAAAAGCAAGAAAATAAGAAAAATACACCCAAAAAGAAATCAAAATATCTCTATCTTGAGATTTGTTTCATACTCTTAACGTATCACTGTATTTTTATTTATATATATATAAAGTGATATCTTGAGTTACTTGGGCCATACAACTTATCATGGGGTAAAATAGATGGAAAGAAGTAATAAATATTGTAAGATATATATTTATTTAAACTTTTTAAAGGGATTTTTTAAAGGTAAAACGGATTTTAAGGGATTATTAAGGAAAGTAAATATTTTAGTATTACTATTTACAATGTATTATGGCATATATAGATTACATGATATATTCCACCCAATAATGTAGATCGCCTTTATTTTAATTTACAATTAGGTAAGATTTAAAAAAATATTGTTTCTTAGAATATAATATTTTTGATAATTATTGTTTTTTAGAGAATAGGTGTGTTTGACTTCTTCCGGAATCACGTGGATTTTTTTAGATTTGGTAACAATATATATATATATATATATATATATATATATATATATATATATATATCAAAACATGAGCAGCAAGATATAGTGAATCAGAATGCATGATAATTGTATTTCTTGATATCTTTTGCGTTTATTTCATTATGCTTAGTTTCTTTGGTTTATGTCCCCAGATGATTTTTATGGTGGGAATGTCGGCATCAATGTTGTTGTCTAAATATCTCGAAGAATGTGAAAAGCGAAACCCCTTTCGAAGAGTAACGGCAGCTCATCGAAATTCCGTTCGGACAACAACGCCTGTGGTGCTTCCGGCGACTACGGGTTTGTGATCAACACTCATGAAATTACTTTTTTTTTCAATATATATAGACGTACAAGTTAACTTTCCTTTAATTTGTTCGTTTTACTTTGATAAATCCTTAGAATTTATTATGGTGGAAACAAGAGACGCTTCGCCAGCACACTTTTTGACCAAGATTGAACATTTCTCTTTATTTTCCGACTATGGCATTGATAAATACGAAAGCAGAGAATTTGAAGCCGGAGACTATAAATGGTAATGATGTATGCTAATTATATCTCGATATGTTTAAGGGCTTAGCCCTTATGATGTATTTATAAGGGCTTAGGGCTTATGATGTATTTATAAGGGCTTAGGGCTTATGATGTATGTGTACAAACTTATGATGCTTAGGGCTTATGATGTATGTGTACAAACTTATGATGTTGCATTTGGACAGGAGACTCGTAATTTATCCCGATGGGTACCCGAGTAAACTAAACGACCGTGTTTCTGTGTACTTGTCTTTAGCCGAGACTAGTTATTTGCCAGTAGAGTGGGAGTTTAATGCCACTTTCACCATCTTTTTGTATAATCAAATCTTAGACAAATATCTATGTTTTCGAGGTAATTTATTTTTTAATGAAAATAGCAAGTTTCTTTTAGTTGGTTTTTTTGTTATTTCTTTTTATTCACACTACAATTCATGTTGGAGATGATGTTCACATTGTCACTCTTGTTAACCAGAAAATGAGCGGCTCTTCAACAAAACACAGTGCAAATGGGGATTTCCCAAATTTATGTCTAAGAAAGTGTTGATTGATCAATCGAATGGATACCTTGTTGATAACAACATTGTGCTTGGAGCTGAAGTTCTTGTCATTAAAAGACACCGAGTCATTGAAAATGTTACTCTCCTCCAACCCACACAGAATCGACTGAAACGTCACTGGAAGATTCAAGAATTTTCTAAATTGGAACAAGATGTTTGGATTTCTCAAGAATTTTCCATTAGAGATATCACTTGGTATGTTTCTCATCAATTTTTTTTTTTTTTTTGCTATTGCTAATTTCATATGGATTAAATTTATCTATTAAAATCATTTTTGTAAACTTATACTTAGGAAGATGAAACTGTATCCAAATAAAGATTCCAGTTCAAAGGGCAGTGAATTGTCAGCGGAATTGATGTGTGTGAGTGCCGATACATTTGATGCTTACCAAAAAGTAAAGGCGGGGTTTCACATTTGCCTAGAAGGCAGATCTGGTGTTGTTCGAAGCTCTGGACAACGTAAGTTGATCGTTCAATTTCTTTTATAAGAATTTACATATTTAACCTATTTTCAACTGATCTTTTTCTTAACATCTTTTATCTACACTCTGGATATAACTTAGTATTTTTGAATTGACATTACTAATTTTTGTAAACGAGAAATAATTTTATTTATTCGCACGTTTCACTTTAGAGCAAAATAATAATTTTAAACATGAATTTGTGCTCTAATTCATTAACGACATCTTTTGATCGATAATTTGATGTGTTTTTAAATATGTCTGAAATGTGGTGTTTGCAGTTTTTCATTGGTTTACATCTTCCAATAGATCTTGGGAACATAAGACATTCATAAGTTTCGCTACACTCCATAGTCCCAGAGAAGATTTTCTTGTTAACGATTGTTTCACTCTTCAAGTAGAAATTTCTATGCAAATTACTATTGTGTAATATTATGTTTCAGGACATATTTTTCATGTTTTACGGGACCTTATTATTTCTTTTTTTTTAGAATCTTAGTTTAGTTACAAATTTAAATTCTGATTTTCGAATAAAAATAGTTTCCTTGACAATAGTGTGTTCTCACCGTTGCCATTTATTTACGTGACCAATACGCATGCATGCACTATAATTATGCATATATTCTCAAATTATTAAAGTAATCTATGCACAAGAATTCAAATTCTTAGGATTCCTAATTTATTTATATCATATTTTTATTGTATGCTTAATAATAAACTATTTTTGATTCTATGGAACTTTTAATTACTTTTTAGCATATACCAATATTATATATATATATATATATATATATATATATATATATATATATATATAGAGAGAGAGAGAGAGAGAGAGAGAGAGAGAGAGAGAGAGAGAGAGAGAGAGAGAGAGAGAGAGAGAGAGAGGTAATTATATTGAAATTGTACTTTAAACACAATTTAAAAAAAAATTAATATACCCGTGAAGAACTGTGGGTTTAGGTCTAAGACGGGTTCAATTTTTTTTAATACCCGTGAAACCCATCCCGCCCCGCCATACAAAACGACGTTTTGTTTACATTATATAATATAATAAATTAATAATATGAATGAATAAATAAAATATCTCTAGTGTATCAAATACATAAATAAACTAAACTATAATTGTGGAAGTAATAGCTACAAAGATTATGAAAATCTCTAAGAAAATGTAGGAAAAAAAGCATATATAAACAACGGTCAACACACGGCAGGAAAAAAAAAAAAAAAAAAAAAGGAAAAAAATGGTGTTGAATGAAGGTGAATAGCGTTGGTGATGCTTGAAAATGCTATACTTATTTTATTTAAATTATGTCTTTTAAGTTCTGAATTAGTTATTTTTAGTTTTATATTAATTTTTATTTACTCTTGACATTAACATTATTTATGTTTGGTTTCAATTTAAGATTTTAGGCTATTCATTTTAGTTTCTAATCATTCTCTCGTAAAATTTATAAATTATATAAAAAAAAAATTGCTTTAGACGATAACGGGGTTCGACCCGTAAAGGTTGGGTCCTACTACAAACCCGCCATGGACCCGCCTATCGTAAACCCGTTGAAAACCCACAAGTTTGGTTCTTCAAAATCAAGAACCGTTGTTTGACGGGACGAGGGTGGGTTTCATAGAACCCGCGGGTTTATGGCCCGCGCACACCCCTAGTAATAGAATTAATCCCAATGGTTAATTTTATGCTTTGATAACTTGTACTCTCCTCTACTAAGTTAGGGTTGTACCTTAATTACCCATTCCCAAATTAAGTACAACGATTACTACTATCCCAACACTCCTAATCTCACTTAGAAGTAGAAAGTTTGAATCTTGCACACTCCCATAATTCACACACTCTCGAGCTTTATAAATGTCATTTTCTTCATTAATTCTTAAACATCACCATAGAAATCTCTCACAATATCACCATTACACCGGTCGATCCTTTGCAACGAATTAAAACACTCATATAATTCTCAAGCTCAGTTCTTGATCAAGGTTTCCTTCTCCGTTTGGTTACTTCAACCGAGAGACGGAGCGAGACTACTCGAAGAAATTGGTGAATTCTTGTCTATTTTCTTTCAAGTTCTTAAGGTAAGAATTCGATATTTCTTGCTACACTATGACTCATCACTAATATATTCTTATAATTCTCTACATATATTGAGTAGAACCGAACACCCCTAAGTCTTACAGTCCAGATGAAATAATGTTGTTTGGTAAAAAATAATTTATGAATAAACGGAGGGGGTATCATTCCACAAATTAACACGGGCTCGGAAAATTGACGTTTATTATCGAGCTTGACGCTAGTTTTTTCAACCGGATCCGAATAATGTTTTTCATGCATTTTTATGGGTACTTGAGTGTTTCGAAGATCTTATGTTTAAAAGGTAAATTGCTAATTAATGAAAAGGAATTAGATAAATCCTTAAAATGATCGACTATGGAAATGCTACAATTTATTGTCGGGCGTTGTGCTCGAAATTAAAGTAATTATACATATTATGCCAAGTTAATTATTTTTCATGAAATGTTTGTTACAATCGGAATCTTGCTAAGTCTCTGATCAAGGCTTGTATAGATGTTTTACGGTGTAGGTGTGAGTTCGATCCCGACCGACAAGATTGATCCCACGGCTCCGAAACCCGATCCGACATCTCAAATGGAGGAAGTTTGGATACTATTATCTTCTTGTTGATTTATCTGCTTTAATCAAACTTATATAATTTAATTAACAAATTATTGAGTTTTATTTTTTAACTTATAGAACAAAATTAAAAAATAAACAAATATTATTTGAACTCTAGACCTCCGTACCCTAATCGCATACACAATTCACGTTATGTTTTCTTTTTGATAAATTACATAATGTATGTTAACTAGGGGTGGAAATCGGACGGAATGGATAGAAAATAGTTTTTTCTTTATTCTTTTTTACAGGAATATTTTTATTAACATTTTCTATTTTCTGATAAAGGGCTAAAAAGAAGGCCCAATACCAAGTTTTTTCTTTATTATAATAAAGGGCTATAAAGAGGCTCAAACCTAATTTAAAATTGGCCCAATAGTTTAATTTAGTAACTTTTATTTTTGCAAGTTAAAAAAGGTTATGTAATAAATAAAACAAACATAAAAGTTCACAAATAAATTTCTTCCCACCACACACACGGAAAAAAGCATCACTAAAAAAAAAAAAAAAAAAAAGCACTAGAAAACCATGGAAGGTTTCTGGGATGTCAAGAACATAAGTACTGCTACTGGAATGATTGAAAACCTATGCAACATTGGTGAATTTGTACAAGGCCAATGGAGAAGCTTCACAGGGCAGGAAACACCGGCGGCGCCTGCCCCGCTCGTTCCGTCGGTGTCGGTGCACTTACGGCCGGTTCGGATAACCGGAAAGGTGAAGCACGTCGTCATGGAAATGCCCGTTCGTGGGATCGGGGTGGAGAAATCGGCGTTTTTGGTTTTCGCCGGAGCCGCCGGTGGAGGCTTCCTCGCTACCGGATGTGCTCAAGGGTCGCAGATGCAGATGGCGGTAGGGGTGGTATTTATGGCGTTCGGAATATGGCTAGGGAAGACCTCCGATGAAGCTACGACCATTACCTCAACGACAACCGTCGAACTCTTCACCGACGACGGAAAGTGATCGATCATGTAGTACTATATCGAACCCCCGTTTATTTGTGTGTTAAGCTGCTATCTATCTATAGTTAATTAGTGATCGAGTAGTATATCGAACCCCCGTTTATTTGTGTGTTAAGCTGCTATCTATCTATAGTTAATTTAAGTTTAACTTTATATTTGTTGTTTAATTTATCATTAATCATTTGCATTGCTATATATATATATATTAGTTTAATTAACTGTGCATGCAGTGTGTTTATTTTTTTAGTTATAGAACAAAAAATTAAAATAATAATAATAATAATAATAATAATAATAATAATAATAATAATAATAATAATAATAATAAAAATAATAATAATAATAATAATAATAATAATAATAATAATAATAATAATAATAATAATAAAGTGAATTAAAATTCCCACAAAAAAACCAAAAAAGAAGATAAAGTGAATCAAGACTTTCAACACACACCTACACACACTGTTAAAATTACAAAAAAGAAGCATAACTTACCAGAATATGTTTAGTACCTATATTTGGCTAAAATGTTCAATATATTAAATAGGATGTTGCTTATATTGGAGCATGCAGAAGGGTGATCAGATCATTGTGGGATAATTTAAATTATCTCTGTGGGCTTCACGTGATGTGAGAGAGAGAGAGAGAGAGAGAGAGAGAGAGAGACTTGGATAAATAAAAATTATATAAAAAATATGCGTTTCTTATATCAAAAATTTATCATATAACGTTGGCTGGTAATATAATGTCTCTGAGTTGACATCCGTAACACCCACCCTCTACAAAACCTATTTTCCGATTTTCGCCACCTTTGCTTGAATATTACGTGACTAATATGCATGCATGCACTATAGTTATGCATATATTCTCAAATTATTAAAGTAATTATTGTATGCTTAATAATAAACTATTTTTGATTCTATGGAACTTTTAATTACTTTTTAGCATATACCACTATTTTATATATATATATATATACAGAGAGAGAGAGAGAGATAGGTAATTATATTGAAATTGTACTTTAAACACAATTAAAAAAAAAAAAAAAAAAAGTGTGAAGGAAAGAGGAATATATTGGTAATTTCAGAACAATCATATCTTCCTCGGGACATGAATAATCAAGGGGGAAAAAAAAAGAAAAAAAGAAGGGGGGGGGGGGGGGGGGGGGGGGGGGTGGGGGGTTTGAAACACACAAACACACATACACACACATATATACCAAACAGAGAAAATAATCATTCTAACGTGTTTTAACCTCCAAATTGGGAAACTGCTAGCTAGCTAATACAAGTCTTGTGATAATCACATAAGGGGAAAAAAGGTGGGGATAGAAGAAAGGTTGCAAAAAGCATATATATTGGTATATGTAGAGAGAGAGAGAGAGAGAGAGAGAGAGGGCATGTTTGTAATATATGAAACATGGAAAAAGACGACATCCGGCAGCCTTGGTACAGAGACAAACACTGAGAAGTGAGGACTATCAGTTTGAGAGAGAAAGAGTGTGTATGCTCCATTGTTTGTACAGAGTCGTTTGAAAAAGCCACGTGGAATTTTTTATTTTTTACCACAGATTACATCAAATTTATTATTATATAATTATATATATATCCTTTTCATTCTCACACACACATACATACATATATATATATATATATATATATATATATATATATATATATATATATATATATATATATATATATATATATATATATATATGTATGTATGTATGTATGTATATATATGTATGTATATGTCTATTACGTGAACGACATGCACTATACTGTCGTATAATACTGGATAAATTAATAATCTCGCTTAAATAATATTTTTTCTTGATCCTGACTCGTTGAAGATGTATTAAATTATCGGTTCGATAATTTAATATTTCGCTAAATTAATAGAATTTGGCTAGTCCCGACCATATTAATTTATGTTATATGATATTTATATTTTATGCTTACTAATAAAATATTTTTCATTATGTGGATTTTTAATTAGGTTTGAGCATCATTAAGGTATATATATGTAGCATTTATAGTTTCAGACATGGTTACTAATTATTACAGTATATAAAAGTAACTAGGGATGGAAATCGGAACGGAATTTCTGAATTCCGTCAGGTTTCGATCCGAAAATATATGAATTTGGAATTTCCGAAATTCCATCTTCTATTTTCTCTGATATTTTTTGGAACAACATCTAAGTTGTATGCAAAACAAAATTCCGATATTAGATCATAATGTTCCAAAATAAAATCTGGAATATGAAATATGGAAATTTAAGTTGTTAGTGAAATGAATTATTTAATATTAATATCTCCAATAACATTTTTTTTTCTTTTCAAAACAAGTAATCAAAGTAAAAGTCAAGAAAAGAACTTCATAGTTGAATTGAATGCATCATAATTCGGATAGCATGTATGCTATTAGAACACTCATTTTATCAATTGAATATTGAATTTTAAGCACAATTTGCTTACTTGTTATCGCATATAAAAACGTTAACTATTAAATGAGTTTGATAAAAATGTCTCTTAAGGAATACTAAGTTACTAACAATTAATAGAAATGATATATGGCACATCAATTCAAGGGGTCGAACCCGGTGCTTTTAAGTGGCAAAAGGATTTTAATCCAATTGGGCACAACACTATAAACAGAAATCTCCTAACCATAAATCTATATAATAGAATATGACGAAAACTAAAATGAAAAAAATATTAATTTAAAATTAACATGTATCATAAACTTTCATATTAATTATTATTATTATTACTAGTAATCTACTCGTGGTTAATTATATTTTGAAGATATTATTTTATAATTATTTGTAGAAGATAAATCGACCTTGATAAGAAATACTGCACAAATTATAACACATCATATTTAGTGAGAATTGATCGTCAACGGAATAAAACATTAAATGAATCATATAAATTATTAAATCTGTACATAGACCAAACTATAAAATATAAAAAAGTTAGAAATAAGATGAACATATATTATTGATAATGGTAGTCAGGCCCGGCCCAAGCCCGAAAAATTCGAAAATTTAGGGCCTCCAATAATTATAAAATCTTTATATCCATTTTTATAGATAAAATTATCAAAAAGTTTCTGCTGTTTTAGCTGCATTTGTATTGGTACAGAGTTCTCGTGTTCGATCTCTTTTGACAGCAGAATATTTTAATGAACATTTTCTATTTTCTGATAAAGGGCTAAAAAGAAGGCCCAATACCAAGTTTTTTTTTATTCTAATAAAGGGCTATAAAGAGGCTCAAACCTAATTTAAAATTGGCCCAATAATTTAATTTAGTACCTTTTATTTTTGCAAGTTAAAAAAGGTTTATGTAATAAATAAAACAAACATAAAAAATCACAAATAAATTTCTTCCCACCACACACACGGAAAAATTGGAACTAATTTTTTTTCACCCGATTTAAAAATATATTATGGATTTCAACTTTGTCGGAAAAAAAATGGCTGGGATTGGTACATACATACAAGGGTAAATTACGGTCAACCCCATGAGGTATGGTTAAATTACGATAAAACCCCTCATGTTTGGGTAATTACAACCAACCCTCTCAACTATAAATTTTTTCTTACACGTCCACCATTGCAGTGTCAAATTTAGTGTAATCTTCTAAATTATGTTGTGTATCCTCTAGTTTGTCCTAACATACGTAACAACCCTAATTTTCGATTTTTTGATCACACTCGGCAAGAAAAAAAAATGAGTTGACATTTATAACACCTCATCCTCTAAGAACCCTAATTTTTGATTTTTTGATCTAATTACGCTTAAGAATCATTAAGGCATATATGTAAGCATTAACACTTATAGTTTCAGATAGGGTTACTTCGTACAAGAATTTTCCATCACTTAATCAGATAATTCCTCGCAATTTCATTTAAGTAACAGACTAATATATTTTATTTCCCAAAATAAGATAATGATACTGCGCTATTAATCAAGCCACGTTATGCATGTTTGTATGTGTCTTACACTTAAAATGGTGATCATTGTTAGGGGCGGAACCAAGAAATTTGATTAGGGGAGGCCAGATTTTGATGAAATAATCCAACGAAAGAAGATTATATTTTTTGGGGGTTCGGGGGCAATGTCCCCGATTTTTTTTAGAGTAGTTCATTAAAAAAGAAAAAAAAAAAGAAGAAGATAAAAAATATGTAATAATTTATATATTTTATGTAAATTTGTATGATTTTAACAATAATATATTATTATTGTAATGATAAATATGAAAAAAGTTTATAAATTTACTTGAAAGAATACAAAAAGGTTAAAAAATTGAAGGGTCAAAACTCATATTTACAAAGGATTGAGGGGGGTTGGGTGCAAAATCTATATTTATATAAATATTACTCAAAATTACTAAAAAAAGAAAATTAAATCTTGGGGGTACACAGGTCCCTTGTCCCTCTTATGTTCCCCATTGATCATTGTAATAGTCTAATAGAATTAATCCCAATGGTTAATTTTATGCTTTGATAACTTGTACTCTCCTCTACTAAGTTAGGGTTGTACCTTAATTACCCATTCCCAAATTAAGTACAACGATTACTACTATCCCAACACTCCTAATCTCACTTAGAAGTAGAAAGTTTGAATCTTGCACACTCCCATAATTCACACACTCTCGAGCTTTATAAATGTCATTTTCTTCATTAATTCTTAAACATCACCATAGAAATCTCTCACAATATCACCATTACACCGGTCGATCCTTTGCAACGAATTAAAACACTCATATAATTCTCAAGCTCAGTTCTTGATCAAGGTTTCCTTCTCCGTTTGGTTACTTCAACCGAGAGACGGAGCGAGACTACTCGAAGAAATTGGTGAATTCTTGTCTATTTTCTTTCAAGTTCTTAAGGTAAGAATTCGATATTTCTTGCTACACTATGACTCATCACTAATATATTCTCATAATTCTCTAAATATATTGAGTAGAACCGAACACCCCTAAGTCTTACAGTCCAAATGAAATAATGTTGTTTGGTAAAAAATAAGTTATGAATAAACGGAGGGGGTATCATTCCACAAATTAACACGTGCTCGGAAAATTGACGTTTATTATCGAGCTTGACGCTAGTTTTTTCAACCGGATCCGAATAATGTTTTTCATGCATTTTTATGGTTACTTGAGTGTTTCGAAGATCTTATGTTTAAAAGGTAAATTGCTAATTAATGAAAAGGAATTAGATAAATCCTTAAAATGATCGACTATGGAAATGCTACAATTTATTGTCGGGGGTTGTGCTCGAAATTAAAGTAATTATACATATTGTGCCAAGTTAATTATTTTTCATGAAATGTTTGTTACAATCGGAATCTTGCTAAGTCTCTGATCAAGGCTTGTATAGATGTTTTACAGTGTAGGTGTGAGTTCGATCCCGACCGACAAGATTGATCCCACGGCTCCGAAACCCGATCCGACATCTCAAATGGAGGAAGTTTGGATACTATTAACTTATTATCTTCTTGTTGATTTATCTGCTTTAATCAAGCTTATATAATTTAATTAACAAATTATTGAGTTTTATTTTTTAACTTATAGAACAAAATTTAAAAATAAACAAATATTATTTGAACTCTAGACCTCCGTACCCTAATCGCATACACAATTCACGTTATGTTTTCTTTTTGATAAATTACATAATGTATGTTAATTAGGGTTGGAAATCGGACGGAATGGATAGAAAATAGTTTTTTCTTTATTCTTTTTGACAGCAGAATATTTTTATTAACATTTTCTATTTTCTGATAAAGGGCTAAAAAGAAGGCCCAATACCAAGTTTTTTCTTTATTATAATAAAGGGCTATAAAGAGGCTCAAACCTAATTTAAAATTGGCCCAATAGTTTAATTTAGTAACTTTTATTTTTGCAAGTTAAAAAATGTTATGTAATAAATAAAACAAACATAAAAGTTCACAAATAAATTTCTTCCCACCACACACACGGAAAAAAGCATCACTAAAAAAAAAAAAAAAAAGCACTAGAAAACCATGGAAGGTTTCTGGAATGTCAACAACCTAAGTACTACTACTGGAGTGATTGAAAATCTATGCAACATTTGTGAATTTGCACAAGGGCAATGGAGAATCTTCACAGGGAAGGAAACACCGGCGGCGCCTGCCCCGCTCGTTCCGTCGGTGTCGGTGCACTTACGTCCGGTTCGGATAACCGGAAATGTGAAGAACGTCGTCATGGAAATGCCCGTTCGTGGGAGGATCGGGGTGGAGAATTCAGCGTTTTTGGTTTTCGCCGGAGCCTCCGGTGGAGGCTTCCTCGCTAGCGGCTGTGCTCAAGGATCGCAGATGAAGTTGGCTGTAGGGGTAGTAATTCTCGCCTTCGGAATCTGGCTAGGGAAGACCTCCGATGAAGCTACGACCATTACCTCAACGACAACCATCGAACTCTTCACCGACGACAGAAAGTGATCGATCGAGTAGTACTATATCGAACCCCCGTTTATTTGTGTGTTAAGCTGCTATCTATCTAGAGTTAATTAGTGATCGAGTAGTATATCGAACCCCCGTTTATTTGTGTGTTAAGCTGCTATCTATCTAGAGTTAATTAGTGATCGAGTAGTATATCGAACCCCCGTTTATTTGTGTGTTAAGCTGCTATCTATCTAGAGTTAATTAGTGATCGAGTAGTATATCGAACCCCCGTTTATTTGTGTGTTAAGCTGCTATCTATCTATAGTTAACTAGTCATCGAGTAGTATATCGAACCTTCGTTTATTTGTGTGTTAAGCTGCTATCTATCTATAGTTAATTTAAGTTTAACTTTATATTTGTTGTTTAATTTATCATTAATCATTTGCATTGATATATATATATTAGTTTAATTAACTGTGCATGCAGTGTGTTTATTTTTTTAGTTATAGAACAAAAAATTAAAATAATAATAATAATAATAATAATAATAATAATAATAATAATAATAATAATAATAATAATAATAAAAAGTAAAAGATAGATAATTAAGTGAATTAAAATTCCCACAAAAAAACCAAAAAAGAAGATAAAGTGAATCAAGACTTTCAACACACACCTACACACACTGTTAAAATTACAAAAAAGAAGCATAACTTACCAGAATATGTTTAGTACCTATATTTGGCTAAAATGTTCAATATATTAAATAGGATGTTGCTTATATTGGAGCATGCAGAAGGGTGATCAGATCATTGTGGGATAATTTAAATTATCTCTGTGGGCTTCACGTGATGTTAGAGAGAGAGAGAGAGAGAGAGAGAGAGAGAGAGAGAGAGAGAGAGAGAGAGACTTGGATAAATAAAAATTATATAAAAAATATGCGTTTCTTATATCAAAAATTTATCATATAACGTTGGCTGGTAATATAATGTCTCTGAGTTGACATCCGTAACACCCACCCTCTACAAAACCTATTTTCCGATTTTCGCCACCTTTGCTTGAATATTACGTGACTAATATGCATGCATGCACTATAGTTATGCATATATTCTCAAATTATTAAAGTAATCTATGCACAACAAATTCTTAGGATTCCTAATTTATTTATATGATATTTTTATTGTATGCTTAATAATAAACTATTTTTGATTCTATGGAACTTTTAATTACTTTTTAGCATATACCAATATATATATATATATATATATATATATATATATATATATATATATATATATATATATATATATATATATATATATTTATATAGAGAGAGAGAGAGAGATAAGTAATTATATTGAAATTGTACTTTAAACACAATAAAAAAAAAAATGTGTGAAGGAAAGAGGGATATATTGGTAATTTCAGAACAATCATATCTTCCTCGGGACATGAATAATCAAGGGGGAAAAAAAAGAAAAAAGAAAGGAGGGGGGCGGGGGTGGGGGGTTTGAAACACACATACACACACATATATACCAAACAGAGAAAATAATCATTCTAACGTGTTTTAACCTCCAAATTGGGAAACTGCTAGCTAGCTAATACAAGTCTTGTGATAATCACATAAGGGGAAAAAAGGTGGGGATAGAAGAAAGGTTGCAAAAAGCATAAATATTGGTATATGTAGAGAGAGAGAGAGAGAGAGAGAGAGAGAGAGAGAGAGAGAGAGAGAGAGAGAGAGAGAGAGAGAGAGAGAGAGAGAGAGAGAGAGAGAGAGAGAGAGAGAGAGAGAGAGAGAGAGAGAGAGAGAGAGAGAGAGAGAGAGAGAGAGAGAGAGAGAGAGCATGTTTGTAATATATGAAACAAGGAAAAAGCCGGCATCCGGCAGCCTTGGTACAGAGACAAACACTGAGAAGTGAGGACTATCAGTTTGAGAGAGAAAGAGTGTGTATGCTCCATTGTTTGTACAGAGTCGTTTGAAAAAGCCACGTGGAATTTTTGATTTTTTACCACAGATTACATCAAATTTATTATTATATAATTATATATATATCCTTTTCATTCTCACACACACATACATACATATATATATATATATATATATATATATATATATATATATATATATATATATATATATATATATATATATATATATATATATATATATATGTATGTATATGTCTATTACGTGAACGACATGCACTATACTGTCGTATAATACTGGATAAATTAATAATCTCGCTTAAATAATATTTTTTCTTGATCCTGACTCGTTGAAGATGTATTAAATTATCGGTTCGATAATTTAATATTTCGCTAAATTAATAGAATTTGACTAATCCCGACCATATTAATTTATATTATATGATATTTATATTTTATGCTTACTAATAAAATATTTTTCATTCTGTGGATTTTTAATTAGGTTTGAGCATCATTAAGGTATATAATTATATATGTAGCACTTATAGTTTCAGACATGGTTACTAATTATTACAGTATATAAAAGTAACTATGGTTGGAAATCGGAACGGAATTTCTGAATTCCGTCGGTTTCGATCCGAAAATATATGAATTTGGAATTTCCGAAATTCCATCTTCTATTTTCTCTGATATTTTTTGGAACAACATCTGAGTTGTATGCAAAACAAAATTCCGATATTAGATCATAATGTTCCAAAATAAAATCTGGAATATGAAATATGGAAATTTAAGTTGTTAGTGAAATGAATTATTTAATATTAATATCTCCAATAACATTTTTTTTTATTTTCAAAACAAATAATCAAAGTAAAAGTCAAGAAAAGAACTTCATAGTTGCATGCATCATAATTCGGATAGCATGTATGCTATTAGAACACTCGTTTTATCAATTGAATATTGAATTTTAAGCACAATTTGCTTACTTGTTATCGCATATAAAAACGTTAACTATTAAATGAGTTTGATAAAAATGTCTCTTAAGGAATACTACGTTACTAACAATTAATAGAAATGATATATGGCACATCAATTCAAGGGGTCGAACCCGGGGCTTTTAAGTGGCAAAAGGATTTTAATCCAATTGGGCACAACACTATAAACAGAAATCTCCTAACCATAAATCTATATAATAGAATATGACGAAAACTAAAATGAAAAAAATATTAATTTAAAATTAACATGTATCATAAACTTTCATATTAATTATTATTATTATTATTACTAGTAATCTACTCGTGGTTAATTATATTTTGAAGATATTATTTTATAATTATTTGTAGAAGATAAATCGACCTTGATAAGAAATACTGCACAAATTATAACACATCATATTTAGTGAGAATTGATCGTCAACGGAATAAAACATTAAATGAATCATATAAATTATTAAATCTGTACATAGACCAAACTATAAAATATAAAAAAGTTAGAAATAAGATGAACATATATTATTGATAATGGTAGTCAGGCCCGGCCCAAGCCCGAAAAATTCGAAAATTTAGGGCCTCCAATAATTATAAAATCTTTATATCCATTTTTATAGATAAAATTATCAAAAAGTTTATGCTGTTTTAGCTGCATTTGTATTGGTACAGAGTTCTCGTGTTCGATCTCTTTTGACAGCAGAATATTTTTATGAAAATTTTCTATTTTCTGATAAAGGGCTAAAAAGAAGGCCCAATACCAAGTTTTTTTTTTTATTCTAATAAAGGGCTATAAAGAGGCTCAAACCTAATTTAAAATTGGCCCAATAATTTAATTTAGTACCTTTTATTTTTGCAAGTTAAAAAAGGTTTATGTAATAAATAAAACAAACATAAAAAATCACAAATAAATTTCTTCCCACCACACACACGGAAAAATTGGAACTAATTTTTTTTCACCCGATTTAAAAATATATTATGGATTTCAACTTTGTCGGAAAAAAAATGGCTGGGATTGGTACATACATACAAGGGTAAATTACGGTCAACCCCATGAGGTATGGTTAAATTACGATAAAACCCCTCATGTTTGGGTAATTACAACCAACCCTCTCAACTATAAATTTTTTCTTACACGTCCACCATTGCTGTGTCAAATTTAGTGTAATCTTCTAAATTATGTTGTGTATCCTCTAGTTTGTCCTAACATACGTAACAACCCTAATTTTCGATTTTTTGATCACACTCGGCAAGAAAAAAAAATGAGTTGACATTTATAACACCTCATCCTCTAAGAACCCTAATTTTTGATTTTTTGATCTAAATACGCTTAAGAATCATTAAGGCATATATGTAAGCATTAACACTTATAGTTTCAGATAGGGTTACTTCGTACAAGAATTTTCCATCACTTAATCAGATAATTCCTCGCAATTTCATTTAAGTAACAGACTAATATATTTTATTTCCCAAAATAAGATAATGATACTGCGCTATTAATCAAGCCACGTTATGCATGTTTGTATGTGTCTTACACTTAAAATGGTGATCATTGTTAGGGGCGGAACCAAGAAATTTGATTAGGGGAGGCCAGATTTTGATGAAATAATCCAACGAAAGAAGATTATATTTTTTGGGGGTTCGGGGGCAATGTCCCCGATTTTTTTTAGAGTAGTTCATTAAAAAAGAAAAAAAAAAGAAGAAGATAAAAAATATGTAATAATTTATATATTTTATGTAAATTTGTATGATTTTAACAATAATATATTATTATTGTAATGATAAATATGAAAAAAGTTTATAAATTTACTTGAAAGAATACAAAAAGGTTAAAAAATTGAAGGGTCAAAACTCATATTTACAAAGGATTGAGGGGGGTTGGGTGCAAAATCTATATTTATATAAATATTACTCAAAATTACTAAAAAAAGAAAATTAAATCTTGGGGGTACACAGGTCCCTTGTCCCTCTTATGTTCCCCATTGATCATTGTAATAGTCTAATAGAATTAATCCCAATGGTTAATTTTATGCTTTGATAACTTGTACTCTCCTCTACTAAGTTAGGGTTGTACCTTAATTACCCATTCCCAAATTAAGTACAACGACTACTACTATCCCAACACTCCTAATCTCACTTAGAAGTAGAAAGTTTGAATCTTGCACACTCCCATAATTCACACACTCTCGAGCTTTATAAATGTCATTTTCTTCATTAATTCTTAAACATCACCATAGAAATCTCTCACAATATCACCATTACACCGGTCGATCCTTTGCAACGAATTAAAACACTCATATAATTCTCAAGCTCAGTTCTTGATCAAGGTTTCCTTCTCCGTTTGGTTACTTCAACCGAGAGACGGAGCGAGACTACTCGAAGAAATTGGTGAATTCTTGTCTATTTTCTTTCAAGTTCTTAAGGTAAGAATTCGATATTTCTTGCTACACTATGACTCATCACTAATATATTCTCATAATTCTCTAAATATATTGAGTAGAACCGAACACCCCTAAGTCTTACAGTCCAAATGAAATAATGTTGTTTGGTAAAAAATAAGTTATGAATAAACGGAGGGGGTATCATTCCACAAATTAACACGTGCTCGGAAAATTGACGTTTATTATCGAGCTTGACGCTAGTTTTTTCAACCGGATCCGAATAATGTTTTTCATGCATTTTTATGGTTACTTGAGTGTTTCGAAGATCTTATGTTTAAAAGGTAAATTGCTAATTAATGAAAAGGAATTAGATAAATCCTTAAAATGATCGACTATGGAAATGCTACAATTTATTGTCGGGGGTTGTGCTCGAAATTAAAGTAATTATACATATTGTGCCAAGTTAATTATTTTTCATGAAATGTTTGTTACAATCGGAATCTTGCTAAGTCTCTGATCAAGGCTTGTATAGATGTTTTACAGTGTAGGTGTGAGTTCGATCCCGACCGACAAGATTGATCCCACGGCTCCGAAACCCGATCCGACATCTCAAATGGAGGAAGTTTGGATACTATTAACTTATTATCTTCTTGTTGATTTATCTGCTTTAATCAAGCTTATATAATTTAATTAACAAATTATTGAGTTTTATTTTTTAACTTATAGAACAAAATTTAAAAATAAACAAATATTATTTGAACTCTAGACCTCCGTACCCTAATCGCATACACAATTCACGTTATGTTTTCTTTTTGATAAATTACATAATGTATGTTAATTAGGGTTGGAAATCGGACGGAATGGATAGAAAATAGTTTTTTCTTTATTCTTTTTGACAGCAGAATATTTTTATTAACATTTTCTATTTTCTGATAAAGGGCTAAAAAGAAGGCCCAATGCCAAGTTTTTTCTTTATTATAATAAAGGGCTATAAAGAGGCTCAAACCTAATTTAAAATTGGCCCAATAGTTTAATTTAGTAACTTTTATTTTTGCAAGTTAAAAAATGTTATGTAATAAATAAAACAAACATAAAAGTTCACAAATAAATTTCTTCCCACCACACACACGGAAAAAAGCATCACTAAAAAAAAAAAAAAAAAGCACTAGAAAACCATGGAAGGTTTCTGGAATGTCAACAACCTAAGTACTACTACTGGAGTGATTGAAAATCTATGCAACATTTGTGAATTTGCACAAGGGCAATGGAGAATCTTCACAGGGAAGGAAACACCGGCGGCGCCTGCCCCGCTCGTTCCGTCGGTGTCGGTGCACTTACGTCCGGTTCGGATAACCGGAAATGTGAAGAACGTCGTCATGGAAATGCCCGTTCGTGGGAGGATCGGGGTGGAGAATTCAGCGTTTTTGGTTTTCGCCGGAGCCTCCGGTGGAGGCTTCCTCGCTAGCGGCTGTGCTCAAGGATCGCAGATGAAGTTGGCTGTAGGGGTAGTAATTCTCGCCTTCGGAATCTGGCTAGGGAAGACCTCCGATGAAGCTACGACCATTACCTCAACGACAACCATCGAACTCTTCACCGACGACGGAAAGTGATCGATCGAGTAGTACTATATCGAACCCCCGTTTATTTGTGTGTTAAGCTGCTATCTATCTAGAGTTAATTAGTGATCGAGTAGTATATCGAACCCCCGTTTATTTGTGTGTTAAGCTGCTATCTATCTAGAGTTAATTAGTGATCGAGTAGTATATCGAACCCCCGTTTATTTGTGTGTTAAGCTGCTATCTATCTAGAGTTAATTAGTCATCGAGTAGTATATCGAACCCCCGTTTATTTGTGTGTTAAGCTGCTATCTATCTATAGTTAATTTAAGTTTAATCTTATATTTGTTGTTTAATTTATCATTAATCATTTGCATTGATATATATATATATATATATATATATATATATATATATATATATATATATATATATATATTAGTTTAATTAACTGTGCATGCAGTGTGTTTATTTTTTTAGTTATAGAACAACAAATTAAAATAATAATAATAATAATAATAATAATAATAATAATAATAATAATAATAATAATAATAATAATAATAATAATAATAATAATAATAATAATAATAATAATAATAATAATAATAATAATAATAATAATAAAAAGTAAAAGATAGATAATTAAGTGAATTAAAATTCCCACAAAAAAACCAAAAAGGAAGATAAAGTGAATCAAGACTTTCAACACACACCTATACACATTGTTAAAATTACAAAAAAGAAGCATAACTTACCAGAATATGTTTAGTACCTATATTTGGCTAAAATGTTCAATATATTAAATAGGATGTTGCTTATATTGGAGCATGCAGAAGGGTGATCAGATCATTGTGGGATAATTTAAATTATCTCTGTGGGCTTCACGTGATGTTAGAGAGAGAGAGAGAGAGAGAGAGAGAGAGAGAGAGAGATCGAGAGAGAGAGAGAGAGAGACTTGGATAAATAAAAATTATATAAAAAATATGCGTTTCTTATATCAAAAATTTATCATATAACGTTGGCTGGTAATATAATGTCTCTGAGTTGACATCCGTAACACCCACCCTCTACAAAACCTATTTTCCGATTTTCGCCACCTTTGCTTGAATATTACGTGACTAATATGCATGCATGCACTATAGTTATGCATATATTCTCAAATTATTAAAGTAATCTATGCACAACAAATTCTTAGGATTCCTAATTTATTTATATGATATTTTTATTGTATGCTTAATAATAAACTATTTTTGATTCTATGGAACTTTTAATTACTTTTTAGCATATACCAATATATATATATATATATATATATATATATATATATATATATATATATATATATATATATATATATATATATATATATATATATATATATATTTATAGAGAGAGAGAGAGAGAGAGATAGGTAATTATATTGAAATTGTACTTTAAACACAATTAAAAAAAAAAAAAAAAAGTGTGAAGGAAAGAGGGATATATTGGTAATTTCAGAACAATCATATCTTCCTCGGGACATGAATAATCAAGGGGGAAAAAAAAAGAAAAAAGAAAGGAGGGGGGCGGGGGTGGGGGGTTTGAAACACACATACACACACATATATACCAAACAGAGAAAATAATCATTCTAACGTGTTTTAACCTCCAAATTGGGAAACTGCTAGCTAGCTAATACAAGTCTTGTGATAATGACATAAGGGGAAAAAAGGTGGGGATAGAAGAAAGGTTGCAAAAAGCATATATATTGGTATATGTAGAGAGAGAGAGATAGAGAGAGAGAGAGAGAGAGAGAGAGAGAGAGAGAGAGAGAGAGAGAGAGAGAGAGAGAGAGAGAGAGAGAGAGAGAGAGAGAGAGAGAGAGAGAGAGCATGTTTGTAATATATGAAACATGGAAAAAGCCGGCATCCGGCAGCCTTGGTACAGAGACAAACACTGAGAAGTGAGGACTATCAGTTTGAGAGAGAAAGAGTGTGTATGCTCCATTGTTTGTACAGAGTCGTTTGAAAAAGCCACGTGGAATTTTGATTTTTTACCACAGATTACATCAAATTTATTATTATATAATTATATATATATCCTTTTCATTCTCACACACACATACATACATACATATATATATATATATATATATATATATATATATATATATATATATATATACATATATATATATATATATATATATATTTATATATATATATGTATGTATATGTCTATTACGTGAACGACATGCACTATACTGTCGTATAATACTGGATAAATTAATAATCTCGCTTAAATAATATTTTTTCTTGATCCTGACTCGTTGAAGATGTATTAAATTATCGGTTCGATAATTTAATATTTCGCTAAATTAATAGAATTTGACTAATCCCGACCATATTAATTTATATTATATGATATTTATATTTTATGCTTACTAATAAAATATTTTTCATTCTGTGGATTTTTAATTAGGTTTGAGCATCATTAAGGTATATAATTATATATGTAGCACTTATAGTTTCAGACATGGTTACTAATTATTACAGTATATAAAAGTAACTATGGTTGGAAATCGGAACGGAATTTCTGAATTCCGTCGGTTACGATCCGAAAATATATGAATTTGGAATTTCCGAAATAATAAAAGTAAAAGTCAAGAAAAGAACTTCATAGTTGCATGCATCATAATTCGGATAGCATGTATGCTTTAGAACACTCGTTTTATCAATTGAATATTGAATTTTAAGCACAATTTGCTTACTTGTTATCGCATATAAAAACGTTAACTATTAAATGAGTTTGATAAAAATGTCTCTTAAGGAATACTACGTTACTAACAATTAATAGAAATGATATATGGCACATCAATTCAAGGGGTCGAACCCGGGGCTTTTAAGTGGCAAAAGGATTTTAATCCAATTGGGCACAACACTATAAACAGAAATCTCCTAACCATAAATCTATATTATAGAATATGACGAAAACTAAAATGAAAAAAATATTAATTTAAAATTAACATGTATCATAAACTTTCATATTAATTATTATTATTATTATTACTAGTAATCTACTCGTGGTTAATTATATTTTGAAGATATTATTTTATAATTATTTGTAGAAGATAAATCGACCTTGATAAGAAATACTGCACAAATTATAACACATCATATTTAGTGAGAATTGATCGTCAACGGAATAAAACATTAAATGAATCATATAAATTATTAAATCTGTACATAGACCAAACTATAAAATATAAAAAAGTTAGAAATAAGATGAACATATATTATTGATAATGGTAGTCAGGCCCGGCCCAAGCCCGAAAAATTCGAAAATTTAGGGCCCCCAATAATTATAAAATCTTTATATCCATTTTTATAGATAAAATTATCAAAAAGTTTCTGCTGTTTTAGCTGCATTTGTATTGGTACAGAGTTCTCGTGTTCGATCTCTTTTGACAGCATAATATTTTAATGAACATTTTCTATTTTCTGATAAAGGGCTAAAAAGAAGGCCCAATACCAAGTTTTTTTTTTTTATTCTAATAAAGGGCTATAAAGAGGCTCAAACCTAATTTAAAATTGGCCCAATAATTTAATTTAGTACCTTTTATTTTTGCAAGTTAAAAAAGGTTTATGTAATAAATAAAACAAACATAAAAAATCACAAATAAATTTCTTCCCACCACACACACGGAAAAATTGGAACTAATTTTTTTTCACCCGATTTAAAAATATATTATGGATTTCAACTTTGTCGGAAAAAAAATGGCTGGGATTGGTACATACATACAAGGGTAAATTACGGTCAACCCCATGAGGTATGGTTAAATTACGATAAAACCCCTCATGTTTGGGTAATTACAACCAACCCTCTCAACTATAAATTTTTCTTACACGTCCACCATTGCAGTGTCAAATTTAGTGTAATGTTCTAAATTATGTTGTGTATCCTCTAGTTTGTCCTAACATACGTAACAACCCTAATTTTCGATTTTTTGATCACACTCGGCAAGAAAAAAAAATGAGTTGACATTTATAACACCTCATCCTCTAAGAACCCTAATTTTTGATTTTTTGATCTAATTACGCTTAAGAATCATTAAGGCATATATGTAAGCATTAACACTTATAGTTTCAGATAGGGTTACTTCGTACAAGAATTTTCCATCACTTAATCAGATAATTCCTCGCAATTTCATTTAAGTAACAGACTAATATATTTTATTTCCCAAAATAAGATAATGATACTGCGCTATTAATCAAGCCACGTTATGCATGTTTGTATGTGTCTTACACTTAAAATGGTGATCATTGTTAGGGGCGGAACCAAGAAATTTGATTAGGGGAGGCCAGATTTTGATGAAATAATCCAACGAAAGAAGATTATATTTTTTGGGGGTTCGGGGGCAATGTCCCCGATTTTTTTTAGAGTAGTTCATTAAAAAAGAAAAAAAAAAGAAGAAGATAAAAAATATGTAATAATTTATATATTTTATGTAAATTTGTATGATTTTAACAATAATATATTATTATTGTAATGATAAATATGAAAAAAGTTTATAAATTTACTTGAAAGAATACAAAAAGGTTAAAAAATTGAAGGGTCAAAACTCATATTTACAAAGGATTGAGGGGGGTTGGGTGCAAAATCTATATTTATATAAATATTACTCAAAATTACTAAAAAAAGAAAATTAAATCTTGGGGGTACACAGGTCCCTTGTCCCTCTTATGTTCCCCATTGATCATTGTAATAGTCTAATAGAATTAATCCCAATGGTTAATTTTATGCTTTGATAACTTGTACTCTCCTCTACTAAGTTAGGGTTGTACCTTAATTACCCATTCCCAAATTAAGTACAACGACTACTACTATCCCAACACTCCTAATCTCACTTAGAAGTAGAAAGTTTGAATCTTGCACACTCCCATAATTCACACACTCTCGAGCTTTATAAATGTCATTTTCTTCATTAATTCTTAAACATCACCATAGAAATCTCTCACAATATCACCATTACACCGGTCGATCCTTTGCAACGAATTAAAACACTCATATAATTCTCAAGCTCAGTTCTTGATCAAGGTTTCCTTCTCCGTTTGGTTACTTCAACCGAGAGACGGAGCGAGACTACTCGAAGAAATTGGTGAATTCTTGTCTATTTTCTTTCAAGTTCTTAAGGTAAGAATTCGATATTTCTTGCTACACTATGACTCATCACTAATATATTCTCATAATTCTCTAAATATATTGAGTAGAACCGAACACCCCTAAGTCTTACAGTCCAAATGAAATAATGTTGTTTGGTAAAAAATAAGTTATGAATAAACGGAGGGGGTATCATTCCACAAATTAACACGTGCTCGGAAAATTGACGTTTATTATCGAGCTTGACGCTAGTTTTTTCAACCGGATCCGAATAATGTTTTTCATGCATTTTTATGGTTACTTGAGTGTTTCGAAGATCTTATGTTTAAAAGGTAAATTGCTAATTAATGAAAAGGAATTAGATAAATCCTTAAAATGATCGACTATGGAAATGCTACAATTTATTGTCGGGGGTTGTGCTCGAAATTAAAGTAATTATACATATTGTGCCAAGTTAATTATTTTTCATGAAATGTTTGTTACAATCGGAATCTTGCTAAGTCTCTGATCAAGGCTTGTATAGATGTTTTACAGTGTAGGTGTGAGTTCGATCCCGACCGACAAGATTGATCCCACGGCTCCGAAACCCGATCCGACATCTCAAATGGAGGAAGTTTGGATACTATTAACTTAGAGTAAAAAGCAGTTTGCCCCCTAAATTAATGACCGTTTTGCACTTTGCCCCCCAAACAAAAAAAATTTGCACGTTTTTACCTAAACTCGTTAATTCCTTGCACGGTGCCCCCTGAACTAAATTTTCCGGCAATTTTGACCGGAATGCTAAAACATGTCCATTGCACATGAGATTTGGAGGGATAAATTTGTCCATTCATATACATACTATATATTGAATATAAATTAATCATTTAAATAAATTAAATAAATAAATAAGCAAAAAAAGAAAAAGAAAAAAAGAAAAGAAAAAGCGCTGTAACGCACTACCATCCCAACCCATCTCCAAGCCCAGCCAAGAGACATCCCAACTCAATTGAGAGGATTGCAGCTGCGATTGTAAAGACGGCGACGATGGAGGTGGAGCAAATCTCCTACAGGTCAATCTCCGCCGCCATAGATCGGAGACTGATCAAGGATAACGACGGTGCCGCCGCCGCCGGCGGCTCCCGTACGACCATCATCAAGAAACAATTCTATAGATTCTTACTATGGCAGGTTCTCCAATCACCCTTCTCTATTTTTCCTCTCAAAAACCCTCTTCCTTTTCCCCTTTTACCACCGTTTTCCTTTCCTCTATCTTCTCCGTTTTCCTCTTGTTCGTTTCTTCCCCACACCCGCTGCCGTATGCTTCCGCTTTCCAAATATCACTTTCCTGTATTAGCTTGATTGTGTCTGGAGGTGAGCAGAATTTGTTGAGAAAGAGGGTCGGAGGCGGTGGTTTGTTTGTGTTGGGCCTTTAATGCTTATTTTAATGTTAATTCGACTTCGAATTTGGTTGTTGTTGGTGAATTTGTGATTTAAGGTTTTTCTGATCGGTTTGTTGCAACGTACGGTATTTCCTATTGTTCCAGGGGAGAATGCTTCTCGATGAAAATTTTGGGGGATTTCGGTAAATTTTTGGGGCTTGTTTTGATCGTAGTGAAACCTTGGGTGTGTCTTTAATGGCTTGATTTTGTCGGCGAGCAACGAGTTTCTCTCCAATTGGCGACTAAAATCGAAGGTGAGACCGGCGTCGTTGAGTTCTTGCTCAATGTTCGCTTTAATTGGATGAGGTGGCAAAGCTTATTGATGCTTTGGATGTTCTTGGTTATTCCCTTCCCTGCGCCGCCGTGAAAGTGGTGGTAGAAGGCAGAGATACGGGTGGAGATGGAGGAGGCTATGACGAGTTTCTTCGATGAATTTTTTCGACCCATTTTCGGCCCATCAGTGGCTAAGAGTTTTCTTCAAGATCTTGTAGGTCATGATTAGAACCAGAGAGCTGGGGGAGAAGACTAGTTGGGGAAGAAGACCAAAATAGAAGATAATAAAAAATTGAAATGGAATATAATAAAAAATTGAAGTCAGACAATAATTAAAGTAAAAAGACAAATTTACCCTTCCAAATCCCACGTGAATGGCACGTGCGTGAGATTCTGGTGACATTTGCCGGAAAATATCACTTTTAGGGCACCGTGCAACAAAAAAACGAGTTTAGGTAAGAACGTGCAAAAAAAAATTGTTTAGGGGGCAAAGTGCAAAATGGGTCATAGTTTAGGGGGCAAACTGCTTTTTACTCATTAACTTATTATCTTCTTGTTGATTTATCTGCTTTAATCAAGCTTATATAATTTAATTAACAAATTATTGAGTTTTATTTTTTAACTTATAGAACAAAATTTAAAAATAAACAAATATTATTTGAACTCTAGACCTCCGTACCCTAATCGCATACACAATTCACGTTATGTTTTCTTTTTGATAAATTACATAATGTATGTTAATTAGGGTTGGAAATCGGACGGAATGGATAGAAAATAGTTTTTTCTTTATTCTTTTTGACAGCAGAATATTGTTATTAACATTTTCTATTTTCTGATAAAGGGCTAAAAAGAAGGCCCAATACCAAGTTTTTTCTTTATTATAATAAAGGGCTATAAAGAGGCTCAAACATAATTTAAAATTGGCCCAATAGTTTAATTTAGTAACTTTTATTTTTGCAAGTTAAAAAAGGTTATGTAATAAATAAAACAAACATAAAAGTTCACAAATAAATTTCTTCCCACCACACACACGGAAAAAAGCATCACTAAAAAAAAAAAAAAAAAAGCACTAGAAAACCATGGAAGGTTTCTGGAATGTCAACAACCTAAGTACTACTACTGGAGTGATTGAAAATCTATGCAACATTTGTGAATTTGCACAAGGGCAATGGAGAATCTTCACAGGGAAGGAAACACCGGCGGCGCCTGCCTCGCTCGTTCCGTCGGTGTCGGTGCACTTACGTCCGGTTCGGATAACCGTAAATGTGAAGAACGTCGTCATGGAAATGCCCGTTCGTGGGAGGATCGGGGTGGAGAATTCAGCGTTTTTGGTTTTCGCCGGAGCCTCCGGTGGAGGCTTCCTCGCTAGCGGCTGTGCTCAAGGATCGCAGATGAAGTTGGCTGTAGGGGTAGTAATTCTCGCCTTCGGAATCTGGCTAGGGAAGACCTCCGATGAAGCTACGACCATTACCTCAACGACAACCATCGAACTCTTCACCGACGACGGAAAGTGATCGATCGAGTAGTACTATATCGAACCCCCGTTTATTTGTGTGTTAAGCTGCTATCTATCTAGAGTTAATTAGTGATCGAGTAGTATATCGAACCCCCGTTTATTTGTGTGTTAAGCTGCTATCTATCTAGAGTTAATTAGTGATCGAGTAGTATATCGAACCCCCGTTTATTTGTGTGTTAAGCTGCTATCTATCTAGAGTTAATTAGTGATCGAGTAGTATATCGAACCCCCGTTTATTTGTGTGTTAAGCTGCTATCTATCTATAGTTAATTAGTCATCGAGTAGTATATCGAACCCCCGTTTATTTGTGTGTTAAGCTGCTATCTATCTATAGTTAATTTAAGTTTAACTTTATATTTGTTGTTTAATTTATCATTAATCATTTGCATTGATATATATATATATATATATATATATATATATATATATATATATATATATATTAGTTTAATTAACTGTGCATGCAGTGTGTTTATTTTTTTAGTTATAGAACAAAAAATTAAAATAATAATAATAATAATAATAATAATAATAATAATAATAATAATAATAATAATAATAATAATAATAATAATAATAATAATAATAATAATAATAATAATAATAATAATAATAATAATAGAAAGTAAAAGATAGATAATTAAGTGAATTAAAATTCCTACAAAAAAACCAAAAAAGAAGATAAAGTGAATCAAGACTTTCAACACACACCTACACACACTGTTAAAATTACAAAAAAGAAGCATAACTTACCAGAATATGTTTAGTACCTATATTTGGCTAAAATGTTCAATATATTAAATAGGATGTTGCTTATATTGGAGCATGCAGAAGGGTGATCAGATCATTGTGGGATAATTTAAATTATCTCTGTGGGCTTCACGTGATGTTAGAGAGAGAGAGAGAGAGAGAGAGAGAGAGCGAGAGAGATCGAGAGAGAGAGAGAGAGAGAGAGAGACTTGGATAAATAAAAATTATATAAAAAATATGCGTTTCTTATATCAAAAATTTATCATATAACGTTGGCTGGTAATATAATGTCTCTGAGTTGACATCCGTAACACCCACCCTCTACAAAACCTATTTTCCGATTTTCGCCACCTTTGCTTGAATATTACGTGACTAATATGCATGCATGCACTATAGTTATGCATATATTCTCAAATTATTAAAGTAATCTATGCACAACAAATTCTTAGGATTCCTAATTTATTTATATGATATTTTTATTGTATGCTTAATAATAAACTATTTTTGATTCTATGGAACTTTGAATTACTTTTTAGCATATACCAATATATATATATATATATATATATATATATATATATATATATATATATATATATATATTTAGAGAGAGAGAGAGATAGGTAATTACATTGAAATTGTACTTTAAACACAATTAAAAAAAAAAAAAAAAAAGTGTGAAGGAAAGAGGGATATATTGGTAATTTCAGAACAATCATATCTTCCTCGGGACATGAATAATCAAGGGGGAAAAAAAAAGAAAAAAGAAAGGAGGGGGGCGGGGGTGGGGGGTTTGAAACACACATACACACACATATATACCAAACAGAGAAAATAATCATTCTAACGTGTTTTAACCTCCAAATTGGGAAACTGCTAGCTAGCTAATACAAGTCTTGTGATAATCACATAAGGGGAAAAAAGGTGGGGATAGAAGAAAGGTTGCAAAAGGCATATATATTGGTATAAGTAGAGAGAGAGAGAGAGAGAGAGAGAGAGAGAGAGAGAGAGAGAGAGAGAGAGAGAGAGAGAGAGAGAGAGAGAGAGAGAGAGAGAGAGAGAGAGAGAGAGAGAGAGAGAGCATGTTTGTAATATATGAAACATGGAAAAAGCCGGCATCCGGCAGCCTTGGTACAGAGACAAACACTGAGAAGTGAGGACTATCAGTTTGAGAGAGAAAGAGTGTGTATGCTCCATTGTTTGTACAGAGTCGTTTGAAAAAGCCACGTGGAATTTTTGATTTTTTACCACAGATTACATCAAATTTATTATTATATAATTATATATATATCCTTTTCATTCTCACACACACATACATATATATATATATATATATATATATATATATATATATATATATATATATATATATATATATATATATATATATATATATATATATATAACGTGAACGACATGCACTATACTGTCGTATAATACTGGATAAATTAATAATCTCGCTTAAATAATATTTTTTCTTGATCCTGACTCGTTGAAGATGTATTAAATTATCGGTTCGATAATTTAATATTTCGCTAAATTAATAGAATTTGACTAATCCCGACTATATTAATTTATATTATATGATATTTATATTTTATGCTTACTAATAAAATATTTTTCATTCTGTGGATTTTTAATTAGGTTTGAGCATCATTAAGGTATATAATTATATATGTGGCACTTATAGTTTCAGACATGGTTACTAATTATTACAGTATATAAAAGTAACTATGGTTGGAAATCGGAACGGAATTTCTGAATTCCGTCGGTTTCGATCCGAAAATATATGAATTTGGAATTTCCGAAATTCCATCTTCTATTTTCTCTGATATTTTTTGGAACAACATCTGAGTTGTATGCAAAACAAAATTCCGATATTAGATCATAATGTTCCAAAATAAAATCTGGAATATGAAATATGGAAATTTAAGTTGTTAGTGAAATGAATTATTTAATATTAATATCTCCAATAACATTTTTTTTTTCTTTTCAAAACAAATAATCCAAGTAAAAGTCAAGAAAAGAACTTCATAGTTGCATGCATCATAATTCGGATAGCATGTATGCTATTAGAACACTCGTTTTATCAATTGAATGTTGAATTTTAAGCACAATTTGCTTACTTGTTATCGCATATAAAAACGTTAACTATTAAATGAGTTTGATAAAAATGTCTCTTAAGGAATACTACGTTACTAACAGTTAATAGAAATGATATATGGCACATCAATTCAAGGGGTCGAACCCGGGGCTTTTAAGTGGCAAAAGGATTTTAATCCAATTGGGCACAACACTATAAACAGAAATCTCCTAACCATAAATCTATATAATAGAATATGACGAAAACTAAAATGAAAAAAATATTAATTTAAAATTAACATGTATCATAAACTTTCATATTAATTATTATTATTATTATTACTAGTAATCTACTCGTGGTTAATTATATTTTGAAGATATTATTTTATAATTATTTGTAGAAGATAAATCGACCTTGATAAGAAATACTGCACAAATTATAACACATCATATTTAGTGAGAATTGATCGTCAACGGAATAAAACATTAAATGAATCATATAAATTATTAAATCTGTACATAGACCAAACTATAAAATATAAAAAAGTTAGAAATAAGATGAACATATATTATTGATAATGGTAGTCAGGCCCGGCCCAAGCCCGAAAAATTCGAAAATTTAGGGCCCCCAATAATTATAAAATCTTTATATCCATTTTTATAGATAAAATTATCAAAAAGTTTCTGCTGTTTTAGCTGCATTTGTATTGGTACAGAGTTCTCGTGTTCGATCTCTTTTGACAGCAGAATATTTTAATGAACATTTTCTATTTTCTGATAAATGGCTAAAAAGAAGGCCCAATACCAAGTTTTTTTTTTTATTCTAATAAAGGGCTATAAAGAGGCTCAAACCTAATTTAAAATTGGCCCAATAATTTAATTTAGTACCTTTTATTTTTGCAAGTTAAAAAAGGTTTATGTAATAAATAAAACAAACATAAAAAATCACAAATAAATTTCTTCCCACCACACACACGGAAAAATTGGAACTAATTTTTTTTCACCCGATTTAAAAATATATTATGGATTTCAACTTTGTCGGAAAAAAAATGGCTGGGATTGGTACATACATACAAGGGTAAATTACGGTCAACCCCATGAGGTATGGTTAAATTACGATAAAACCCCTCATGTTTGGGTAATTACAACCAACCCTCTCAACTATAAATTTTTCTTACACGTCCACCATTGCAGTGTCAAATTTAGTGTAATGTTCTAAATTATGTTGTGTATCCTCTAGTTTGTCCTAACATACGTAACAACCCTAATTTTCGATTTTTTGATCACACTCGGCAAGAAAAAAAAATGAGTTGACATTTATAACACCTCATCCTCTAAGAACCCTAATTTTTGATTTTTTGATCTAATTACGCTTAAGAATCATTAAGGCATATATGTAAGCATTAACACTTATAGTTTCAGATAGGGTTACTTCGTACAAGAATTTTCCATCACTTAATCAGATAATTCCTCGCAATTTCATTTAAGTAACAGACTAATATATTTTATTTCCCAAAATAAGATAATGATACTGCGCTATTAATCAAGCCACGTTATGCATGTTTGTATGTGTCTTACACTTAAAATGGTGATCATTGTTAGGGGCGGAACCAAGAAATTTGATTAGGGGAGGCCTGATTTTGATGAAATAATCCAACGAAAGAAGATTATATTTTTTGGGGGTTCGGGGGCAATGTCCCCGATTTTTTTTAGAGTAGTTCATTAAAAAAGAAAAAAAAAAGAAGAAGATAAAAAATATGTGATAATTTATATATTTTATGTAAATTTGTATGATTTTAACAATAATATATTATTATTGTAATGATAAATATGAAAAAAGTTTATAAATTTACTTGAAAGAATACAAAAAGGTTAAAAAATTGAAGGGTCAAAACTCATATTTACAAAGGATTGAGGGGGGTTGGGTGCAAAATCTATATTTATATAAATATTACTCAAAATTACTAAAAAAAGAAAATTAAATCTTGGGGGTACACAGGTCCCTTGTCCCTCTTATGTTCCCCATTGATCATTGTAATAGTCTAATAGAATTAATCCCAATGGTTAATTTTATGCTTTGATAACTTGTACTCTCATCTACTAAGTTAGGGTTGTACCTTAATTACCCATTCCCAAATTAAGTACAACGATTACTACTATCCCAACACTCCTAATCTCACTTAGAAGTAGAAAGTTTGAATCTTGCACACTCCCATAATTCACACACTCTCGAGCTTTATAAATGTCATTTTCTTCATTAATTCTTAACATCACCATAGAAATCTCTCACAATATCACCATTACACCGGTCGATCCTTTGCAACGAATTAAAACACTCATATAATTCTCAAGCTCAGTTCTTGATCAAGGTTTCCTTCTCCGTTTGGTTACTTCAACCGAGAGACGGAGCGAGACTACTCGAAGAAATTGGTGAATTCTTGTCTATTTTCTTTCAAGTTCTGAAGGTAAGAATTCGATATTTCTTGCTACACTATGACTCATCACTAATATATTCTCATAATTCTCTAAATATATTGAGTAGAACCGAACACCCCTAAGTCTTACAGTCCAAATGAAATAATGTTGTTTGGTAAAAAATAAGTTATGAATAAACGGAGGGGGTATCATTCCACAAATTAACACGTGCTCGGAAAATTGACGTTTATTATCGAGCTTGACGCTAGTTTTTTCAACCGGATCCGAATAATGTTTTTCATGCATTTTTATGGTTACTTGAGTGTTTCGAAGATCTTATGTTTAAAAGGTAAATTGCTAATTAATGAAAATGAATTAGATAAATCCTTAAAATGATCGACTATGGAAATGCTACAATTTATTGTCGGGGGTTGTGCTCGAAATTAAAGTAATTATACATATTGTGCCAAGTTAATTATTTTTCATGAAATGTTTGTTACAATCGGAATCTTGCTAAGTCTCTGATCAAGGCTTGTATAGATGTTTTACAGTGTAGGTGTGAGTTCGATCCCGACCGACAAGATTGATCCCACGGCTCCGAAACCCGATCCGACATCTCAAATGGAGGAAGTTTGGATACTATTAACTTATTATCTTCTTGTTGATTTATCTGCTTTAATCAAGCTTATATAATTTAATTAACAAATTATTGAGTTTTATTTTTTAACTTATAGAACAAAATTTAAAAATAAACAAATATTATTTGAACTCTAGACCTCCGTACCCTAATCGCATACACAATTCACGTTATGTTTTCTTTTTGATAAATTACATAATGTATGTTAATTAGGGTTGGAAATCGGACGGAATGGATAGAAAATAGTTTTTTCTTTATTCTTTTTGACAGCAGAATATTTTTATTAACATTTTCTATTTTCTGATAAAGGGCTAAAAAGAAGGCCCAATACCAAGTTTTTTCTTTATTATAATAAAGGGCTATAAAGAGGCTCAAACCTAATTTAAAATTGGCCCAATAGTTTAATTTAGTAACTTTTATTTTTGCAAGTTAAAAAATGTTATGTAATAAATAAAACAAACATAAAAGTTCACAAATAAATTTCTTCCCACCACACACACGGAAAAAAGCATCACTAAAAAAAAAAAAAAAAAAAGCACTAGAAAACCATGGAAGGTTTCTGGAATGTCAACAACCTAAGTACTACTACTGGAGTGATTGAAAATCTATGCAACATTTGTGAATTTGCAAAAGGGCAATGGAGAATCTTCACAGGGAAGGAAACACCGGCGGCGCCTGCCTCGCTCGTTCCGTCGGTGTCGGTGCACTTACGTCCGGTTCGGATAACCGGAAATGTGAAGAACGTCGTCATGGAAATGCCCGTTCGTGGGAGGATCGGGGTGGAGAATTCAGCGTTTTTGGTTTTCGCCGGAGCCTCCGGTGGAGGCTTCCTCGCTAGCGGCTGTGCTCAAGGATCGCAGATGAAGTTGGCTGTAGGGGTAGTAATTCTCGCCTTCGGAATCTGGCTAGGGAAGACCTCCGATGAAGCTACGACCATTACCTCAACGACAACCATCGAACTCTTCACCGACGACGGAAAGTGATCGATCGAGTAGTACTATATCGAACCCCCGTTTATTTGTGTGTTAAGCTGCTATCTATCTAGAGTTAATTAGTGATCGAGTAGTATATCGAACCCCCGTTTATTTGTGTGTTAAGCTGCTATCTATCTAGAGTTAATTAGTGATCGAGTAGTATATCGAACCCCCGTTTATTTGTGTGTTAAGCTGCTATCTATCTAGAGTTAATTAGTCATCGAGTAGTATATCGAACCCCCGTTTATTTGTGTGTTAAGCTGCTATCTATCTATAGTTAATTTAAGTTTAACTTTATATTTGTTGTTTTATATATATATTAGTTTAATTAACTGTGCATGCAGTGTGTTTATTTTTTTAGTTATAGAACAAAAAATTAAAATAATAATAATAATAATAATAATAATAATAATAATAATAATAATAATAATAATAATAATAATAATAATAATAATAATAATAATAATAATAATAATAATAATAAAAAAAAGTAAAAGATAGATAATTAAGTGAATTAAAATTCCCACAAAAAAACCAAAAAATAAGATAAAGTGAATCAAGACTTTCAACACACACCTACACACACTGTTAAAATTACAAAAAAGAAGCATAACTTACCAGAATATGTTTAGTACCTATATTTGGCTAAAATGTTCAATATATTAAATAGGATGTTGCTTATATTGGAGCATGCAGAAGGGTGATCAGATCATTGTGGGATAATTTAAATTATCTCTGTGGGCTTCACGTGATGTTAGAGAGAGAGAGAGAGAGAGAGAGAGAGAGAGAGAGAGAGAGACTTGGATAAATAAAAATTATATAAAAAATATGCGTTTCTTATATCAAAAATTTATCATATAACGTTGGCTGGTAATATAATGTCTCTGAGTTGACATCCGTAACACCCACCCTCTACAAAACCTATTTTCCGATTTTCGCCACCTTTGCTTGAATATTACGTGACTAATATGCATGCATGCACTATAGTTATGCATATATTCTCAAATTATTAAAGTAATCTATGCACAACAAATTCTTAGGATTCCTAATTTATTTATATGATATTTTTATTGTATGCTTAATAATAAACTATTTTTGATTCTATGGAACTTTTAATTACTTTTTAGCATATACCAATATATATATATATATATATATATATATATATATATATATATATATATATATATATATATATATATATATATATATATATATATATATATATATATATTTATAGAGAGAGAGAGAGAGAGAGAGAGATAGGTAATTATATTGAAATTGTACTTTAAACACAATTAAAAAAAAAATGTGAAGGAAAGAGGGATATATTGGTAATTTCAGAACAATCATATCTTCCTGGGGACATGAATAATCAAGGGGGAAAAAGAAAGAAAAAAGAAAGGAGGGGGGCGGGGGTGGGGGATTTGAAACACACATACACACACATATATACCAAACAGAGAAAATAATCATTCTAACGTGTTTTAACCTCCAAATTGGGAAACTGCTAGCTAGCTAATACAAGTCTTGTGATAATCACATAAGGGGAAAAAAGGTGGGGATAGAAGAAAGGTTGCAAAAAGCATATATATTGGTATATGTAGAGAGAGAGAGAGAGAGAGAGAGAGAGAGAGAGAGAGAGAGATGGGCATGTTTGTAATATATGAAACATGGAAAAAGCCGGCATCCGGCAGCCTTGGTACAGAGACAAACACTGAGAAGTGAGGACTATCAGTTTGAGAGAGAAAGAGTGTGTATGCTCCATTGTTTGTACAGAGTCGTTTGAAAAAGCCACGTGGAATTTTTGATTTTTTACCACAGATTACATCAAATTTATTATTATAGAATTATATATATATCTTTTTCATTCTCACACACACATACATACATATATATATATATATATATATATATATATATATATATATATATATATATATATATATATATATATATGTCTATTACGTGAACGACATGCACTATATTGTCGTATAATACTGGATAAATTAATAATCTCGCTTAAATAATATTTTTTCTTGATCCTGACTCGTTGAAGATGTATTAAATTATCGGTTCGATAATTTAATATTTCGCTAAATTAATAGAATTTGACTAATCCCGACCATATTAATTTATATTATATGATATTTATATTTTATGCTTACTAATAAAATATTTTTCGTTCTGTGGATTTTTAATTAGGTTTGAGCATCATTAAGGTATATAATTATATATGTAGCACTTATAGTTTCAGACATGGTTACTAATTATTACAGTATATAAAAGTAACTATGGTTGGAAATCGGAACGGAATTTCTGAATTCCGTCGGTTTCGATCCGAAAATATATGAATTTGGAATTTCCGAAATTACATCTTCTATTTTCTCTGATATTTTTTGGAACAACATCTGAGTTGTATGCAAAACAAAATTCCGATATTAGATCATAATGTTCCAAAATAAAATCTGGAATATGAAATATGGAAATTTAAGTTGTTAGTGAAATGAATTATTTAATATTAATATCTCCAATAACATTTTTTTTTCTTTTCAAAACAAATAATCAAAGTAAAAGTCAAGAAAAGAACTTCATAGTTGCATGCATCATAATTCGGATAGCATGTATGCTATTAGAACACTCGTTTTATCAATTGAATATTGAATTTTAAGCACAATTTGCTTACTTGTTATCGCATATAAAAACGTTAACTATTAAATGAGTTTGATAAAAATGTCTCTTAAGGAATACTACGTTACTAACAATTAATAGAAATGATATATGGCACATCAATTCAAGGGGTCGAACCCGGGGCTTTTAAGTGGCAAAAGGATTTTAATCCAATTCGGCACAACACTATAAACAGAAATCTCCTAACCATAAATCTATATAATAGAATATGACGAAAACTAAAATGAAAAAAATATTAATTTAAAATTAACATGTATCATAAACTTTCATATTAATTATTATTATTATTATTATTACTAGTAATCTACTCGTGGTTAATTATATTTTGAAGATATTATTTTATAATTATTTGTAGAAGATAAATCGACCTTGATAAGAAATACTGCACAAATTATAACACATCATATTTAGTGAGAATTGATCGTCAACGGAATAAAACATTAAATGAATCATATAAATTATTAAATCTGTACATAGACCAAACTATAAAATATAAAAAAGTTAGAAATAAGATGAACATATATTATTGATAATGGTAGTCAGGCCCGGCCCAAGCCCGAAAAATTCGAAAATTTAGGGCCTCCAATCTATATATAATATAAAAAGAGGATCTATGCCCTCAATGATTGACATGTGGCAAATGATGATGTCATTTGTCAAAATTGCTTAGTTGGAGTTCAATTGATGAGGTGGATTCTTCAATTGGTGAGTTGTCAATTTTATTATGGTATGTATTTAAGTTATTTCCTATTTAACATTTATACACTCATTTTAACAATTACCACGTGTATATATATTATTTCCAAAATTAATATTTTATAAATTCGAAATAAAAAAATCTTATTTACATTTCCAGTATTTCAAAATATATTTCTTGGTAGTCTTTTTAAAAAAAATTCAGTACACTCAATTTTTTTACGAATATTCAAATAATTTTCAGAAAAAAAAAACATTTTTTTAATATTCAAATATTAAAATAAAGAAATACAGTTTTTTTTCCAATATTCTGGAATATTCGAATATCCATTCAATAAAAAAAATATTAAAAAATATACTAATATTGTTTAATAATGTATTAAAATTCGATTTCAAAATAACATATTAATAATATATTATGAATTTATAATTTTATTATTAAAATACAAAAAAAAGGACCCAAAAAGAAACATGTATGTTTTATTTATTTTAAATTTTTCTAAAATCAGAATATATACATTTTATGATATGAAATTTGATTTCTTACCTATTTAAGATGATTATATTTATTGATATTGTTAGTTTAATGAAAATATTTAATAACCATCAATATTGTTTAATATTTTAAAATTAATTCCTAACCAATAGAAATCAAATCATCCGAATTGAATTGATTTGATTTCTAACCTTTTTATTCCCACCTATAATCATGTGATTTGGAATTTAAAATTTGAATTCAAAAAATTTCCTAATTACTATATACTTATCAAAACTATATAAACCCCCATCTATTTATTTCACCCTACACTATTCTTCTTCACCCATTCCATTTGAGTTGTTTTTGTTTTTCGTTTTTCGTTTTCTCCTTTTGGTTTTATTTTGTAATTTTTTTTCAATTGATTTCATGCATTTATCGTATTATAATTTAATTTAGATGGTTTAAATCCGTTTAATATTTTTATTTAACTGCATAACTATGCTAATACTTTTTCTTTATGTATTTCTTGCACATGTTGTTTACGAATCCAACTTATGTCCTATGTGCTACAATGTTACGGTTTGCATATAATTTTTGTAATTTCATTTATTTATTTTTTTATGTAAAAGTTTGTATTTAGTTTTTTAATTTAATTGACTTATATATTTATCATTATCCAAAAATCGATTATTGTTTTGTCAAACAGAAATGAAAGAAATCAACACTGAATCATGTATTGCATGTGGAAACGTGGAAATCAAAGATTTTTTTTATTTTTCTTTGATTTTGAAAAGAGGATTGGACAATGTTGTTCTATGTACAAGTTTCACAACAATTGACATGTACCATCTTTTAATTTTTTTTTTTGTAAATAATAAAGTCAAAAAATTTATTTACTTTTGCTTCATTAGTGTAATTTTGGAGTTTTATTTTATTTTCTATAGTTTACATATTTTACATTCATTATAATTTTCTATTTTATGTTTCAATCTTAATTTTTTTCAATAAATTACTACATTAACATTAAGAATATTCAAATATATTCGTTTGAACGTCCATCTTTTGTGAATATTCAAATAAATTTTACGATTTTTTTTTTCATTGTAATAATCGACTAATTTTAATAATTAAATATAAATATATTTTTTTAATTTTCGTAATTATAGAATATCGGGATATGCATTCAATAAATTATATTTTTTTAAAATACAACTTATAAATATTGTTATTATTTCATTTCATAAAATATAATCATATATTAATAAAATACAATAATGTACAATAAAAAATATTCTTTCTTTTTTTTTCTGAAAAAATATATAATATTATTTTTTTGCAATAGATAAGATTTCCATATGAGTATTATTCTTTTTCAAAAAACAAAATAATAATATTATATATATATATATATATATATATATATATATATATATATATATATATATATATATATATATATATATATATATTCAATTATCTCTATTTTAAGATATGATTCATTTAAATCAAATTTGTTTTTTTATTTTTTGTTCCAAATTATGTGTATATATCAAATAATGACAATTTTTACATTTTTTCATAACTATATTTTTTTCCTATATTATATGCATCATAAAATAATATAAATTATGTCTTTTTGTATGGCTTAACTTTTCTCGGATTAGGTGGCTGAATTAGTTGTCAATCAAAATTAATTATTTTCAAATTAACTTAGTACATATTTATTAACTGTCATGATTAACTATTTCCAAATCAATTCAAATCAAATCAAATCATTTCATTATATAATCAATGATTTCAAAATTTTAGATTGTCACTTATTTTCGAATTCAAATTTTGAAATTTTAAAATATTTCCAAAATTACGTAATAATTCATGCTATATAATCTCCCACTACAATGTGATTTTCAACACTCGATCCAACTACTTCATATTATCATATCCAATTATGTTTCCGTTTTAATATTTATATATAATTTGCAGCACTTGATCCAACTACTTCATATGATGATCTACTTCAAGTATCATATGTAATTGTCTTTCAGTGTTAATAATTATATGTAATTTTCAGCACTCGAACCTCCACCTTCTTTTGTTCCATTTTTTTTCCTCAACATGCACTCGATCCAAATACATATCATTAATATTTCTCACGTTTCTTTTAAATTTTAATGTTTTTTATTGAAATGGGATTTATAGTTGTAGGGTCCGATATTTTATAAAATTAGATCCACTTTCAAGCTTAATTTAAATAAAATATTAAAACATCAAGTAAAACTTTTTTTAGTACGCATTTTTCAACTTTTGGCACTACGTATGTTTCATCGCTATAAATTTTTATTAGTTGGATACATATCCCCTAATTTTATGCAATTCGTTTTTATATATGAAATTAATTACTAAAATTTTGGATAGCTTTATGGCCTAATTTTAATTACTCCTCATAATCTTAATTCAAATTACTCCCATCAAACCAAATCAATAATGTTTTCAACTATACTTTTTTATAGTTTCTTAGATTATTCCAAAATCTAAAGGGGTAGAAAATTCTATTATTGGTAATAATTGGTAGATGGTTTATTATTGTTTTTGTAATGATTTTTTGTTTAATAATTTCCATATAATTACTTTTTATTTACCCTTCATTTTCGGTCATAATTATATTAGTATCATTATGTGAGTTGCATCAGTATTAGTAGTAGCATTACCATAAGCAGAAGCAGTAGAATTAGAATTATAATTAGCATTAGTATATTAAGATTAGAATTAGTATATTAGAATTAACATTAGCATTAGTATATTAGGATTAGCATTAGTATTGACATTAGAATTAGCATATAAGTATTAGTTTAGTATTATTATTAATACTAATATTTGTATTAGCATTAGGATTAAGATTATCATTAGCATTAGCATTACCGTTAGCATATTACAATTAATATTAGTATGAATATCAATATGCATATTAGTATGAATATTAGCATTATGATTATGCTCCATATTAGTATTAGCATTATGATTAGAATTATTATTGAAAATTAGCATTAACATTAGCATTGCCCTTAGCATTAGCATATTAGGAAGAGTATTAAAATTAGTGTTAGCATTAGCATATTTGCATTTCTATAATGATTAGAGTTATGATTCATATTAATATTAGAATTAGGATTATAATTAGAATTAATATTAGAATTAATATTTGCATTACCATTAGGATTAGGATTATGATTAGGATCAAAATTATGATTGAACTTAGTATTAGGATTACAATTAGGGTTAGTATTAGTATTGTTGTTAGGATTATGATTAATGTTATTATTATGATTAGGATTATCATTAGAATTACTTATAGTTATAGTATTATTATCATATTAGTCTTAATATTAGTATATTACTATTAGTATTAGTAATGGTAATGGTAATGGTAATTGTAAAGGTAATGGTAATGGTAATGATTGATATTGGTATCAATATTGATATTGGTCCTATAATATTGATATTGATCCTGATATTGATGTTAGTATTGGTAATGGTAATGGTAATGATAATGGTAATGGTAATGCTAATGATATTAGTATTGGTGATGGTAATGGCAATGGTAACAGTAATGATAATGGTAATGGTAATAGTAATGGTAATGGTCATAGTAATGGTAATGATATGATAATGATAATGGTATTGATAATGGTATTGATAATGATATTGATAATGGTATTGGTATTGGTATTGACATTAGTATTTTTATTTATATTGGTATTAGTATTTGTAATGTTATTGGAATTGAATTTGTATTGATATTGGTATTGGTATTGGTATTGGTATTGGTATTGGTATTGGTATTGGTATTGGTATTGGTATTGGTATTGGTATTGGTATATATTGGTATTGATAATTGTATTGGTATTGGTATTGGTATTGGTATTGGTATTGGTATTGGTATTGGTATTGGTATTGGTATTGGTATTGGTATTGGTATTGATATTGGTATTGGTATTGGTATTGATATTGGTATTGGTACATATTAGTATTGGTATTGGTATATTAGTATTAGTATTAGTATATTAGTATTAGTATTAGTATTAGTATATTAGTATTAGTATTAGTATTAGTATTAGTATTAGTATTAGTATATTAGTATTAGTATATTAGTTAGTATTAGTATATTAATATTAGTATTATATCTTAGTATTAGTATTAGTATTAGCATTTGTATATTAATATTAACATTAGAAAATTAATATTAGTAATAATATTAGTATATTAGGATTAATATTAGCATTAGAATATAAGTATTAGTATTAGTGTTACTTAGTATTATGATTAAGATTAGAATTAGTATTAACATATTAGAATTGATATTAGTATGAATATTAGTATTCAGATTAGCATTATAATTAGAATTAGTATTAATATCGGCATTGTGATTAGAATCAAGATTTGCATTACCATTAGCATTAGCATATAAATATTGGTATTAAAATTACCGTTAGCATTAACATATTTGCATTTCTATAGGAGTTGGAATTATGATTCGTATTATTATTAGGATTAAGATTATGATTAGAATTAGTATTTAGATTAAGATTAGCATTATCATTAGGATTACAATTTGGATTAGAACAATGATTGAGATTAGTATTAGAATTAAAATTAGAGTTAATACCAGGATTAGGATTAGCAATAACATTAGAATTACTAACACTAATAGTAATAGTATTATTATCATATTAGTATTAGTTTTAGCATTAGTAATGGAAATGGTAATGGTATTGGTATTGGTGATGGTAATAGTATTGGTATTTGTATTCATATTGGTACTGGTACTGGTACTGGTATTCATTACTTATACAATACATAATATATTTTTTTATTTTCTTTTACTTTCTACTAATTTGTATTGCATATCATTGATCTTACTATTTCGAGGACTTTTTTTTAAATGAAATATTTATTTTTACGATGAATACCCCGTGCAATGCACGGGTGAAGTACTAGAACAATGTATTAATATTAGTATTAATATTTATCGTTGTATTAGTATTATTATCATGGTAGTTAATCTCGCGATATACCGCGATATATATCGCGATACGGTATGGTTCCAATCAAAACGATACAACTCGGGTTATGTATCGTCGATTGATAAATACCGTTAAATATCGCAAGATATCGTATTGTATCGCTGTATCACGATACGATACGATATTGACGATATTAGTCAACCTTTAAAAAAATGAAAAAAACGAAGAAAAAAAGAAGAAGAAATGCAGTCAACTACTCTGAAAAACGTTTTAGAACAGATTTCTTCAATATCCCAACCCTAATTCACATTTTTCTCTTCAATTTCTTCACCAACCCTCACAATATTACAACCATAATTCCATTTCTATAGATTCTTGCGATTCAAGACCAATTCGAGGCGTTTTTTTGCTGGATTTTGCGATTGATGATGATGAATGCAATCGTTTAAAATTGGTAGATGATGACGAATTAAGTGACATTGATCTTCAAAATTATGAGATATCGAATATTTTAGAAATTAGGTATTCGGATTTGAACTAAGAGACAATTTGGTTAAGCTTATTTTACACAGTTGATAAACTCTTACATCTGATAAGTTGTTTTAAGAGCTGATAAGTTGTTACGTCTTACTTTTAAAATTATTTTTTTCAAGTGTTTGGATAGTGATCTTACAAGCTATTTTACTCATTATGTGACCTTAAATAAATAGGTGGGTAAAAGTATTTTGAAAAAAAAATCTTATTTGCTCTCCAGTAGCCTATAATACTTTTGACTTTTTAAGATCTTTTAAAAAAATTACCTAATACACTAGAATAACTCTTAAACATCTTATAAGCTCGATTTAACGTCTTATATTCCTAGCCAAACACCCTCTTAGATGATGTTATTTGATGAACATATATGATTTTTGTCATATTTTATAATATGATGTTGAAACTTGAATTTATACCTATTTTGAAATAAGTAGTTATATTAAATTTTACAGATTTATATAATATTTTTTTAATTTAGATATATATTTTTTACTAATTTAATAGTTGGTTAAATATCTTACGATACGGTACGATAACGATACGATACGAGACATGGAGAAAAACGATACGAGATATTTTTACGATCCGATAACCATGATTATTATTAGTATTAGTATTAATATTGGTATTCGTAATAGTATCAGTATCGGTATCAGTATCAGTATCGGTATCAGTATCAATATTAATAGTAGTATTAATATTTGTATCAGTATTAATATTAGTATTAGTATTAGTATAAGTATTAGTGTTAGTATTAGTATGATATTAGTATTAGTATCAGTATCAGTATTAATATCAATATCAGTATTAGTATTAGTATCAGTATCACTATCAGTATTAATATCATTATCAATAACAACATCAGTCTAAGTATGAGTATGAGTATGAGTATCAGTATCAATATATGTATCAATATATGTATGAGTATTGGTATGACTATTGGTATGAATATTAATATTGGTATTAGTATTGGTATTAGTATTAGTATGAATATCAGTATCGGTACCGGCATCGGTATTAGTATCAATATCAGTATCAATATGTGTATGTGTATCAGTATGTGTATTAGTATTAATATCAGCATTAATAACAGTAGTAGTATTATTATCATTATCGATATCAATATCAGTATTATTATCATAGTTATTATCATTATTAGTATTATTTTCCATTCATATTAGTTTTGGCGTATTAGCATTAACAATAGCATTATCATTAGTCTTATTATTAATATTAATATTAGTATTAGTATTAGTATTAGTATTAGTATTAGTATTAGTATTAGTATTAGTATTATATTAGTATTAGTATTAGTATTAGTAGTATATTAGTATTAGTATTATAGTTCGTATTAATATTGGCGTATTAGTTTTAACATTAAATATTCGTATTCGAATTGGCATATTATTATTAATATTATTGTTGATATTAATATTAGTATTAGACTATTAGTATTAATCATCGTATTAATATTAGGATTAGTATTAATATTAGTATTATTAGTGTTGGTTTTAGTATTAATATTAGTATCGTATTCGTATTATCAATGTTGGTTTTAGTATTAGTAGCAGTAGTAGTTGTTGTTAGTGTAATATTAGTGTTAATATTAGGGTGGCAAGGCAATTGTACGCCGCAATGTCTAGAGTTAAAAGTAGATTTGAGATAAATATATTTATCAACTCAGAATCGGGCGATATAACTAAAATTACGAGCAATGTTGTGTGCACAAAAGATTTTCAGCAAACATGAAGGTAAATCACAAACAAATGTATATTTTGATTCAATAAAACATTTTTTTTGGTAATATTTACATGTATATCAACTGTTCAATTTTTTCGTTCGTTTTATTTTATCCAAAAAAAAAAAATTTAAAAAAAGTTGATCCCGTGCATCGCACGGGTGAATTACTAGTAATTATAAAATCTTTATATCCATTTTTATAGATAAAATTATCAAAAAGTTTCTGCTGTTTTAGCTGCATTTGTATTGGTACAGAGTTCTCGTGTTCGATCTCTTTTGACAGCAGAATATTTCTATGAACATTTTCTATTTTCTGATAAAGGGCTAAAAAGAAGGCCGAATACCAAGTTTTTTTTTTATTCTAATAAAGGGCTATAAAGAGGCTCAAACCTAATTTAAAATTGGCCCAATAATTTAATTTAGTACCTTTTATTTTTGCAAGTTAAAAAAGGTTTATGTAATAAATAAAACAAACATAAAAAATCACAAATAAATTTCTTCCCACCACACACACGGAAAAATTGGAACTAATTTTTTTTCACCCGATTTAAAAATATATTATGGATTTCAACTTTGTCGGAAAAAAAATGGCTGGGATTGGTACATACATACAAGGGTAAATTACGGTCAACCCCATGAGGTATGGTTAAATTACGATAAAACCCCTCATGTTTGGGTAATTACAACCAACCCTCTCAACTATAAATTTTTCTTACACGTCCACCATTGCAGTGTCAAATTTAGTGTAATCTTCTAAATTATGTTGTGTATCCTCTAGTTTGTCCTAACATACGTAACAACCCTAATTTTCGATTTTTTGATCACACTCGGCGAGAAAAAAAAATGAGTTGACATTTATAACACCTCATCCTCTAAGAACCCTAATTTTTGATTTTTTGATCTAATTACGCTTAAGAATCATTAAGGCATATATGTAAGCATTAACACTTATAGTTTCAGATAGGGTTACTTCGTACAAGAATTTTCCATCACTTAATCAGATAATTCCTCGCAATTTCATTTAAGTAACAGACTAAAATATTTTATTTCCCAAAATAAGATAATGATACTGCGCTATTAATCAAGCCACGTTATGCATGTTTGTATGTGTCTTACACTTAAAATGGTGATCATTGTCAGGGGCGGAACCAAGAAATTTGATTAGGGGAGGCCTGATTTTGATGAAATAATCCAACGAAAGAAGATTATATTTTTTGGGGGTTCGGGGGCAATGTCCCCGATTTTTTTTAGAGTAGTTCATTAAAAAAGAAAAAAAAAAGAAGAAGATAAAAAATATGTGATAATTTATATATTTTATGTAAATTTGTATGATTTTAACAATAATATATTATTATTGTAATGATAAATATGAAAAAAGTTTATAAATTTACTTGAAAGAATACAAAAAGGTTAAAAAATTGAAGGGTCAAAACTCATATTTACAAAGGATTGAGGGGGGTTGGGTGCAAAATCTATATTTGCAATTAAAAAAAATTCAATTGCAAATTTTAATGTGTAAAATGCTAGATGCATTTATCGACAAAATGGCAACTTGAAAGTATAACATATGTTGCAAATGAGGGCAAGAGAAAATGTCCAAGAAGAACACATTGCACATTAGAATAGTTCTTTAAAAAAAAAAAAGATAAAAAATATGTAATAATTTAAATATTTTATGTAAATTATTTAAACATACCAAGGTCGAAAATCCTATTTAAACAATGTTAGTGACGGGTCCAGCCCGCATACTACAACCAACAACTTTAATTGTTCAAAATAAAACATGCAAAATATGTAAAAGAAAAATAAACGCATTTTTTAATGTGTTTTTTACACAACAAGTTGCACATAAATTTCTATTTGTAGAGTGCAAGAATCACCAACAAGAAAACCATTTTCGGGATTACGAACGGTAGCAAAGCTTAAGAATGCCTTTTGTCCACATATTTTATCCAAAGATGTAAACCAATGAGAAACTGCAATAACAAACCAATTATTAGCAAAATTGATAGTTGAACACATTTAAGAGTATACAAAATTATAAAAGTTGTCACTGAATTTAAAAGAAAATATATTTTTGAAATTAGAAGAATTTTTTGTAATGCCAATTAACGACACAACGATGCAAAGAAAAAAAAAATGTTCAAAATAAGTTAAATGTAAATTATTATAGAAGGAAAGGAATTTTTTTGGAATACTTACGCTTTCCAGAGCTTCGAACAACACCAGGTTTACCTTTTAGGCGCATACAAAACTCTGCCTTTACTTTTTGATGAACATCAAATGTATCGGCACTTGCACACACCAAATCCATTGACAATCCACTACCCTCTGAATTGGAATCTATATTTGGGTATAACTTCATTTTCCTATGTTTAGATAAAAAAATTAAATTGCACGTAAGAAAAGAATTACATAAGAGAAAAATATAATTTCATATCACGCCAAAGATAAATATTAGAAAAGAAGGGAAGGGAAAATACCAATTGACATTCGTGATGGTAAATTCTTCAGAAATCCAAACATTTTGTTCCAATTTAGAAAATTCTTGAATATTCCAATCGCGTTTTTGTGAATTTTCTGTCGGTTTGAAGAGAGCAACATTCTCGATGACTGGGAGTCTTTTGATGACAAGAACTTCAGCTCCAATCACTAAATTGTCATCAACAAGGTATCCATTCGATTGATCGAACAACATTTTCTTAAACATTAACTTAGGAAATCCCCATTTGCACTTTGTTTCATTAAAGCGCCGTTCCTTTACTGGAGAACAAGAGTACTTAACGTCAACATCTCAAACTAAGTCAACATCTCAAACTAAGGGTAAGATTCATTTCCATCCTAAGGTTTGCACTAAACTTCAAATTAGTCGCGGAGGTTTTATTTAGCTTCAATTTCTTCGTTCGAGCCCATGATTCACCTAATTTCATCGTCAATTTTGAAGATTTTTTTTTAAAGAAATATCAATAGTGCCCTTCAACAAAAAATGACAGTTGCATTCAATGGGAAAAAAATTGCAGTTGGAAAAAATAGTTATTGGGAGAAAAACTGCAGTTGGATTTTTTTTTTATTTCAAGCAACATATTATAACCATGATTCATCATTAATTTATTGGCGTCTTGATTTAAATAACCAGTATACTATATCCAATAAAAAAAAAATACTATGCGTTCATCACAAAAAACCATAAAAAAAAATACATAAAAATAATGTTCTATAGGGATTGGTTTGCCGTCTTACAGAAATTGTTGGTGAAGAGTAAAGTTAGTCTTGGAGTATCTGAATTTCCATGAGATTTGGCGCTAAAATAAGGGTTGGAGGACAAAGTTGAAGTTAAATAAAACTTTATGGACTAATTCAAAATTGAGTGCGAACCTTAGGGATGAAAATGAATTTTACACTCAAACTAATTGTTTTTTCATGGGTAAAATTATATAAGGAACAACGTAAGGGATAAACTAGTTACCTCTAAAACAGTGATATTTGTCTAAAATTTGATTATAAAGAAATATGGTGAAGACAACATTAAACTCCCAATCCGCAGACAAAGAACTAATGTCAGACAAGGCCAAGTATACAGAAATATGATGGCCTTTTTCTTTATTTTCATACTCATCGCCGTCGGGGTAGATTATAAGTCTCCTATATATAATATATCCAGAGACACATTGTTCAATCATTCAATATAAACATAAAATACATAGACATTAATTAAATTAAGAGAGAGTACCAACAACTAACCATTTAAGACCTCCGGCTTCGAATTCTCTTGTTTCGTATTTATCAATGCCGTATTCAAGCAGTAACGAGAAAGATTCAATCTTTGTCAGAAAATGAGCAGGCAATGCATCTCTCATTTCCACTGTAAAAAGAAGACCGGATAAGTATGGCACAATGAGTTATATATATATATATATATATATATATATATATATATATATATATATATATATATATGAAAAAAAAAATTGCTAGCAAACCCTCGCCATTCTCGGGAAGCACCGGCCTTTTTCTTGGAACGGGAAGAATTTCGAGAAATTTATACAGAGCATAAGCTGTCATTATTCCGGTACCCATTTGCATTTTGGGACAATGAAAGAAAATAAGCACAACGCAAAAGCTTAAATAAACAGACGCAAAATATCAAGAAAGAAACCCTTATTATATTTTATATTATATTGTCATATATATATATATATATATATATATATATATATATATATATATATATATATATTACACTCCGTTGCGGTTTGTTTTATGGTAAACGTATCTTGATATTGGAAAATGAAATCTTCACATCTCACTAATTCATTATTTTTAGGGTAAATTACAACCATCCCACGAGGTATAGTTAAATTACGAAAATCCCCCTCAAGTTTGGGTAATTACAATTTCCCATCTCAACTATAAATCTTTTTACACGTTCACCCTTGCGGTTTCAAATTTAGTGGAATCTTCGAGATTATATAGAATATTATTACGTTTGTATCCGCTTTATCCCATTCGAACTCCACATTTTGAAATAAGATGATCTTAATATGTGTTTTTTGGCTTGCATATATGAGATTGTGGTGCATCAGAAACTGTATTTTTACATAAAACGAGTAGAAAGTAGAGCACATTCCACGAAATCTAGATGATTATGTTGAATTTGAAACCATAAGGGTGGAGTTGTAAGAAAAATCTTAGTTAAAAGAGGTAGATGTAATTATCCAAACAATTGAGAGGTTTTTTCATAAATTAATCATACTTAAGGGGTGGTTGTAATTTACCCTTCTTTTTATCAATGGATATGTGATATATATATATATATATATATATATATATATGCAAAGAAAATATTATGTGAATCCATATCAAGATACGTTACGTTTACGAACTATCCGACGAAAAAAAGAAAGATATGATATAGTGTGAATTTGTATCAAGATACGTTTACTAAAAATAAAAATAAAAATAAAAATAAAAAATAAAAAATAAAAAGAAAAAAGAAAAAGCCCAGCCAAGATATGGTGATATATGTACACACGGGTTAAATATTTTCCTAGCGATTCTGAAATCGTGCTCTCTTTTTTTCTTTGTTTCTTGATATTTTTTTGTGCTTATTTTCTTTATTTTTGTGTGCCAAAATGGATGAATGTTATCTAATGGGATTGTGGTGTGGGTTGATTATGTTTAAATTTCTGGAGGAATATTACCAGTTTTGGTCAACGGGGCCAACCCCCGTTCAAACATCAACACATGTGGTACTTCCAGCGAACGACGACAACGGTTTGTGATCTCAATATTCTCTTTTATATATATATATATATTAGTGAACTTATTGATGGCCGGTGTTCGTTTGATTTTAATAAATTCTTTTATAAAATTACTAGAATCTATTGTGGTGGAAACAAGAGATGTTTCGCCAGCACACTTTGAGACAAGGATTAAATCATTCTCCTTACTTTCTAGCATTGGGATTGATAAGTACGAAACAAGGGAATTCGAAGCTGGCGACTACAAATGGTTATATTTATGTCTTTATCTTTGATTATTATGTCAATTGATTTTCGTTTACACTTCTTTGCATGCATTTGAACAGGAGACTCGTAATCTATCCTGGTGGTAAAGAAAAAGGAGACTATATTTCTGTATATCTGTCTCTAGTTGACACCAATTCATTACCTCTAGATTGGGAGTTTAATGCCACTTGCACCGTCTTTTTGTATGATCATATCTTGGATAAATATCTTTGCTTTCGAGGTAATTTACAATGAAGAACCAAGTCTTCTTTTAGTTAGATTCTTTTTTTTTTTTTTTTGTTATTTCTCTTCATTTTAACCTATGATGCACTGAAACTTTTGTACATACGCGACTCCACGTTTTGAAATCGCTCCATGACACCTATCAGAAAAATGTTTCGGGGTCGTTTTCGAAAATACTTAAAAGTTTTGGGGATGTTTCTGATAATAATAAAATGATAGAAACACGTTTCCGCCTAAAAAAATCCAAACCCCATTTTAAATAATGACCCGGAATTGTCCACAGTTGAAAAAAATCTTAAATTTTATGTCTCCTTTTCACTTCTAGTGGTGTTTTAATATTTTTTAGATGCTAATTTCATACTTTTATGTCTCCTTTTCACTTCTAGTGGTGTTTTAATATTTTTTAGATGCTAATTTCATACTAAATTAAATTTGTATGCCTCGTATATAATTTTTGGAATGATACGGGGGACTGGGAACTTGTAAGTTATATATAATTTATAGATACAAATATGTAATTTACTATATAAGTACTTAATAACATTTTTAGAAATTATGTATGTATCCATATATTTTTAATATTTACACTTTCCCCACATTCCCGTATCCAGATTTTCAGAAAATGGGATTTTCCGGTGCCCCTTTCCCCATTTCGCCGCATGTTTTTTCTCGTGTCCGTGCTACATAGATTTTAACTATAAATAAAGTTGGAGATGCTCACATTGTTACTCTTGTTCTCCAGTAAATGAACGCAACTTTAACAAAACCACGACTGAATGGGGGTTTCCCAAATTTATCCCTAAAAAAGTGTTGATTGATCAATCGAGTAGATACATTGCCGATGACAGCATTGTACTTGGAGCTGAAATTCTTGTCATCAAAAGACACCGAGTCATTGAGACTGTGACTCTCCTCAAAACAACAGAAGTTCCACAAAAATATGAGTGGAAGATTCAAGAATTTTCTAAATTAGAAGAAGATCGTGTTCGGATTTCTGAAGAATTTACCATCAGAGATGTCAATTGGTATTTTTGTTTTCTTTTATATTCTTTTGTTATGTTTATCATTTCTATTTTATAATTATTTTCATGTTAATTGGATTTTTTTTCTTCCATTCTTTTCTCTCCTTGTTGAATTAAATCATGCATATTTGTAAACTTAGGAGAATGAAGCTATATCTCAATGGAGATTCCAGTGAATTGTCCATGGATGTGGTGTGTGCGAGCACTACTAGAAAATCATGAATTAGCAACGGATATTAGAGACGAATTACAAGTTCGTTGCTAAGCAAAGAATTAGCGATATAATTAGTGACGGATAGTAAAATCGTCCCTTTTCTTATAAAGTTTCAACCATAGCTACGGATGTTAGTGATGGATAACATATCCGTTTCTACAATAAACATTTAGCAACAGATGTTGCAACGTACTATTGATCCCTCGCTAATATTTTATTAAGGGACGAAAATTAGGAAGGGCCAAAATCAATTTCTAAACTAAAATATTTTATTAAAACACAAAAGAAAAAAAAACAAAAAGAAAAAAGAAAAGATTTATGAGTTCCCAATCCCACGTTCCTCTCTTTTTCCTTCTTTATTTATTCTTATTTAGCCCACCACCACCACCAACCCCCACCCACGTAGGCCCACCACAAACTTTAACCTAGTTCTTCCTCTATTCCTACTCTTTTACCCTTCTTTGTCTTCCGAAAATTTTTCAGTTTTTCACTTTCATTAATTCTTAGCACAAATATAAGAAAAATGCGAATTTCTCAATGGAGATGATAATGGTGCCGAGAAATCCGTGAGATGGTTGTACGGGATGGTGAAGAATAGACTGTGTTGTTTCCTTCGAGTAAGTCTGATATCTACAAGTAATGGTGAATGGATTTAATAGCTATTTTTAACATATATTTAATGTTTAAATTCTAGTTTTGTGCTTGGATAAATTTATGCCCATTTTAATTGCTCTCAATTTAGTTCCTAATTTGCGAAATAACTTAATATATTAGATTCTAATTGCTGAGAACTTCAAGAGTCAAAGTGAGAAATGTGTTCTTGCTGATTTGTTCATTCCCAGAATGCAAATGGACTGCAAAATGCCAAGACCCAGAACCTATATCATATTATATTACAACCAATCTTGTGTTTTGTATGAAAGAGATGTTGTGGTAATATGTATATGCAGAGTACTAAATATATTTTATAATTGGTTGCGCATATTAATTGGTCCACTCTTGGCTTAATTACCTTTTTGTAGGACTCAAGAGCTCAGGTGACTACCATATGTCGAATAATAGGAACAATGCTGAAGATCCAAGCCTTCGTGACTGAGAATGTAGTTGAATTGAAATAGAAGGCCACTGGGGTAAATTATTGTTCACCTATATAGTCACAATATTATAATTACACGTTCATCTTAAATAAAATTGCATACAGCTGTATTGAGTTTCTGTATAATTTTATACGCAGCAAACCATTTTTAGTACATAAAAATAAAATTGATTTGTCGCATGTTTATTTTTCCTAATTATGTCTTTAGTTTTGTACAGAGTTGTTGAATAAATCGGAGAATAAACATAGAGTTGTTAGACTTGAAAGTGCACAAGTGCAAATTTTATGTTCTGTTAACATTTTAACCACTGAAAATCTAACTTAATCGTTTGATTTGCAGGTTGAAATTGTTGTTTTGTGTCATGGCTAGCTTGCATCTAAATGTGTTAAGAAGATCATAGAGGTATCTTCTTAACACTTCAATTTATTTATATTTTGTTTGTTGTTTTTGGGAACTCAGTGCATATTTTTGTTTATGCATTCTCTTTCCCATTTGGTAAACGGATTTGTATAAGTTTGAAAGGAAAGTGAGAGCAAAATAAAAATTTCTTCTTTGCGAAGTCATTCATCTTGATTTACTTTTTTTATTTTTTTTGTGATCTAATGTGTATTTATTATTACGTAAATTTGTGTTGGATCAGGGTAAATTTAAGACAAAGATGTATTGTTTAGATGACAAAGGCTGAAACACAAGTTGAATGAGAAGGAAATGAAGTTGCAAGATTAATAAAGGAAGAAAAAGAAGACGACGATAATGGAGATAGAGACTCTGTTGATTACGAAGGAAATGAAGGATAGGACAGAAATTTTTGATTTCGACTATGTCGATACTTTCGAACTTTTGCTAGAATCTGTAATCAAAATTTATGATATTTGTATTATTGTTTGTTGAATTGTTTTATGTAAAATTAATCCTCATCTTTTTTTATTTATATATAATATATTCAAATCATTATCAAAATATGGTATTCATTTATTAATTTTTTTTAATAAATTTAATGTAGTTTTGCAACGGATTTAGTAATGGATGAACCCCTCTCTGAACGGAATATTTCTTTCGGTTAGCGACGGATTTAGTGATAGTTAGTAATGGATCATCTACGAATATATTACGTTTATTGATAGAGGTTAGCAACGTCATTTTTTATTATTAGTGACGGGTTATTCCGTCGCTCATGTTTAGCGACAGATGGAGCATAGTCGTAGCTAAATTTTAGCGACGCGTCATTTAGCGATCTTTTGAGCAACGGACACTATCCGTCGCTAAATCGTATGTAGCGACGGATTTTAGTGATTTAGCGACGTATTTGTCCGTCACTATATGACAATTTTCTAGCAGTGGAGTGCCGATACCTTTGATGCTCATCAAAAAGTGAAAGCGGAGTTTTATTTGCGTCTAAAAGGCAGGCTTGGTGTTGTTCGAAGCTCTGGAAAACGTAAGTTGAATGTTGAATATTTTCTTTTTGTAAAAGTTTTTTTTAAATAATTTGCTACATTTTTTTTTGTTGCAGTTTCTCATTGGTTTACATCTCTGGATAAATGTTGTGGACAGAAGGCATTCATAAGTTTTTCTACCATGCGTGATCCCGAAAATGGTTTGCTTGTTGATGATTGTTGTACTCTACAAGTAGAAATTCTCGTGCAACTTGTTGTGTAGAGTAATCTGTTTCGGAGTTAAGTCTCTCTTTTATATTGCATTTCTCAAAAATTCTTGCTTGAATAATTTATGTGTTTTTACATGCAATATTATGTGTTATATTGGAAGATCCTAGGCGAAACTCAAAAAGTGGCCCTATTAGTTATTACAGCTATGGACAAGTTTATTTCTTGTGGTTGATTATATTCTTTAATTATCTAATATTATTTCTACATTTGCTGTGGTAATTCCACAAGATTTAGGAATGCTAAAATTAAAGATAAAGAAAATTGTGTTCAAATTACAGTTATATTGTATGTTGTAATATTACACCATCTTTTCCCAATGCCGAGTGTTTGTTTTGTTAGAAAACCGTAAGCATTAACATTTTTTTTTTTTATAAATTTAAAGTTATTTTAACATACTTCATAAGTGTAGATATAATTTACCCTATTAAAAAAAATGCTAGAGGGTATTTTCACTAATTGTCCGATAAACATATCATAATTTGTAGTGTTTAAGGAATAAAATCTTCATTTTCCTTTTTAATCTCTACCTAAGTTTGCGACTAATTTTATTGATCACAATCATTTAGTTGCAAGCTTCAACATTTTTTACAAGGTTGTAATTTTGTCAATCGAACTCTTTTGTTAACATAACTCGAACGATGTCATAATTTTTCTTAATATATAAAAGAATTACTATATATATATATATATATATATATATATATATATATATATATATATATATATATATATATATATATATATATATATATATTAAATGTTTATGTATGGGCATATTCCGGTCGAGCATTTGGGTCCGGTTCGAATAACTAACTACATTGCCGACAGTATTAATCATCAAGGTTGAAAGTGAAGTGGTCCCACGTGTACACCCGTTTTGGTAGTTAATTGCAACTAACTTTTTCCTTAATTGCAATACCCATACACGCCGACATGTTACTAGTCATAGTCACGTCCCAAACACGGCTAGTTCGACTCTACACTCGATGATAAACATTGGGTGGATCTTCTTGTGCATACGTGGTATTTCTTGTATTTTTCAATAACTTTGTATAGATTAACTCAAGTGAGAGAATTCATTATAAAATAAATAAAACAATCTATGTAAAATCAGAAAGAACCACCCGACATTTATCACCGGGTGTAAGGTCGAAGAAGTTTGTCAAATCACAAACGCGTCTAGCATTGATTGTAGTGTACCATGGCTATGTATATGACACGTTCACTATTTCTCAAGAAAACAAAAGAAGAAGAAAGAAAACTCTTGCCAAATAAATAAGGATCATTTTTATTATTTGTAATATACTTTAATGTAGCATAATGACATTATTTTATAATTTTATTATTATTATTATTCAAACTAATTAAGGGATTAATATTTTTTTGTGTGTTATATAATTAGCTCAAAAACAATTATAGTTTCATGTAATACATTAAATTCGAACCAAGTTGCTTGTGGATATAGTTTTATGTTACCGTTTGCCAAATCAATAAAGTGGGCCCCCACTCCCAAACAAGTCCTAGTGGCCACGACACGTTCACTACACTGATTTAATTTTTTATTTTATTTTTTAAATAATAAAAATTAATAATAAAATTTCCTATTTAATCCACTGCCATTCCATCCATTTTCTCATCAAAAAAAATATCAATTTAATATTAATATTTTCTCTCAATTTAATTTATTCCGATATGGATTTCTTCTCCAACTTAGCCAAAAGCGCCGCTCAATCCAAGCCGAGCTCCGATCAGCCGGCCGACGACAACCAGGAAAAATCCTCAAACTACGATCTCTTGGGCAGCGCCAAGGTGGTTGCCGCCGCCGCTCAATCCCAGTTCGCCAACGAACCTGAGAAGTACGACAAGGTCAAAGTCGCCGGAGCCTCCGCCGACCTCCTCGGCGCCGCCTCCGACTACGGAAAGTTCGACGAAACCCAAGGATTTGGCAAGTACGCTAACCAGGCCGAGGGCTATCTCCGCCAGTACGGCACTCCCCAGACAACCACCACCGCCACCACCCCGGCGGCGGATACTGCTGGCTTGGAGAAAACTGCCGCCGCAACTGATGACGCCCCCGCCGCTGGTGATTACGACGATGAGAAAATAGCCGCCGCCGTTGATGACAAGATCGTCCCCACTAAAACCGCCGACGCTGATGAATACCCTACCGGCGGCGCCGAGGATGGTGGTGCCGGCGACTACATTAAGAAGGCGGCAGGAGATTACTTGAGCAACCCTTCGGAGGATGCCGCCGAGAGTGGCGGTGATGGAGACTATATTAAGAAGGGAGGAGGGGATTACTTGAGCAAGCCTTCAGATGTTGCCGCCGAGGACGGCGGCGATGGAGACTATATTAAGAAGGCGGATGAATACTCGAACAAGCCGTCGGAGGAAGAGGCGGAGACTGGCGGTGCTGATGACTATATTAAGAAGGCGGGAGGGTTCTTGAACAAACCCTTCGGCGACGGCGGTGAAAAGACTGATGAGGCTTCATCGGAGCCCGGTGGTGGATATGGGGGTTTGATGAAGACGGCTGGTGGTGGTGGCTTTTTCAACAAGAACTAATTATTTTATATAATATATATAAATAAATATTTATATATTTCTTGTGCGCGCATGCATGCAAGTGTTACGTTCTTTTCTCTTTACTTTCTTTTTACGTATATTTTCAGGTTGTAATAAATAAAAAAATACTGTCTATGTTTACCCAGTTCAAATAAACAAGGGTTAAATACAAAAACACCCCTGTACTATGGACTTTGTATCATATACTCCCTGTTCTATGCATAAATACAAAACCCCACACATTACATTTTTTCCAAAATATGACGAAAATACCCCTATTCAAGCAAATATATATATATATATATATATATATATATATATATATATATATATATATATATATATATATATATATATATATATATATATATATATATATATATATTGAGCCATTTTTCCCTATATATTTTACAATTTTCAGTCAATTATTTTTCCAAAACATCCAATTCTTAGATTTTTTTAATTTTCAGAATAAAACTATTTATTTTTGTCATTTTGAGTTTCTTCATTTTTTTTTCTTAAATTTCTTCCGGTAGTTCAAACATCCTAAGATTAAAAACATCTTTACAATCATATTACTGTTGAGAATTTGAACTATCGGAAGAAAAAAATAATATGATTGTAAAGATATCAAAATTACTATCTTTAAAATCATATTATTGTTGAGAATTTTAATTAAATGTTTTGAAGAAGAAAATAAAAATATCAAAATTTTCCTAGTAAAATTGATCGAAAATGTCAAAAAATATCGTGAAAAATGGATCAATTTTATTTATAGGCTTAGTAAGGGTATTTTCGTCAGATTTTGAAAATAATATAACAACAGGGGGGGTTTTGTATTTATGTGTAGTACAGGGGTAAATGATACAAAGTCCATAGTACAGGGGTGTTTTTGTATTTAACCCAATAAATAATGGATTATGTACACGTGTCTCCTATTTATTGGACTCTGATTATCATTTAACGGATTATGGTAAATAGGTAATTAACACTGATTATGGGTTACGTTGCATGCACGGAGATTAATTGCCAAATTGAATTGCACACGTGTCTTTCAGTCAATGGACCGTCCGCTTTTAATTCATATATCTATTAATTCCCCATCTCAAAATCAATTAAAGCATGGGGGCCTTTACCCCCTAACAGGTCCTACACGTTGACAACGCTGAGTGGAGGAAAAAAGGAAAAACATCTATTTAATCCCACCACCATTTATTTCAAATCTCATAAAATAAAACAAAATAAAATATCAGCTCCTCCCAAAAATATCTAGCTAGTAATTTTCTCTCTCTCTACATTTTTAATTACTTCCGATGGATTACGTGTCCAACATAGGCAAAGGCGATAAATCCAAGCCCACTTCCGACCAGCCGGGATACATTGAACAAGCAAAAGGTCTCTTCAACAAGCCCTCTGACGGCGGCGGCGCCGCCGAAAGTACAGGCGGTGCAGCAGAATATATCACGAAGGCGGGAGACTACTTGAGTAAATCCGCCGAGGGTGCAGGTGCCGGTGCCAGTGACTATATTAAGAAGGCCGGAGAATACTTGAACCAGCCGTACGGCGGCGACGGTGGTGAAAAGACCGCCGGTGGCTTTGTGAAGAAAGATTAATTTTGTTTAGTTAGATATGTATTTCGTATTGCTTTCATGTTTGATGTGTAATTTAGGATTTAAGCAACTTTAATTTCAATGTGTATGTTAACCAGATCTGTGTTAGAGATCTCTTGTTCAAGTGTTTTATTTTCCTTTTTGCTTTTTCTTTTGTTGGAACATTTTGAGGTTGTAATAAAAAACTGTATTAGGACAAATTACGGTACCCTTAAATAATGTCAAATTATGAAAAAACTCATCTTATTTGTGTAATTACAGATAAGCTCTTAACTATATATTGTTTTACATGTCCATATATACTCGCATTGTCAGATTTAAATAGGGTGTTCATATGATCGGTAACCATTCGAACCGAACTGAACCGAACGAAAATTCGGTACACACCTATTATGGAACAGGTAATTTAGTCTTTTTATCATACAAGTACACACACACACACACATATATATATATATATATATATATATATATATATATATATATATATATATATATATATATATATATATATATATATATATATATATATATATATATGTATGTATATATGTATATATATGAAATATTAGTATTTAAACTAAAATTAATTAAAAAAATATCAAAATTTTAATTTTTTATTTTATTTTTCGGTAATTTTGTTTTTTACCAAACCGAATGTTAAACGGTATGAAATTTTGGCGTGCCGAAATTATGGTACGATTTTACTGAATGGACCCCCCTAAATTTACCAACTTGAGCGAATTTTTCGTAAGACAATACATTATTGAAGCTGTAATTACGTAAACGTTTTTGCATAATTTGACCCTACCCTATAAAATTATCATAAATTATATTATAGCCCCTATCAAAATCAATTCAAGCATGTGGGGGGGGGGGGGGGGGTGGGGACCCCCAAGCACGTGCTAGTCGTGCCCGCGACACGTGCACAACGCTGAATGGTTGAAACAAATGAAAACCCTCTATTTAATCCACAGCCATTCCTTCCAAAAAAAAATATCACTACTCATCAGTCCTTACAAAAATATCTACTATCGTCTTCTTCCACAGATCTCATAAAAAAGTTTCCGGTTAAAATTTTAACTTCCGATGGATTTCGTGTCCAACTTAGGCAAAGGAGATAAATCCAAGCCCGCTTCCGACCAGCCGGGATACATTGAGCAAGCAAAAGATTTCTTCAACAAGCCCTCCGACGCCGGAGCCGACAAGGGTGGCGGTGTTGTTGAGAAGGCCAAGGAATTCTTCAACCCCTCCGACGGCGCCGCCGAGAGTACTGGAGGCGGTGTAGCAGAGTATGTTACGAAGACGGGAGAGTACTTGAGTAAGTCCGCCCAGGGTGCCGGCGCCGGCGCCAGCGACTGCATCAAGAAGGCCGGAGAATACTTGAACCAGCCGTTCGGCGGCGACGGTGCTGCAAAGAAATGACGACTCTCTGCATCTACTAATTATATATATATACATATGTATGTATGTATGTATTTCGTATTGCTTTGCTTTCATGTTTGATGTGTAACTTAGGATTTACGTAAGTGGAATAACTAGATCTGTGTTAGAGATCTTTTCTTTAAGTGTTTTATTTTCCTTTTTTTGCATTTCTTTGAGGTCTTATTAATAAAAAGATGTGACTATGTTTACTTAATTTTGTTTTGAAATTTGGTGGAATTTTTTTAAATGTCCTTAATTTGACTCACAAACTCATTCACGTTAGAATACTAATTATGTTTCAGGGCAAATTACAAAAAATCCTTTTTCTTTTAAATATTTTTACATAAAATGTATGTAATTCGGTTATTTACCGAACTCAATCGTATATTCAGTTTGGTAAACAGTATGAAATATTGGCGTACCGAAATTTGACTTTAAAATTTTTTAATGTAGGAAAGAAAATATATTTGGGTTTAATTTATTAATAAATTTGACTTTAAAATTTTTTAATGTAGGAAAGAAAATATATTTGGGTTTAATTTATTAATTATGTAATAAAGAGAGGTTGAAAAATATAAAAGGGGTAATTTTGTCAAATAAGAGTTTTTTCTTCTGAAAATCAAGACTTTAAATAATTTTCATCGAGTCTCATTTTGGGAGAATGCACAACAAGCAAACTCTCGCTTCGAGAGTACACTTAACAAATGAGCACTCTTTTAGAGATGTACAGTTCGGTAGATACGTTTGGCCACGATTAATTGAATAGTTGGATCTTATTTGATATTTTGATTAAACCTGTAATTTTTTGAAAGACATAAAACCATGAAAAAAAAGAGCTCTTATATTGTTTAGTCATAAATTATTGATTATACAATTCAACTCTATTAAGATTGTATAATCTTATCTAAAGCTAATTATTACTAATATGATCTAAAAACAAATTAGTATTGTTAATTGTTATAATAATAAAATATTATTATTATTATTCTCAAAATAAGAGTGGGGGGTGTTTGCTACCTAGTATCTACGTCCACGACACTAATTAACTACAGTCGACATTGAATATTAATTTAATAATTTAATAACTTAATAACAAAGTAAACGTTGCACCTACCAATACCATAAACGTAATTAAATAAAATACTTTTTTTCTTTCTTTATTTGTTACTACTACTTATTGAATTGACTAAATTGAGACCACATGATTGTGGGTTTTGTTTGGTTGTCATTTACTCATTTTACAAACTCATCATATTCATTCATTCTTTTTTTTCTTCCCTCCCTCTTATCTTAGGATATGATATTTGTTAAGTACCATATTTTAACTATTATGATATTAAACTTATAATAAAAAACCAAATATCTTACTAATTAAATAATTAGTTAGTCTAATCCATATTAGTCAGATGAAGCAAGAATTCAATTCGTCTTCTAATATACAAATACTAATTAACAATGGAGTCTATATAGTATTTTTATTTATTTATTTATTATCATTTTGCTTGATAATAAAAAAGATTATCCATGATATTTAAAAAAAAAATGTTTATGTTAAGGGCATATTAGTCATATATAGTATTTTGGAGCCGTTATCAATAGTTAAATGCTGCCGACACTATTAAATATCTTTTTCTTTAATTGCAAAAATAATAAAATAAAAAAAGCACTCTCACCGACATCATACCCTGTGGGTCCCTTCCCAAACACAGCTGTGTATGACACGTGAGCATTTGTTTCTAAAGAAAACAAAAGAAGAAAATTATTTCACTCTATTCTTGCTAAATAAATATAAATGGGACAATTGCATTATTGCAAATATCCTTTAGTGTAATGATTTTTTTCTTTTTTTATAATTTTTTTAATTAAAAGTTTTTTTTTTTGATAAAAAAGCACGGGTTTAGGGACCCAGGTCTGCAAAATTAAGCTGTTAGAGAAAAAAGAAGTTCACTTTTAATCATTAATTAATATAATGATTTCTTTTTTGAATTGATTAAAAGTCATTTCATAAAAGAAAAACATGTATTACCTTTTCTTTTTGAAGGATAAGATGTAGTTGTTAGATTTTCCAAATTTAAATCCAACTATGGTATTAATAATTATATATATATCACATGAAGAATTAGCTCCAACAAAATCAAAACAACAAGGGTAAATTTCACACACACCCCATGTATTATCACGTTAGAGTTTCTAACTATGTTTCAGGAGGTGAGTGTAATTATCAATACCATATGGACCTTAAAATTATTTAAGCATACATCAGGGGTGTGGATGCAATTTAACCAAAAAACAATTATGTTTTCATGCAATAATGCATTAAAATTCGAACTAAGTAAGTTGTGGGAGGACACTCCCAAACAAGCCCTAGTGGCCGCGACACGTTCACTACACTTAAAATACAAATAAAAAATATATATATTAAAAAAAAAAAGAAAAAAAAAAAATTCCCCTATTTATAATCCACTCCATTCATTCCACTTTCTCATCAAAATTATCTTAAGCTCCTCCAGAAATATTGATTTATCTTCTTCTTCTTCTTCTCATATATAATTTAATAATTTCTGTGAAGTTAATTTCCGATGAATTTCTTTTCCAACATAGCCAAAAGCGCTCAGTCGAAGCCCAGCTCCGGCGACGACGACAAGGAAGAAGAATCCTCAAAGTACGATGTTTTCGGCAGTGCGAAGGTGGTTGCCGACGCAGCTCAATCTCAGTTCACCAACCAACCGGAGAAGTGCGACAACCCCAAAGTCGCCGGCGCCTCCGCCGATCTCATCGGCGCCGCCTCTGACTACGGAAAACTAGACGAAACCAAGGGTGTTGGCAAGTACGCTGACCAGGCTGAGGGCTATCTCCGCCAGTACAGCGCTCCCAAGACCACCCCCGCCGCCACAACCCCGGCTACCACCGCAACTGACGCCGCCCCCACAGCCGGTGATGATAAAGAAGCCGCCCCTGCCGCCCCCACTGAAACCACCGGCGCTGAACACCCTTCCGGCGGCGCTGCCGGCTATATTGAGCAAGCAAAAGGTTTCTTCAACAAGCCTTCGGACGGTGGCGAGGGTGCCGATGCCGGCGGTTATGTTGAGAAGGCAAAGGAATATTTTAACAAGCCTTCTGAGGGCGGCGCTGAAAGTGGCGGTGCCGGCGATTATATTAAAAAGGCCGGTGAGTACTTGTCCAAACCATCGGAATCCGCCGAGGATGCCGATGCTAGTGGCGGCGGTTACGTTGAGAAGGCAAAGGAATACTTTAGCAAGCCTTCCGAGGGCGGCGCTGAAAGTGGTGATGCCGGTGCCGGCGGTTATATTGAGAAGACAAAGGAATACTTCATCAAGCCTTCTGAGGGCGGCGCTGAAAGCGGCGATGCCGGTGCTGGCGGTTATATTGAGAAGGCAAAAGAATACTTTACCAAGCCTTCTGAGGACTCCGCTGAAGGTGGTGGTGCCGGTGATTATATTAAGAAGGCCGGTGAGTATTTGACGAAACCGTCGGAATCTGCCGAGGGTGCCGATGCCGGCGCCGGCGGTTACATTGAGAAGGCAAAGGAATACTTCAACAAGCCTTCTGAGGGCGGCGCTGAGAGTGGTGGTGCCGACGGTTATATCAAGAAGGCGAGTGAGTACTTGACCAAGCCGTCGGAATCCGCTGAGGGTGTCGATGCCGGCGCCGGCGGTTACATTGAGAAGGCAAAAGAATACTTTACCAAACCTTCTGAGGGTGCCGCTGTCGAAAGTGGTGGTGCCGGCGATTATATCAAGAAGGCCGGTGAGTACTTGACCAAACCGTCGGAATCTGCCGAGGGTGCCGATGCTGGCGCCGGTGGTTACATTGAGAAGGCAAAGGAATACTGCAACAAGCCTTCTGAAGGCGGTGCTGAAAGTGGTGATGCCGGTGCCGGCGGTTACATTGAGAAAGCAAAAGAGTACTTCACCAAGCCTTCTGAGGATGCCGCTGTTGAAAGTGGTGGTGCCGGCGATTATATCAAGAAGGCGAGTGAGTATTTGACCAAACCGTCGGAATCAACCGAGGGGGCCGATGCCGGCGCCGGTGGTTACATTGAGAAGGCCAAAGAATACTTCACCAAGCCTTCTGAGGATGAGGATGCCGCTGTTAAAAGTGGTGGTGCCGGCGATTATATTAAGAAGTCGAGTGAGTACTTGACAAAACCGTCGGAAACCGCCGAGGGTGCCGATGCCGGCGCCGGCGGTGGATATGTTGAGAAGGCAAAGGAATTCTTCAACAAGCCCTCTGAGAGCGGCGCTGAAAGTGGTGGTGCCGGTGATTATATCAAGAAGGCGAGTGAGTACTTAACCAAACCGTCTGAATCCACCGAGGATGCCGATGTTGTTGGGGCCGACGCCGGATATGTTGAGAAGGCAAAGGAATTCTTCAACAACTCTTCTGAGGGCGGCGCTGAAAGTGGCGGTGCCGGCGATTATATTAAGAAGGCCGGGGAGTACTTAACCAAACCGTCGGAATCCACCGAGTGTGCCGATGTTGCCGGCAGTGGATATGTTGAGAAGGCAAAGGAATTCTTCAACAAGCCCTCTGAGGGCAGCGAGGCCGGTGGGTATTTGAACAAGCCGTCCGGCGGCGACGATGAAAAAACCGAGGGTTCATCGGAGTCCGAAGGTGGATATGGAGGTCTGATGAAGATGGCTGGTGGATTTGTGAAGAAAGACTAAATTTATGTAATTATGTTCATCAAGTGTTTAATTGTTGCTTTCATGTTTGATGTGTAATTTAGGATTTCCATATATGTTTACCACATTTGTGTTTGAGGGTTTTCTTCTTCAAAGTGTTCTTTTTAGGTACATTTTGAGTTTGCAATAAGAAAAAGAAAAAGAAAAAATGAATTACTATTTTTACTTAAGCCTGTTTAGCTAAGGTTATAAGCCGTTAAAATAAACTAATCAAATGTTTAAGAGTTAATAAGCTCTTTAAAAAAATCTTAAAAATTCCAAAAATAATTTACTGGAGAGCAAATAAGACCTAACAGTTTATTTGACGTAACATATCTTACCAGTCCGTTTAAAATAAGTTTATCCAAATATGCCCTTAGCTGTGTTCTGAATTTTGGGAGAGTAAAAGTCCTTTGAATCACAAGCCCTTTTTCACATTAGAAAACTCATATTTTTCACTTTAATTAGCTAAAAATTCCTAAAATTTGTATAATCTTAATTCTTATCTTAATCTGATCTCCAAAAAAAAATTATCAATCTAATTTTTTATTTTCTTTTAACAAATCGGACTATGCATGCATGCATGAAGCCCATTGAACAACTTGTTAACCTATAGCAATACAATGGGCTTGTGGCCCAAACAAAGTCCTAAAACAATCAGATCCTCAAAATTATTATTTATATAATTAATATATATAATAATTCTCAAAATAAGAGAGAGAAAGTGAGGAGAGAGAGGGAGAGAAAAATGAAAAGAAAAGGCATGTTCTTTCTCTTCTGATCTTCAATTCCAATATAATTCTCATCAAAATCACGAAATTTCTTGCGTAATTCACAAATTCCGGCGATTTTTTTTATTGAAGCTTCACGTTTCCATGCAAAGCCCTTTTGTAAATAGAGGTAAAATCCGTTCACTTCTTCAAAAAAAATCCTTTTTTTTTTTTTTTTTTTTTTTTCTGGTTTTGGGGGAGGGGTGGCGGAGCAATTTTGCATGTTATAATTTTGTAATTACTGCGTCGTTTTCGTTTCACACTAGCTCGTCTGTCTGCAATCGAAATCGATTTCTCAACATTGCAACGCTTCATGAAGAAATTTCAAAATTGTGAAACCCCTGATCATGCATTGTGGGATGAAATTGACGAACTTCTAATTTAGCCCTTTGTTGATCTCGATCATGAGTTGCGATAATGTGATTTCAATTTTTGTTTTTTTATGTCAATTGTTTGATTGTAAATTTGTTATCGATCATCTGCTTCTTATGGTAATGAAAAAGATTTTCCATGTGATTCGTTGAATAAGGCAGTGAAAATTGGATGGTATATTCGATGTCATTTACGGAAATCGTCTCGTTCGATGAATTGAATCATGGAAGACGATACGGTGATGTGTAACTAACCTTTATTACCCTCCGTTTTTCGGTGCAGGCATGACCATAACTTTCGTCATGAAAAACCATGATTTTTATCCACTGTAAGGCCTGCATTTATCTCGTTACATCATGTGGAGATCTATATCACGTTCGATAATCCCAGGCTTCGGGCGAAAGGAAAACATTTCCGAGCTAGCCAGATCTTGCCACGATTTGTCCGACGACGAGACATCCTCGAACGCCAGCTCAGACGAAGGGCTCGAATGCCCGATATGTTGGGACTCGTTCAACATTGTGGAAAACGTGCCCTACGTTTTATGGTGTGGACACACTCTGTGCAAGAACTGCGTACTTGCTCTTCGTTCGGCTTCTCTCAAGTTCTCCGCGCAACACATCAAGATTCCCTTCTTCGTTTCCTGCCCGTGGTGCAATTTGTTGACATTTCGATTCTCGTACAAGGGGAATCTTCGATTCCCAAGCAAGAATTACTTCCTTCTCTGGATGGTCGAGAGCAGAAATGGCGACAGAGTGAATAATCAGTATCACTCTTCTAATACTGCCAATAGGAGAATGCATCGTCTTGGTCGGCAAATTTCCAGCATCAATAATAATAATGATAATAATAATAATCGTGGCCGCTACAACAACAGGTTCGCTTCTGAAAGGCGCCACCTGTCACTCCACAAGTCGCTGGATTTATTCATTCGAATGACAGCTAAGTTTCCGTTGGTTATACTGCTTTTGATAGTTGTGTTTGCAGTGCCCGCTAGCGCTGCTGTCTTAATGGTGCACTTGGTAATAACAGTGCTATTTGCACTACCGGCCTTCTTGGTGCTGTACTTTGCGTATCCTGCTTTCGATTGGCTGCGGCGAGAAATCCGAACTTGAACCACAAGATTTTTTTTTAGTCTGATCTGCTGATTTTTTTTATTTCTTTTTATTATTTTGAAGTTTTTTAACAAATCTTTCCCCGATGAGGGAATAATACGTTTTTGTATCCTGTAACAATTTTTATCTTTTATAATTAGTACTTTAACTAAATTTTTCCCCGATGAGGTTAAAAATGTTGATGATGATGCTTATACATTATGTGGCAACATATTCAATGATTTGAGGCTTCAAACTTCGGATTCACTCTTCTTTCTGATTCTCGGGTAAGTTTATTGCTTGTGGATTTGTATCTATTATTATTTCTACCTTAGTTGGTAGCATACATTCTGGTAAATGTGTGTACAAATTACAGTTATATTGCAAGTTTTAATATTACAATTTACACCATTGTTTTGTTAGAAAACCGTACACATTAACAATTTTTTTACAATTTTTTTTTTCAAAAGCACAGGCAAGTTGCGGGTAGCATCCCGGTTAATCTGATTTTATTCGCCTTGTCTTTCGCTTTGGACTCCTCGTTTTTTCGGTTCTTCTCTGCCTGTACCCTTGCCCCACCTGCAATCCCTTCGATTCTTGCAATCTTCACTTTGTAGCTTTGCACTGCTCTTGCTCTTCTCTTATCCAATTCAGCCTAATCAAAAAAAATTGTTATCTTGTTTTACGAGACGCGAAATTAATCTTGATTAATTTCTACTGTTTTAGATTGAAGAGCTATATCAAAAAAAGAAAGAACCTCTATCTTTTCTATTTTGCGTTTCGCCTTCTTCTTCTTCTTAGTCTCCCAGTTATCAACTGTTGCCCTCATCTTCTCATACCTGACATATCCATTTCTCCCGTTATATGGCTACAGAGAGAGAGAGAGAGAGAGAGAGAGAGAGAGAGAGAGAGAGAGAGAGAGAGAGAGAGAGAGAGAGAGAGAGAGAGAGAGAGAGAGAGTACCGTTCTTTAATGCTAGCCATCTCTTCTTTCTCCCATGCATCTGCTCTAGGGTCCCGTGGTATTGCACGATCAGGCTTTTGCACAGTAATATCAGGCTTTTTTATTTCAGTGATCTTCAATTGCTTGTCTGCAAAAACTGGAGGCCTTTTCATGGACGGAGCCTTCTCAACTGCCGATTTTTCAGGTTTGTTACTAGCACCAGCAATTTCATCCATGTCAGCAAAACTTATCTTCTTTTTCACCGACGGTTGCTTTTCAGGCATCTTTTTACCAACCGATGTACTTATTGGCAGCTTCTTATCAGACTCATCGAAACTTTTCCTCGAAGCTCCATCTGTTATTACACCAAAAAAAAAAAAAACGATCAACAACTGATACACAGAAGTGATTTCAAGAAAAGAGGTAAATTTTTTTCACCCGAGGATCTGAGAACACTTTTAAGTGGTTCAGGTAAAGCTTGTTTATCTTCTACTTTGCTCTTTATCTTATTCAGTGACTTAGAATCTGTGCCGTATTTTGTCTCGTTTTTATTTGGAGTTTGTGATTTTTCGAGTGATTGAATAGCATAAGCTGCTGCTGCAATAGCGGTGGGATAATCGGCACTACTGGAATCGTAATCCCAGCTCATTTGTCTGGATAATTGTCTTCTTATCCAGCTCGGGTTTCTTTTTTTCTCTGCACACACAGACACACACACACACACACACACACACACACACACACACTTTTCATTAGGGTGAAAGATTATATTTTGATGAGTCTATAAAATAGGGTAAACTCTATTTTAGCATACCTTTGAAGGTTGTAGTGCTGCTTCTCTCCTCTTTGTTATCCTGTCCTGTACCACCAGCAAATCTTGATCTGGAAAAAAGAAAAAGGGAAAAAATCGAACAAATTGGATTAGAGTTGTTAGCATTTTCAAAAACATTATGTTTCTTTCGATTGAATTCGAATGTGAAAAATCAGATTTTTTTTTCGTAATTATTTCCAGGTAGTAAAATTAGATTGGACACAAGAATTTCTCCAAAATATTATTTTGAAGTAAATTGGAATGGAAATATAAAATGATTCCAACGTTGAACATACTAGAATCGAAAGCGGCAGAATTAAAAAAAAAAATTACGATTACACCCTTAGAAAAGAGGTTATTTAATGTATTGCAGAAGAACAAAGAGTTCACCTTGTTTGCTTGATTAAGCTCTCCATTGTTTGTGAAGGTAATTAAATTGTTAGTACTTTCATGAATTTTTGGTGCTTTATTTGAAGCAGTAGCAGTTTTAATTAAATAAGGCTTTTCTTTTCTTTGCATGCAAGTTCTGGTTTTGGAATCTTTAAAACCATGAATGGAAAAATACCTTTCTCCAACTTTTTGGGAACCTATTTTTACTTGTAAGAATATTCTTTACTTTCCAATTATAGTGATTTCAAGAAAGTAGATAGTCCTATTTCTTGGACTAGTTTACCACAAGTTATTCCTTGGTCATCTGTTTTTCCAATGATTTATTAGAATTAAAAAAAATAAAAAATAATAGATTCATTTTTCTTGCAAATAAAATAGAGGGGGCTTTCACCCCCTTCATCAGACTTCTGAGTTTCAATATTTAGTATTTTCCCATGTTAGTAGTGTGCCACCAATTAAAATTACGAAATTAAATCGAGTTGGAACGTATTATTGTTCAAGTTTATTTAAATTTTAATTGCGCTTTGAAAAATAATTTAAATTAATTGGACTGAAAAAAGAAGAGAAAAACCTTAAGAATCTAATAGTATAGTTTTAAGAACATGCAGGAGCCTTAAACCCTCTAAGTGTAGCAAAAACAATCGAATCGGGGGCGACTGTAGTAGGCAAAGCAGCATCGATAAGCTGCGGATTCATCGATGGAATCTCCAAATATTCCGTGAGCTTCAACGGTGTTCCGTTCAGTAGCAACACGTCACTTAGAATATTCCCATCTTTAGGTGTCAAATGGTACTCTTCCCTTTGATTTGATTCACCACTAATATCTTCCAACGACTTCGTTTCTTCATTAGGGTATAAATTCATGTCTTCGACCACCGATACTTCAAATGTTGTCGAATTCGACATGTTGATCAGAAGAACCGAAATTCCAGCCTGGAAAATAAAAATAAAAAATAAAAAAATCAAAAAGATCAAGAATTTACATGTTGATTAGAATTCTTGATGTTAGAATATGAAACTTACTGTTTTCTTGGAGCAATGAGAATATGCACGTAAGTAAGGGGAGCCGTTGTGAGTTGCAGAGAGCACGTTTTTGCCCATCAGACGGTGCCATAAGAGGGCTCTTTGGATTGAACAAAAACAGAGAGAAATGCTAATTAGTGTAAAGTAATGACAATTAATGTATTCTTGATTAGTACTTAATTACCCGTAATAATCGGGATTAGGAATGAAGGTTGTGGTGTTTAAGAGAGCATAGTTTCCTCCAATCAAGGCTTGTCTGCAGAAGACCTTGTGGTTGAATGTTGATGTCATGCCTAGTTGATCCAAGTACCTGCACCTCAGTTCAAACACACTTGTAAGTGTTTGTATGTGTGTGTGTGTGTCTGTGTGTGTGTGAGAGAGAGAGAGAGAGAGAGAGAGAGAGAGAGAGAGAGATACAAACCAGAAACCATTAACAAAGGTGTGAGATACAGATTTGCCACCACTGTTGTAGGCCCCACCAGCTTCACCAACCCATGCACCTGACCATGGTCCGTACAGCTTGACTGTGGTCGAAACATCCTTGTGTGTTTGAGCTACTTGATCGAGAAAAAACGGATCTTGAATCTTGTCGATTAAAGTTGGATCGACACCTATTGCAAGGAAAAGCAGAAACTAAATTATTAAATCCAAGAAAACACAGAAGTGTGTGTGTGTGTGTGTATCTACAAACCTGCACCAAGATTGTAGATATGGTGAGTTAAGCCATCCACAACATTCGGGCCTGACGTCTGAAGAAATGTATTGAACCATTCTTCGTCGTAAAAACCGCCAGGGCCCAATACCTTGGGTTGTGTAGAAGGGTCGGGGTACAATTTTTGAACTAGTTTTTTCAGAACAATCATATCTTTTCCGTATTGTTCGGCCTCGATTCTTCGAGCCACCCCACTTCCACATAGCTCATTTCCTAAGACAATAGTTAATGCTAAAAATAAAACAAGACAGAAGAGTTTCTAAGTAAGAGATATCTGGTTTTATTTTATTTTTGAACTTGTTACCGAGTTCGTACGAGTCGATCTTGAAACCTTTAGAGGCGGTGTACTTCATGAAATCGTGGGCGTTTTTGTGGTTCCATTTGCCTGTCATTAGTGAATTGTCTGGAGAGGATTGCTTCCTTCCAATAAGAGCATTCAATCCAAAAGTAATCTTAGCCCTGCAAGAACCCATTTTTTTTCGACTTAGTTTTTGTTTTGTTAAAAATCGAGAAAACAGGTCGAGTACGAACATATACACGCGTACCCCGTTTGGTTGAACAGATTGTTCAAGTGATCCCATCTATCCATGTGAAGACACCCTTTTGAAAATCCAAAGAGGCCAGTTTCTTGTTTCTTGAAATGTGGGCATTTTTTTGCTGGTTTCCCAATTCTGTATATAACCTGATCTTGCAATGAACCCCCAACTCGTATCCGAAGATGATCGAAAGCTGATTATTTTTTTTATTTTTTTTTTGGTTAGATGACAGAAACAACCCCTTTTAAGTTTTAACCTAAGACAAACACATACATTAATTAAAAAAACACACACACACACACACACTGGCACAGACAGGAAAAACAGAACTAAACTAACCCTTGATGGCGTTTGTAAGAATCTTGTTTTCCAAATCCTGCAAGAATAGTAAAAAAAATTAAGGGTATTTAACACAACCTTTTTTTTTTTTTTTATTTTGAGAAAAATGAAAGAGAGCTAATTAATAATAAGAAATAAAGAAATAAATAAAAATACCAGATTAAGAATGCCAGATTTTGCCCAAGGGCACTGATTGTAGTCACATTTGTTTTGAGGCCACCAATCCAAAGTAGCACAGATGAAGTTATCATCAGTTTTGGCTATGGAGTTCACTCCTTTCACTGTCAATTTCACCTCTTCTGCTGCTGCAATGCACACCCAAAATAATGATAAAATAGTGCTGCTAATTATAATCCTCCACTCCATCTTTATTAATTAATTTATAATATCTTCTTTGGAAAATAATTTATATATATATATATATATATATATATATAGGATAAAGCACGAGGGTTTTGAGGAACGAAGAATACGGAAAGGTTGCTGCTGTGGATAAGTATAAATCTGTTAATCTTCATCTTCTTTCTCCTGGATTTTGAATTCAGTGTTCTTGGAAGATGGACCTTTTTGTATCTATGTATCTATATCTGTATCTCTCTATATATGTATATGTATTATATATATCCCAAACACTATTCTCAATTAAACAAATATCAAATGTGAACATTTTACACCCTGACCCAAGTATATATACTCCCTGTAATTACACAATCTAATTTGTATTTTCAATTCTCGCACCTTAAAAGAATTATTTTATTGAAAGGAATAATTAAAAAAAAATTATACAATTAAAAAATCTATTGAAAAATTCAATATTTTAAAATTTAAAAATATGGTCTTGGGTACATACTCAATAAAGAACATATAATTGTTGTGGATCAATTAATCGAATATATTAATATGGTTTTAAGAAATCAATACATAACTAATAGTAATCTTGAATATTCAAAACTATTTCATTAATTTATTAAAGTATATTCTCATTCATTCATTATTATATAGTATATATGCCTTTGTAATTTTAGTTTTCAATAATTTAATTTTAGTTATTTTTCATTTTTTTTATAATATGATAATTACTAGATTGTTATGTTTACTATTTTTAAAATTTAAAATTTTAAAATTTTAAATTTAAGGGGCAAGTGTTACATAAACTATATTTTAGAGGTTCTAAGTGTATTTTGATCCTAAATTTAATTTAACCAACTAAGAGGGTGTTTGGCTAAGCTTATAAGATGTTAAAAGGAGCTTATAAGATGTTTTATATAAGCTCTTCCAAAGTGTTTGGTAATTTTTTTAAAAAAAATCTTAAAATATTTTAAAAATAAGCTGTTGGGAAGCAAATAAGATCTTTTAAAAAAAAAATACCTCTACCCCACCTTTTTATTTAAGATCTTATTATGAGTAAAAATAGGAAATAAACTAATTATCCAAACACTCTAAAAATTAATCCAAAAAATAAGACGTAATAGCTTATCAGCTCTTAAAACATCTTATCAGACTTAGGTACTTATCAGCTGTTTAAAATAAGCATATTTATCTAGAAAATGACGTGTGTATTAACTAATATATAACCAATTTAATTATTTTTAATTAACAAATATATTTTCTTGTAATTGTGTGCAAATGAGGTCGGAACTCGGAAGTCGAACCAGATGAGCAGCAGCAGATGCCTTCAGCTACTGGAAAAATGCAGGAACATAAACCAATTGAATCAAGCCCACGCGCTGGCGATCGCGTGTGGGCTCGGCAGCAACAGCTTTGCTCTGAGCAGAATCATCGCGTTCTGCTCCGACCCTTTTCACGGCAGCCTCTCCTACGGTTACAAAATCTTCCAACACATCGAAAATCCCACGATCTGCATCTGCAATACAATGATCAAGGGTTTCTTGCTCAAAGGCGAAAGCTTTGAAGCCATACGAATCTACAAATTGCTGCTGAGAAACTCCACGCGCCGCCCTGATAATTACACGCTCCCCTATGCCCTGAAAGCTTGTACGAACATGGGAAGTTCGAATCTAGGAGAATCGATTCATGGGCATGCTGCGAAATTAGGGTTTCTGTCCGATAATTTTGTGGGGAATTCTTTGATTGTGATGTACTCTGATTTTGGTGAAATGGGAGCGGCGAGAATTGCTTTTGATGAGATTTCTTGCCACTGTGTTGTTTCTTGGACAGTTTTGATTTCTGGGTATGCTAAAAAGGGGGATGTTTATTCGGCAAGATCGGTTTTCGATGAAGCCCGATTGAAGGATAGAGGGATTTGGGGTGCTATGATATCAGGGTATGTGCAGAACAGTTGTTTTAAAGAAGGATTGAAATTGTTCAGGTTGATGCAGTTGAGTGGTATTAAGCCCGACGAAGCGAATTTCGTTAGCGTTCTTTGTGCTTGTGCTCATTTGGGATCGCTCGAGATCGGGAAATGGATTCATATATATGTGGGGAAGGTCGGAATGCGAGTAAGTGTTAAATTAGGTACTGCCTTGATCGACATGTACTCGAAATGTGGGTGCTTGGATTTGGCAGAACAGGTGTTCGATAAATTGCCCCACAGAGATGTTATTTGCTGGAACACTATGATTTCGGGATATGCTATGAATGGTGATGGAGAAAGTGCTCTGAGGTTGTTTGATAAGATGGAGAAGTTAGGGGTGAGGCCGGATAATGTGACGTTCGTTTCTTTGTTCAGTGCTTGTAGCTACTCAGGCATGGCAAAAGAAGGCCTGCGTTTGTTGCGTACTATGTGTAACGTGTACAAAATCGAGCCCACAAGCGAGCATTATGGATGTATAGTCGATTTGCTCAGCCAAGTAAAACTCGTTGAAGAAGCTAATACCATAGTTCGAAGTATGCCTATTTTGGGTTCGAAATCTGAAGAAGCTATACCTTGGAGAGCGCTTCTTGGTGCTTTTTGTAGCCAAGGGCGTGTCGATTTGGCTGAGGCTGCTGCAGATAGAGTTGTGAATTTAGAACGGCATAGTGGGGCCTACGTTTTGCTGTCGAACGCGTATGCATTTGCAGGGAGACACGATGAAGTGAGAAGAGTGAGAAAGATGATGAAAAAACGAGGTGTGGAGAAAACACCGGGCTGTAGCTCGGTGGAGATTAACGCTGTTGTTCATGAGTTTATTGCTGGGGAGAATACACATTCCCATATGGATGAAATATTCGAACTTCTGGGGATAATTAAGAGGCAGTTAGATTCTTTGCAGTGTGACTTTCTTGATTCTTTCAAACATAATAAATTTGTATAAGTTCGGGTTTTCTGCATAACGACGAAGGTATTATCTATATACACTTCAGGCAAGTTTGATCGAGCCTGAAGCCCCAATGATGTTTTTTCAGTTGGGAGCTAAAGCTTACATGAATCAATTTTACGAAATAACTGCTGCTGATCAATGAATTACCGAAAATATAAATACTAATAGGAATTTAAATACTAGTCAAAACTTTCGTTTGCCTAAAAGAGGAAATCTGAATCGGCAAGTTCCAGGACTTTGTGGTCGCCGACAGGTTTCACGCCTGGCCGGAATGAATTTCCTTCGATGTACCTATGTGAAGAATTGAGAAAGTAAATTAATTCTTTTAAATCTTTCAACTAAAAGTTGCCAAAACTAACTCTGATGTGGAACTTACATCTCCTTTAAAAATGGATGCTTGTAGAAGGTATCGGGAATCCTCCCGGAAAATTGGTTGTGATCCAAGTACCTGAATCGGAAAAAATAATGTAATGTATCACCGCATATATATATAAGGTATACAGTTCATATACGTATAACATAAATGAAGTATACTTACAAGTAGGTCAATCGAGGAATATGAGCAAGCCCGAATGGTATAACTCCAGACATCTTGTTGTAGGATAAATATCTGGAACGAGAACAAGCGGTTAACTCCCAAATTAGCAAAGTATATACAGAAAGAGAAGGAAGAAAAAATTCAATCGACGGGATATTTCCTTAGTAAAGACAAAAGCCTTACAAGATCTCCAAGTTTGTCAAATTAGCAAGCTGTGATGGAACGCCTCCAGTAAGGTAATTGTTGTTAAGGTACCTGCAACATTAAATACGCTCGATTAATGAACTAATAAATACAATCAACAAATTGCTGAATTAATGGAGCATACAGATTACGAAGAGCTGGGAAGCATCCTTCAATGCGAATGAGTTCCCTTATGGTTCCAACCAAGTGATTATTACCAACATCCCTGAAAAAAAAACAGTTTAAACTGAATTAGCTGAATGAGGAAAGGACAGCGATAGCAAGTATTAAGATGTTGTCAGAATCTTACAAGTGGCGCAGATTTGACAAAGTTCCTAATTCAGGTGGGATTCTACCGATGAGACGATTTTCGTGTAGTTGGAGGTAACGAAGTTCGGGAAGATTTGCAAGCTCCTTTGGAATTTCGCCCTTAAAACTATTGAAACTCAAATAACTGCATATTTTGGGCAATGCGTGTCAATTATGCAAAACGAAGTAAAGAAATAAACTGGATAGAACTGAATAGTCTGAAAGGGAAAAACATTAACATCACTCACAGATGCGTTAGCTGCTTTAGTTCACCAATTTCAGGAGGAATGGCATCTTGCAGCTTGTTCCATCTCAAATTACTGATAAAAAGAATATAAAAGGGAGACAATTAGAATAGGCATATTTATGCAGTAAGGACAAAAGATGAAATGAAAGATAGAGATGAAGTCATAAAACTTATAAGTACAAATTGAGATTTCAAATTAGACCGAAATTCAGAAGAGATAAGTTTGGTTTAAAAAATAGGATGATACTACTGACGAGCTCATCTGACATTTTCAGAAGATGAAGTCTTAAAACTTAGAAGTACAAATTGAGATTTCAAATTAAACTGAAATTCAGAAGAGATGTGGCTGGTTTAAAAAATAATATGATACTACTAACGAGCTCATCTGACATTTTCAGAACTCAAACAGCTGCAGACAAAGCTCTGAAAACACGATTAGCTTGTGTACCAGTATGTGGACACAAAATACATCTCATTTAGCAAAATTACTTTTCAATACTTTTCAGGAACTCTTAAGTTTGCTTGTAGCTTTGAATGCTTTGTTAAGTTGTTGGGCTAATTAAAACCCATCTTAATCTATGTTCCGTCCTTGACCAATCCCAGTAATGTATATGGCCAACAATTGTTACTAATTAAACAAGAAATATTTATTAACCATATGCAGCATGCAGTAGGGACAAATAGAGAGCTTATTGTTCATCTATGAAAAAGTACAGGAATTTACAGTATCTTAAGATGCTTCAACCGTCCGATTTGAGATGGAATTGGCCCGGTCAGTTTGTTATTGTGTAGATCCCTGCCAAAAGAATAGTGATTGGAGATTTCAAATAATATCGCATGATTTAAAGAGAAGTAAAAGAATTGCTCGTATGACAGCAGAATAAAAGAGATTAAGTCCATACAGCCTCGTAAGATCCACCAGGTTGGTAACTGCAAGTGGAAAAGGACCAACAATAGAAACTGCGTACACTTCCCTGCAATGTAAGTAAACATGGGGAATGAAAGAACTGTCGAGAAAGAGAATACGATGGTCGAATTCTTACAATTCTTTATTACTTAATAACGTGAAAAGAGTGTGCACAAGATTCGGGAATTTTTTTTTTCTTACAAGAAAATAGCAAAAGGGGCTGAAACTCACAATTCGGTAACAACTCTGAAATCACTTCCACTCACAGTCGAACATGTGACACCAGACCACGGCGGCAAATCACCATCTCCACAAGGATCATCACCGACCCAAGCATACACCACTCTCCATCCTAGCGACGCCTTTATTTCATTTAATGCCTTCACTGTTAATCAGAAAAAGAAAAAAAAACGGTACCCGCGAAAATACGAGATTTAGCAACTACACATATGCAATCACAATATTACATAGAAAAAAAAAATCCATAGCACCCATTTAAACGATTTTGCAGTGAAGCCATTAGGAAACGGTTTTAGATCCCGAAAACCGATACTGGTAAAATTCGGGCATAAGCTTATACGAAGCTCAATGCTACTAGATTTCAACCTAATGAGAACTCCCAACAACTTAATAGAACAAAGAATACAATTACCGTTTTAAACGATTTAACTAAATCATCTACTAACTACAAAACATCAATTTCAATGGAATGGCATAATCAAATTAGTAAAATATTTTTTCTCCATAAATATACAGTCGTTCAAATAAACCCAAACTAATTTATCAAATCAACAATTACTTCCCAACCAAATCTAATATTCTTCCAAATTGAGAATGCCAAGTAAATAAATCAGCAATTCTACTCTCAAGCAGTAAATATAATTAAACGTGAGAGAAAGAATGGATCGGGAAATTCACCATCTCGCTTTAGGGTTTTGCAGTGGACGAAATCGTTGAGGAGCAAGGAGACTGCGACGAATAGATGAAAAGCTGAAGAAAGCAAACGGAGATGAATCGCCATTGTCGATTCGCTTTTCCTCCGGAGATCGGGATTACATACAGTACGTATCCCACTGTGTGTAGTGTGTGTGAGAGAGAGAGAGATAATCTGATGAAGCTGTCCAGTTGGAGACGACGCGTGAAATCGGTTGATCTCGTCGGTGGGTTTTTCTTCTCTTAATTAATTAATATTGGGATCTTCTGCAAATGCGATAAAAGATGAAAGAGATCAAAATAAATGCGTTGGAGTAACTATTATAAATGATACTTTGCCCCCTCAATTATATGAATTAATACTTTGGCCCCTCAAGCTATAAGATATGTCATATATGCACTTTGATTCCTCGACCTGGGAAAAAGAGTACAATTGTTTTAACTTCTAATTTACCCATCTTTTCTTCAACTAGATTTGGCCTGAAAACCAAATTACTCGATTCTCGATTTAAGATCAATTGGTAGGGATTTCGCCTTTTGGTGCAAGTTAAGAAAAAAAAAACGAGTATCCTTGTTTGATTATTAGTGAAATGTTGTTTGAGCTCGTTTCTGATAGGCCTAGCCCAAAAAGCTTTAAGCTCCTCCCAAATTTCTTGTCTTAGGAAGGCCCACTTGGTTCTAATTGAATTAATCAAATTTAATTAGTCCAAATCACATTAGTTTAATGAAGCATATAAATTCATCTAACCCTTGAAAATTAGAGGTAATTCTTGATTTTTTTTTCAAATTTTTTTCTTGAATCGCGCTTCTCTCTCGTAAGACCAAGATAATTTTTAACTAATCACATTCTTGAAGTTCTTTTAGAGTTCTCTCAATTCAAAGGTTGACTTGATCGCCACATAGTTTTTACCAGGACGAGGCCTCGACGCTCATGTTTGTTTCGGAGATAGCAATCCATGCATAATTTGAAGAATCACACGTGTTCCCGTAGATCATCTATATATTTCTTGACCACATCGATATATAGGTTCGATTAAAAAAAAAACAATAATAAAATGATTATAAAAAATTAAGTTGCTCGAGCTCGATTCGTGTTCGGCTTGATTAAAGATTGTTCGAGATCGACCCGATTGCTTATCGAACCATTCAAATATCTATAATACTCGATAAAAGCTCAAACAAGCATGAACAACCATCTGCTCGTTTAGACTCGATTCGTTTGCACCCCTAACAATATATATGGATTTTATAATAAAAAAAAAAAAAAACCAACAATACTTATACTTATTAATACTCCTAATTAAACCAAAAGAAATTAGAAAAAAATGGTCAATAAATACAAAGTGGAAGTACAGGTAGAAAGCAGCTATTGAGTTCAATGCAAAAACTAAGGATTGTCATGGGATTCATGGCCTTTCACTAAATTCACAATTATACCCTTTTGACTTCTCTTCTTTCAAATTCAATTTTACACCTCACAAAGAGTGACACAATTAGTGCATCCATTGCATAATAAAATAAAAAGTACACTAAACATTGAAATCGATTGAAATATCTTTTTTCACATTATTCTTTTTAATATTTATACATTTCCCCAAGTTTTTGTATTCCCAGTTTTGGAATATGCTGTTTTCTCGTATCTGTTTCCCCGTTTCCACATATCCTCGTTTCCGTATCCGTGCTACATTAATTAAAAGCACTAGTGGCATGCAAAATTGAGAAGAGAGATAATTTAAAAAAAAATTACAAATTCAAAAAGGCAAATGCTTTGGCTCAGAAAAAATTGGATGCAGAATCAGATTGGCAAATTAAATGGCATGCAAAATGAGAAAATTGCAATTAATGTACTTATATTTTTTTCTTTTTTCAAGTAATGTATTTATTGAGATTGTTATATTTATTGTACAGATCATATGCTAAGGGAAAAGACCATTTTGCCCCTACAACGTAACTAACTCATTGAATTTAATTTTGGCATCATACCAAACAGTTCCAAAAATTGATGAGAATCATGGGATTTTCTTGAAAACTATTGAACATTGATGGAGAAAAAAACAAATAAATTAATTATCTATATATAATATAAAAAGAGGATCTATGCCCTCAATGATTGACATGTGGCAAATGATGATGTCATTTATCAAAATTGCTTAGTTGGAGTTCAATTGATGAGGTGGATTCTCCAATTGGTGAGTTGTCAATTTTATTTTGGTATGTATTTAAGTTATTTCCTATTTAACATTTATACACTCATTTAAACAATTACCACATGTATATATATTATTTCCAAAGTAAATATTTTATAAATTCGAAATAAAAAAATCTTATTTATATTTTCAGTATTTCAAAATACATTTATTGAAAAAATTCACGATACTCAATTTTTTTACGAATATTCAAATAATTTTCAGAAAAAAACATTTTTTAATAGTAAAATATTAAATTAAAGGAATACAATTGTTTTTTTTTTTGAATTTTCAATATTTTGGAATATTCGAATATCCATTCCATTAAAAATAATTATAAAAAAATATTTTATTTTTTAATTGTACTATTTAATAAATATACAATATTTTTTTTATATATAACTTCTATTATACCGTATTTCAAATAATACATTTTTAATATGCTATATTTAATATAAAAATAATATTTTTACAAATCATTAATAATTCAAATGAATCTATCAATAAAATAATTTATCAAGATATATGAAAATGATTAAATATAGCATATATCATTGATTAATATATATTATATCAATCATATTTTAAAAATTAATTAAAATTCAATCATTACATAAATTTTTATATCATATTAATTTGCATTTATCCTTGGAAATATAGTATATTTATAGACTTAGGTGTTTACAAATTCGAATTTAAATTAATATATTAATTTTAATGTATTATGAAATTATATTTTTTATTTTTAAAATTAAAATTAATAAATGTGTGTATATTTCATATATTTTGAACATTATCTAAAATTCGAATATGCATTTAATTTTATGATTGGCTTTCTATATTTAATCTAATTTTTTTGATTACATTTGAAAATCCGATTTTTTGTTATGCAATATTTGGTAAGCTATGCATTTAACAAATCATTTTTTATTTAAATTAAAAAACAAATCCGTTAAATGTGCCAACATATTTTTGAAAGATTACATTTCATTATTCATGAAATTCATGTAATTAATTATATCAATAATTAAAAGATTTCTTCACATAATTAAATCTGAATATTTAGTTAATTGCATAACTTATTTTTACAATTAATATTTGTTTCCTTATTAATATATTATTTACTTTTATATGTATCAAGAAATAAGTATAAATATCACCAAGTCCACCCATTCTATCTCATTCATCACCTACACAATTTCAATCATACATCTATCTCTCTCTCTCCACCCCCCCCCCCCCCCCCCCCCCCCCCCCCTCCTTTTTTGTTAATTCGTAAATTTCTTTTTGTAAATTGTTTGTGTAACATCGGATTTAGTTTATTCGATTCACGTAATTCTGTTGTATATTTTTTGTATATTTTGAAATTCTTTAGTATATAATATTCATATTTATTATTTATTCGTATTTACATAGATTGTATACTATTATGTGTTCGTTTGATTTTTTTCCATAATTATGTTGATTTTATTGTTTTTAATATAGTTAATTTATTATTAAAAATTAATTTATGTTTGTATATATCTCACATCACTCATTTAACTCATGGATATATTTTTCTATTTTTTGTTTATTTTTATTTACATGGACAAAAACTAAAGTACAATCATCTTTCTTTCGCCGGTTTGCATAAAAGGGCATCATTCTGCAAGAATGATTTTATTCGAGGAGCAGATGTAACAATTAAATTATTATTATTTTAAATATGTGTTCATATATTACTCTATACCAAGTGTATTGAATTTTTTTTAACATATTTTTTTTTGGATTTAGTGTTATTTTTTCCTCCCGTGGTAGAACATCTCAACTGCCTTGGAGTGACTCTACAAAAGCTATATACAAGAAAACAAAGTGAAGAATTTGAATTAAGAAAAAAAAACTTGAAACTTTATTTATATGTATAAGTATATAGAATGCATTTGATTACTCTTTTTATTGATGTATTTATTATATAGAAAAAAATGCATTTGATTACTCTGATTTCTTTTATTCTATTTGTCTTCATGCTTTACTATTTTTTTTTCATTGCTTTCTTTCTTAATAAAGAAACTAATTATTTTTTTTAATAAAAAATGAATTTACTTTAATCCGTAAATAGCTGAATCATTTTATTTTTGATAGAATAGCCGAATTATTTTTGTCGATTCCAATCCAAATTTAATTTTCGAGGATAATTCCAAAAAATTCTTCTCTAAAAATCACTCTTATAATATTAATATTATTATATATTTTATATTTTATTTCGATCCGAATCGTCTGATTTCCACCCTTATGTTTGAACTTACTTCCATCATTCTTTTATTATTGATTTCATCAATTTTATATAATGCTATAGATATATTCTATTTATGATATTAAATTTTTTTTTTATTGAAGTGTTTGTAAATATATATTTTTATTCAATAAGAAGAATTGCATTACATAGTAACTCCTTTTTAATTTTCTATGTATTAACACTTACTGTGTTATATGAGAATCCCTAATTTAGAAAACATGTTCATTTGAATTTTGAATAGATTGGTTCTTAGATACTAAAACCTCGATTTCTTTTGAAAAAATTAAAATTTTGATTTTACAATTTGCATCTTCATAAAAGTTCAACTAAAAATTAATTCGTGATGTCATTGTTAATGATTTATTGTATTTCGATAGTGCAAAGTGCTATTAACTTTTTCAAGAGTGTAAGGTGTCAAAATACCCTATTTAAGGGGTGGAAAGTGGAATTATATATATATATATATATATATATATATATATATATATATATATATATATATATATATATATATATATATATATATATATATATATATATATATATATATATATATATATATATATAAGGTAGTTTTTGCTATATTTAAATGAAATGAATTACGATTTTATATAGTTATTATTTAAATACATAAATAATTTATAATAGACTACATCATTTCTATTACCACAACTATTACTAGGGGTGGGTTTGGTAGGGCAACCGTACCAAACCCCTCGAATCACTACCAATACCGAAATTTCGGTATTATGAAATCCATTACCATTGCCCTACCAAAAACTTCGGTATACCGATTTCGGTATACCAAAATTTCGGTACGGTAGGGTATGGTAATGGTAATTACCAATTTATATTATCTATTATTTAAGTCTAAATTGAATATCATTTTTTTCAAAGCAATTCAAGGTATACATGTTTAAAATGTACAAAATTAATTTTTAAAATATAAGTGTCCTAATATATGTTCTAAATTTACCTAATGTAAAATATTTCTTAAATAAAATTATAATATAAGAACTTTTAACATCAATTATATATAATAAATTGAATTATTAAAATAAAATTTTATTTATTAATAATATTTCGGTACGGTAGGGCATTACCATTTTAATAATCTTAAGTGCCGTTGCCCTACCAAAACATTTCGGTAGGGTACGGTAGGGTACGGTAATAATTCGGTAGAGATTTTTCGGTAGAGAATCGGTACGGTACGGTAGGGCATCGGGTTGGTAGGGCAATTTGGTAAAAAAAACCCACCCCTAACTATTACTAATACTAATATTAATACCAATGTTGTAAAAAGCGGTAATCGGGTCGGAGGCGGTCAGACACCAACTCACGATTAATCGGTGCGGTGGTGATTAATCGGTGATAAATCGAAAATTAAGCGGTATTGATTTTCTTACATAAATAGTAATGTAGCAAGTTTTAATTCTATATTTAATTACACGATTTACCTTCAAATTGTCACTACAAAATAACGTATAATTCACATATTATTTTGTAATCAATCAATAATAAAAGAAAAAAAATCCGGCTCATTAATTACAAGATTATAATCATATCAATAATAATAATTTATTTTCCTAATTTAAATATACCTAAAAAATCCTCTTACATCACACCCCAAACATTATAAATATGCCATTTTTTTCATTTATTTTTTTCGCATCATAACATTACATTGCTCACAAGTCCTTTCGTTTTTTCTTTGTTTTAATCATCTTTGGTCGCCTTTTTCTTCTGTTTTTTGGTATTAACAAGACAAAATCAGTTATATATATTGATATTAATTTTGTTTATTTTATTACTTATTTTGATATTCTTTTACATTTTATTATAATGTTGTTGTTACGTTATACATGTAAACTGTAATATATCGTTTTATTTTAATGGTGAACCATTAATATATGTTAATGTTTGGTCGTAGTTGTGTTCTAATATTGACTCAAAATAGTTTTACATTGCAGATTTATAAGATGACATTTCACGAGGAAATTATTCCGGTTGGTGAAGAACGACCACTGATTGATGGATTCAACATGCTCGATTCAACTCGATTGAAATATTATCGGACGAATCACAAAGATTTAAACGATGAACTGTATAAATGGTTGTAAGAAGCAACATTGAGTGGAAAATCTAATCAAAACAAAACGGTGAACCGTGTCGTATTGCCTATGTCTTCTATCAGGGGATCGCGTAGTAAGTTTTTCAAATAATTAGGACGTAATATCTTTTAGAAGTTGTCAGTTTAAACATTATATTCTACTGTAATCTGTCATTTTCGATTTATAGTGAAACAAATCATTTAATTATGTATTGTTCTTAAAAAATATGTCTATATTTTCTGTATATTTATTCGATACCATATTGGCCTTTTTTGTTTTGTATAATAATTTGACTTTTTGCTATTATATAATAATCGATCATTTTTAATACTTCTGCTATTCTACAAGTATTTCCTCGAATGCTTACTATATATATATATATATATATATATATATATATATATATATATATATATATATATATATATATATATATATATATATATATATATATGACTTTTGTTAGCTATTATATAATGAATTGACTTTTGACTATTCAATATAACTCGAAATATGTACAATAGTATTTTGTTTACATTATTATGGTATGTTCATATTTATTTTAATCACAACAAAAATATTTTGGTAAACTTTAAATAGTTTTTTAAATCATACTCATATCAAATTATTATTCTGTTTCAATTTAAAATATGTGCAATAGGATTTTGTTTACATTATAATGGCCATATTTATATTTATTTTAATCACAAAAAAAAATTAGTAAAATGTAAGTAGCATTTTTTTAATCCTTATCAAATTTCGTCAAATTTTAATAGTATTTCGAATCTACACATTTTAATAACATCGAAACCCGTTTTCAGATACGTTACATTGTTAAACAATGAAAATAAGTTATAAAAATATATGCATGATTTAAGATTTATTTCTTTTTTTAATTGATTTAATAATATGGATTAAAGGTTGGTTTTTTTTATTTGAATATAGTTAAATAAATTTTAGATTTGACTATTTACCATTATTACTGGAAATGTGTACAATACTATTTTGTTTACATTACTATGGTAATGTTTATATTTATTTTAATCACAACAAAATATATTTTTAGCAAAATATAAATAGCTTTTTTAATCCTACTCATATGAAATTATCATTCACTTTCAATTCGAAATATGTACCATAGTATTTTATTTATATTATTATGGTAATGTTCATATTTATTTTAATCAAATTTTAATAAAATATATGTAGCTTTTTAAATCGTTATTGTTTTATCCATTTCGTTAATCCTTATCAAATTTCGTCAAGTATATGCTCATACTGTAGATGGATGTCAAATAAAATTTATTTTATTCAATATCTAAAATTAAAATATAAATTATATATTTTTCTTTATAGATGGATGTCAAATACGTGTTATGAAATATAATTTTATTTATTACAATTTAGAAACACAACATGGTGGATATTTATAAATTTATTGCAGATGTGATCTGATATGAACAATGTCAATCCATGTGTTAAATGCGAATTGTTTCTCTTATTTTTTTTACGTATTTTTTTTATCTAAATTATTTAATTTAATTTTATGCACACAGTAATTAGTTGTACGCTTATTTGCATATATTTTATGATTTGAGCATCAATGATTCTTTAGCATTAACATTAGCGTTGTACTATTAGTATTCGTATTAAGATAATAGTTAATACTAGGATTAGTATCAAAATTATATTAAGATTGTGATTATGATTAATATTAGTATCAACATTAATATTAGTACTATGATTAGAATTAAGATTAATATTAGTATTAATATTATGATTACCATTAGCATTATAATTGGAATATGATTATGATTAGTATTCTGAATTATAATTATGATTAACATAAGGATTAGTATTATGATGGGTTACGTACACATTTCCCCTTCAGCTAAAACACAGCCATATAGCATTTGTGAAGAAAAAAACATGTTCCAACGGAGAAGATAAATTATTGCTCGACAGCTAAAATCAATCCTCCAATATTTTATTGTACATGAGATTTTGTGTATCTGATTTTATTTCTTTTGGTTCTAGAGATTTCTTTCCACTTAGGTATATATATATATATATATATATATATATATATATATATATATATATATAATACAATTTACAAATATCAATTCATAAAATAGTTGAAAATTAATATCATACAATAAATGCTAACTATCAAATGATATGGTTGTAGTAGAATAGTAAAATCTCAAGTGGTACAACGCTATTCATTAGCTATTATAGATTTAGAATCTCTTATAGCTCTTAACCTTGGAGATGCTCTTACTATTACTAATACTATTACTATTAGTATTGATATCGGTATTGGTATTGATATTGGTTTTTGTTTTAGCACATTAGCATTAGTATTAGTATTAGTATTATTATTAGTATTACTATTACTATTAGTAGTATTAGTATTAGTATTAGTATTAGTATTAGTATTAGTATTAGTATTAGTATTAGTATTAGTATTAATATTAGTATTAGTATTAATATTAGTATTAGTATCAGTATTAATATTAGTATCAGTATTAGTATTAGTATCAGTATTAGTATTAGTATTAGTATTAGTATTAATATTAGTATCAGTATTAGTATTAGTATTAGTATTAGTATTAGTATTAGTATTAGTATTAGTATTAGTATTAGTATTAGTATTAGTATTGATATTAGTATTGGTATTAGTATTAGTATTAGTATTAGTATTAGTATTAGTATTAGTATTAGTATTAGTATTAGTATTAGTATTAGTATTAGTATTAGTATTAATATTAGTATTAGTATTAGTATTTTAGTAGTAGTATTAGTATTAGTATTACTATTAGTATTACTATTAGTATTAGTATTAGTATTAGTATTAATATTAATATTAGTATTGGTATTAGTATGAGTATTAGTATGGGTATGAATATTATTATTAGTTTTAGTATGAGTATTAGTATTAGTATGAGTATTGGAATTGGTATTGGCATTGGTATTGGTATTGGTATTGGTATTGGTATTGGTATTGGTATTGGTATTGGTATTGGTATTGGTATTGGTATTGGTATTGGTATTGGTATTGGTATTGGTATTGGTATTGGTATTGGTATTGGTATTGGTATTTGTATTTGTATTTGTATTTGTATTGGTATTTGTATTTGTATTTGTATTTGTATTTGTATTTGTATTTGTATTTGTATTTGTATTTGTATTTGTATTTGTATTTGTATTTGTATTTGTATTTGTATTTGTATTTGTATTTGTATTTGTATTTGTATTTGTATTTGTATTTGTATTTGTATTTGTATTTGTATTTGTATTGGTATATGTATTGGTATTTATGTTGGTATGAGTATTGGTATAAGTATTAGTATTGATATTGATATTGGTATTGGTACTGATATTGGTTTAATATTGATATTAGTATTAGTATTGATTTTTGTATTAATATTAGTATTAGTATAGTATTAATAATAATATTTGTATTAGTATTAATATTAATATGAGTATTTGTATTAGAAGTAGCATGGAGTATTATACGTCGCAATATGAAGAATTAAGAGTATAGGTGGCATAAAGATATCATCAATTTGGAATAGACGACTAATATTACTTGCGATAATGTCTACTAGGAATTTTCAGTGAATATGAATTTACATCATGAAAATTGTATATTGTGATTCAAATACACATTTGTTGTTTTTATTATATATATAATTATTTACTGTGTTAGTTTATTTGCCCTTTATGCAAATTTTATTGTCTACTCCACTAAATTTGTTTTTTTAGAATCGAGGTGATTTAGTACAAATTGTATTTATTTTTACACCTTTAAGTGATTATGTTTCAGTAATGTGTATCACTGATTGCATTTGAACAATGAAAAATGTGTTTGTTACTCGCAAAGAGATCGGAGATGTCAATGGATGTGTTGTAAAACACTACTTTGATAATTAAGTTTTGTTAAGGATCCGAGTGTATTGAACGAGATAGTTGTACCATTTGGATCAGATAATATATATCTTATTTTATATATCACAATTTTCATTTTTTATATTTTCTTTTATCATTTATTTTGTTTATATTGGTACTTAAATAAAATGGAATTGACATAGTTTTAAATTTTTTAGATGATATCGTATTATATATCAACTATTGACTATTCAAAGTTTTCGTTCGATTACTTTATCTAAAATATATTTTTATTTTTTATATCACCCCATCATTGCAGTAACATCCTTTTCATTCATAAATGTGTTTGATTTATCTCATCGGCGTGTTTTAGTCATTAAAAAATTGTACTTAGAATTGATCCCCGTGCATCGCACGGGTGAGTTACTAGTTCACTTGAAAAATAAAATAAAAATAAAATGAACAAATATAGGCTAATTAAATTTGAAATTGATTGAATCAGGTACAGTTAAACAAACCCAACATGAAATTAAAACCGAATTAACTAGAATTATTCATCATTCTATATTACTAACTACACTATATAGGAACTAGATGAGTTTGGCTATTTCCAGGTTTGTTTTTGCTGCTTCCACTCCATCTTGCAAATCCAAAAACAAGCTTGGAAATAGCCAATTTGCTGCAAATTCATTTACAAAAAAAAAAAACAGAAAAAAAAAGAAAAAGAAAAACAGAAAGCAACAAAAGAAGAACAGTGTCTTTATGCATACTGCCATGCTGAAACTCTGACTCTGATTCTGAAAGCTGACTCTAAATCTTGTGATCTTAGAGAGAGAAGTTCACACACAGACGAACGATTTTTTTGTTTTAGTCAAATCTCGGATTAATGAAAAGAAAAAAAAACAAATTGAAGTTTTAGGGTTTTTGATCAATTATGAAGGGGGTTGGGGCCGGAGGGTACTAATCTTTTCTCAACGCCGTATCTTGGATCAATCTCGTCGGGCGGGGGCGGCGGCGGCGGAGGGAATGGTGGACCGCAGTGGCGGAGTTTTTGGAGGTGGAGACGAATGGCCGGCGGCAGTTGGGCGGCGGAGATTGGGTGGCAGGAATTGTGGCGCCGCCCCACGCGCATCATCGTCATCATGTTGTTGTTGTTGTTGTGCCGGGATTGGGAAATGGGTGACGGGGTCGGGGTGGCGGCGGCGGCGGTGGATGCGGCGAGTATAAAGAGAAGAAACGGTATGGTGATCGATACGAGAATATTTCTGTGGTGATATGAGAAGCTTGAAAACAGAGAACTTCTCATTTTCATGTTCTTCTCTTTTAGAGAGAGAGAGAGTTAGAGAGAGATAGAGAGAGAGGATATATGTTTATGGTTTATTAGTGTTATAAAGGTTATATATATATATATGTGTGTGTATTGGTGATAGTGGTTACAGTTTACAAACTGAACTGCACCCGTTATATATTTGATACTATGATTAATAGTTTTCTTTTTCTTTCTTTTAAGGGTCCCAGAACCACTTTACCGCTCGTACTCTGTCCAAGAACCACTTTATACCCTCGTACTTTTAATTTTGTCGATTTACTCCCTTGTGCTTGTACAATTTCCCAATACAACTCTCTTCGTCAACTTTTTTCGATTTTGACTATGACGCCATTTGGTCAAGAGTCAAAATATTGACGTAAATATTGATTTTTTTTTATTTTGACTCTCGAGATTAGAAAAAAGAAAGTTTCACACATTCATATATTTTTTTCTTTACACTGGGTGGAATCGATCAATTTTTGGGTCTTGATTTTTACTAAGTTAGGGGTTCAATTTGGGGATATCTTGGAAGGGGAAGTGGTGGGAGAAGAAGAAATGACAATATTGACGGATGAGAAACGACGCGTTATAGGCAGTGGCAATTTTGTAATTTACAGAGTTGACCAAACGGCGTCAGAGTCAAAATTGACAAAAGGTGAAGGAAATGGTTGTATTGGAAAATTGTACAAGTACAAGGGGGTAAATCGATGAAATTGAGAGTACAAGGGGGTAAATCGATGAAATTGAGAGTACGAGGGGATAAAGTGTTTCTCAGGTAGAGTACGAGGGGGTAAAGTGGAATTTACCCTTCTTTTAATAGTGCATCAAATTAAACTTAAAAAAAAAATATTTATTTGGTAAATCACGGTCAGCTCTGAACGTAAGGTTGAATTACGAAAAAATCTCTCTTCTTATGGTAATTACAACCACATTTCTCAACTATGAATATTCTCACAAGTCTACTCTTATGAAGGCAATTTCAACATAATCTTCTAGATTCCGTAGAATATTTTGTATTTTTTACTTGTTTTGTGCGAAAATGTCAATTTCAACATAATCTTCTAGATTTCGTGGAATTTTTTGTATTTTGTACTTGTTTTGTGCAAAAAATGTTGTTTATGATGCACCACAATCTTGATATTTACAAGCCAAGAGATACATCTTATGATCATCTTGTTTTAAAATATGGAGCTTAAATGGGGTCGAACGGGTGCAAATCGGAGAATATTCTACATAATCTAGAAGATTCCACTAAATTTGACACCGCGAAGATAGACGTATAAGAAGATTCATAGATCCAAAGACGAGGGGCTTTTTCTTAATTGATCTTACCTATAGCCTATAGGAGTGCTTATTTATTTGTAGTTGGAAAGTCCACGGATAGTTGACCGACCCACACTTTGTGACTTGTGTACTGCAACAGCGCGTCAACTTACATTTGTTTTTATTGTCTTTTGTAAATATTTGCAAATAATATAAAATAAAATAAAATAATGTATTATCGTAAATATATACACGAGTTATGTAATAAATCCACATATATTGTAGAGTAGGGACATAATTCTAGTCCCTGCATTAACCTTGAATCATGCCAATCATCCCATAATAACAAATAGCCATAATAAATATGTGATAATTGATATCATTTCCAATAGGGCTTAAAATAAAAATTACGAAAAAATAAACTAAAAAATCCAATATTCAATTTGGACACGACAATTATCATTATATTGAAGAAGCCCATAATCTCGAACCACAACACTTTGAGCCCAATTCAAGGGGGCCATATGGTATGAGAACTTATTTTAAAAAAAGTTAGTCTTATTTTTAAAATTAATTTTATAATATTTCAAAAATGAATTATGAGTTAATTTTTTTGAACAGAAAAAGCTTCTAAACCCATAATTCAAACAACTTATTAACTAGTTTTTACTAATTATAAGATTTTAAATAAAAGTTGGGTGGTTGTATTTTATTGCAAAACAAAAATCTTAAAAGCTCACGGGCAACTTATTTTTTTATATATATATTTTTAAAAAAAGTTCAATATTCTGTAAGAGTATATAAGTTCTTAAACATCTTATAAGCTTAGGTTTAACGTATTATCATCAAAACAAACTTTTAAGTTGTATTTATATGATAGAATTTAATGACCAACAATTTTTAATCATAATAATATATTAATCCTTAAATTTGTTTTGACAAATTCTTACCTAATGGAATTTAATCTCAAATTAAAAATAATATTTTAATTTTAAAAGAATAAGTGACAAAGACACAAGTATTAAAAAAGAAAATAATAAATAAAATAGAACCAATAATTAATTTTATATTATTTGCTTTCTGATCCAACCAATCCTCAATAATCAATATCCAGCCCCTGTTATTATTTCATCTCTTCAGATCCAAAAGAAAAAAATCTTGATCAAGAAATTCAAATAAAAAATCATGATCCAATTAAAGCTAATTCTTCTTCTACCGATTCTCTGTCATCTCCTTTTTCAATTCACCTGCTCGTCGGAAATCTCCGTTTCCGTCAGCTCCAGATCCATACCCAAGTCCGGCGACCCAATCACCGTCAAATGGTCCGGCATTGATTCCCCATCGGAGCTCGATTGGCTCGGTATTTATTCACCCGCAAATTCTACTCACCAGAATTTCATAGGTTACATTTTCCTTTCGTCCTCGCCCGAATGGCGATCCGGGTCGGGTTCAGTCACCATCCCCTTAATCAACCTCCGATCCGATTACCAGTTCCGGGTCTTCCACTGGACCGAGTCCGAAATCAACCCGAAGAAGCAAGACCACGATCACAACCCCATACCGGGGACCAAACACCTGCTGGCGCGATCCGAAACCGTCCGGTTCGAACCGGGTCGGGGCCCGGATCAGGTTCACCTGGCGTCGACGGGTAAGGACGGGGAGATGCGGGTCATGTTCGTGACCCACGATGGGAAGGAGAGTTTCGTGAAATACGGGTTGACCCGAGGTAAAACGGGTAGGGTTTCGAACACCCGTGTGTCGAGGTACGAGAGGGAGGATATGTGCGACGCGCCGGCGAACTCCAGCATCGGGTGGAGGGATCCGGGGTTTATACACGACGGCGTGATGGTTGATTTAGAAGATGGAAAGAGGTATTATTATCAGGTAATAATAAAAAAAATCATTTCTTTCTCTCACTACTATTTCCAATTTTCAACAATCATGAACTTGCAATTTTTTGTTAATTACAAACAAAAATTGGCAGGTGGGCAGTGATTCTGGGGGTTGGAGCACAATTTACAGCTTCGTCTCGCAAATTAGGGATTCAACTGAAACGACAGCGTTCTTGCTTGGAGACATGGGCACATACACGCCGTACTCGACTTTCGTGCGCATACAAGAAGAGAGCATCGCCACCGTTAAATGGATAAGCAGAGACATCGAAGCTATAGGCGAAAAGCCCGCTTTGATCTCGCACGTCGGAGACATAAGCTACGCCCGAGGCTATTCTTGGTTGTGGGACAACTTCTTCAATCAAATCGAACCCATTGCATCCAAAGTACCCTACCATGTCTGCATAGGCAACCATGAATACGATTGGCCAGCTCAGCCGTGGAAGCCCGATTGGTCTTATTCGATCTACGGGAAAGATGGTGGAGGAGAGTGTGGGGTACCTTACAGCCTCCGATTCAACATGCCCGGAAACTCGTTGGAACCCACCGGAACAAGATCACCCCCCACTAGGAATCTTTACTATTCGTTCGATATGGGTGTGGTCCACTTCGTCTATTTCTCCACAGAAACCAACTTTCTTTCGGGGAGTAAACAGTACGAATTCTTGAAAAACGACTTATCATCGGTCGACAGAAACAAGACGCCTTATGTCGTTGTGCATGGCCACAGGCCGATGTACACAACCAGTTATGAAACGAGAGATGCCCCTTTTAGAGAGAGATTGCTGGCTAATTTAGAACCTCTTTTTGTGGAGAACAATGTTACGGTGGCTTTGTGGGGGCACGTGCATAGGTACGAGCGGTTTTGTCCGCTTAATAACTTCACCTGTGGAAGCTCAGGTTTTCCCGTGCATATGGTGATTGGGATGGCGGGGCAAGATTGGCAGCCTATATGGCAGCCCAGGCAGGACCACCTCGAAGATCCGATTTTTCCTCAGCCCGTTCGATCTTTATACCGTGGTGGTGAGTTTGGGTATGTTAGGCTTGAGGCGAATAGGGAGAGACTTACGTTGTCTTATGTGGGGAACCATGATGGACAGGTGCATGATGTGGTGGAGATTTTGGCGTCGGGGCAAGTCTTTAATGGCCGTGCTAATATGATCGTTGCTGGTGGTGGTGGTGGTGGTGGCGGTGATGGCGGTGTTGTAATTTCGTGGTATGTTAAGGTTGCTAGTATACTGGTTCTTGGCGCTTTTCTCGGGTATGTTGTAGGGTTCGTTTCGCGTTCGAGAAGGGATGCTGCTTCGGAGGCGAAATGGACTGCTGTGAAGAGTGAGGATATTTGAATTTCGTCGAGTGCTGTAAGAATTTCTTCTTGTTTGTAAATCGGTTTTTAGATTGATGCAGTAAGGTACGGCTAAAATGCTTTATATCCGTTTTCTTGTTCCGAGCTTTCTGCTGTAGTACGAGTCGATTCGAGGCTTTCGCACGGGGCTATAATTGAGTGTGCACCGTTGATGGTTGCCCTATTATAGTGTGTAGAATAATATTAAATACTATACTTTTTGTTGATTTTTTTTTAATTTATATTTTTTTGTTGGAATTAGAAGTAACATACTACAATAATTAGTTATACTGCAAGCATCCTTATTTTCAGTGTATTTAATTGTTAAAAAATAAATACTATTTAATTAAACACTATTTATTAAACCAAACTTGGCATCAAGATTCAAGAATTCACTTGTAGATAAGCAAGAATTGCTATTTCACAAGTAATTTGCAGGTTATGTTCAAGAACAAGTTAGTTCACTTGCTGGTAAGAAAACTCTCATAAATTCTTTTATAATGGAAATAAACAAATCAAAATTAAATTTACAACTTGCCTAAACTATTTTCCCAAGAAATGGCTACAGAAACAAGAATATTCAAAAGGGTAAAAAAAATAATGAATTACAAATATAAGCTGATATTTAATATTTAGCTTTCTCTAGTCTATATATAATATAACTATCCAATCAATTTACGTGCACGTTGGTTGGCTCCTTTCACTCGAGAATTTAGTTCGTCGACATCTTCTTGAAGGTCATCAAGAGCCTTGTTCTGCCTGTACAATCATTATCCACCTTTTCTTTGTTATATATTTATTTAAAAAACTAGAAAATTAATCCGTAAGACGAGTAGTAGTTGTAACCTGTCGAGTTCAGATCCCATGCCAACAGCCATGCCCTTCAATTCACCTAATATATCTCCAAGGTCCGATAGTGCATCGTCTTGTTTTGCCTTCTCCAACTAATATTAACATAACATCAACGCCAACAAATTAAAAAAAAAAAAAAGTCAACAAAATCGAATATTCACTCTTCGTAAAGTCAACGAAGATGTACGTACCTCAACTTTCTGCAGAGCGTTTGTCGGTTCGGGAGGAGGTGTTTTAGAGCCTTTGTGTGCTGGAGCTAAACCTAACTTCTCTCTCTGCTCTGCTGAACTTCTCTTTCCTGTAGTATTATCATCTGTAGAACAAACAAACTAATCGTCAATTATATATATGCGCTAATAATCACACGATTAATGCAGCCAACGAGTTCGATTAACGAATAGGGGAAGATTGTCGAGAAAAAAAAACCTTTGGAAGTTTTCGGGCCTGTAATGTTCTTCGTCTTCTTAGGCTTCCACGGCATAGAAAACATGCCTCCGAGATTATTCAATAATTTCTCGCCCTGCAAGAGAAAATCATTTAAAACCATCGTCTCCTCGAAAGGAGTTTATTGCATTTAGCACCCTGTGTTATACTGATATTGCTAAAAACTCCCCGTGTGAGAAATATTATAGCAAACGCCCCCCCCCTACGATGCATTTCTTTTAACTCACAACCCCCTAAATGGTGAGTTTTTGGGGGGTAGTTTGCTAATATTTTTATAACGCAAAGAGGGTGCTAAATGCAATAAACCCGAAATGAATCTTGAAATAGTTGTACAACACACTTTCTAGCAAAACATTGCATTTCATGCGTTAGAGAGGGAAAAAAAATATCAACTAACTGCATCGGAATTAAAAAAAAGAACGACAATGTCGATTAAGTAAGTGAAACTGTTAGACCTTGCTGAGGTCACGGTCCATGTCAGCAGCCATGACATGCGTACGGTGGATCTGCTCTCCCTGCTGGTGCAGAGTGTCGAGTGTCTTGGTGGCGTCTTCTCTAATATCTTCGGCAATTCTCAAGCAATTGTTGACCGACTTAGTCGTCTGCTCGGCCTGGTCAACTGCGTAGCCCTCCAATTCTTGAACGGACATACTTTCTAGATCTTTCTTCTTGTGCTTGTTCCTCAAAGAAGATGCCGGCCCTCTTCCGAAAAAGTCGTCATCGGAATCGTCCGGAATGATAAGTGCCGGTTCGGAAGAAGTTCTTCTTGCAGGTGTAATCGTTGTGCTCTTCTTGGCGCCTGATTCTTCGTCGGAATCGAAAGGGTTTGTCGCGTCCACTGATTGCTGCCGGGGCGGTTTCTCTGCGGGCGATTTCTTAAAGCCGAACATTTTTTTTTGCTGCCAATCGGTATGTTCTACCTAAAATGAAATTGCTCATCTTAGAAACTCCTCAAATCCTAAATGACTAACATCTTGAAAGATAATTAAGAGATTTATGATCTCTCTCTCTCTCTCTCTCTCTCTCTCTCTCTCTCTCTCTCTCTCTCACACACACACACACACACACACACCACAAAGCATAAAATTCCCTCTAATTGAATAAAGTACACATATTGTTAACATAAACATATGCATACATATACAAGACATAAGGAATCAAACAAAACCAAAAAAAAAAAAGGATATTTTTTTTTTGATTTTAGGGCTTCTCGCCATCAATCGACTCGATTTAAGAAATCAATTGGGTTCGAAACATGAATAATCATAAATCAATTCAAAATCATCAAAATCGATGATAAAAACCCATGCAATTAATCACCTGATCAGGCCTAAATGATTTCAACCGGCACAAGAAAACAACAGAATCATTCTCAGGAAAACAAATAGAGAAAAAAAAAAAAAAAAAAACAAACCTTTTGAAGTAAAACGGAATGAATTTTCAGGATGATCAGATTCCGTAACGTATTATGAAAAGATGCCCAACAGATAGATGAGAAAATGCCCGACAGAAAAAAAAAATTAGAGATGCCGAGGAAAAACAGGGGGGCCAATTTTCTCGACCGTTGTCGCTGAGGATCTTTCGCGGGTTTTTTTTATCATCTAGAAAACATATGGGCTTTGATTTGGGCTTTTTGTACATCGCAAGTATATATTTTCCTAATTGCATGTCACCCCTATAAATTTCTAATTTTTGCACTTTACCCTCTACAAATTAAAAAAAAAAAAAGTGAATGCGCCCCCTTCAGAATATTAGTTTTGTTTCACATTGCCCCGATAACAATATTTCGATTGATTATTTATCGGAATTGTGTGTCTCTGTTGCACATTGTCCCTTTAAATATTATTTTTATTGCATGTTGCCCGTTATTTTTATTGCATGATGTCCATAGAAAATTATTTTTTAGGGCAAAGTGCAACCTAAACAATACTTTGAGGGGACGTTATCCCTTATTTAAACTTTTAAGGGGGAAAATGCAAAAATAGAAAATTTATAGGGAGTGAAGTGTATTTTGTCCTTTATAAAATTTAGATCCCAATTATTTGACAAAAAATATTTATATTGTCTATTAAATATCTTCAAAATTCCATGCATAAAATATTTAATTAATCAACAATTTCCCTTTATAATTACAAAGGTATTCATTTGTTGTATGATAAGAAAAATTGGTACAAACATTTGGAAGAAATTCAGAAATTAAATTTGATTAATATATGTAATTAACAATCAATAAATAGTATAATGAAAACGAGATATTTGAAGACCAATTTATTCCTTGGGGGCATTTAGTGGTAGTGAATGAAAAGACAAACGTGCCCTTGTAACGAACGACTGCACTTGAGAGAAAAAGGAACAAGAAAAAGGTTGGTGACAACTAATTTTGAGTCCCACTCTTTTTGTATTGTTCTTGTTTGCACTCTCTTTGCTGTAGTTTTTTGTTTCCACATTTTGGTGATATTCTCTACAAATATCTATATAGCATGATATAGATTAGATATTACTATATATATATATATATATATATATATATATATATATATATATATATATATATATATATATATATATATATATATATATATATATATATATATATGTTGATGTGCATACATGCAAAATGTTATAAATCTACACACACACAATTAAATATAAACTTTTAAAATTATGCGAGTAAAACATGGAACAAATCGAACTGAAACGAGGCGGAACAATTTAAAAAAAAACATAAGTAAAGTTTTAAATAAAGTGCTATCAACTAATATTTTTTCAAAACATACATTATATCATGGTAGTTAAACTCACGAGATATCGCGATATTTATCGCGATACGGTACGGTCCCAATTAAAACGATACAACTCGCACTCTGTATCGGCTATATTTAAATATCGGTAAATATCGCGAGATATCGTATCGTATCGCCATATCACGATACGGTACGATATTTACGATATTAGTCAAAATATTTAAAAAACAAAAAAAAAAAAACAAAAGATTCACAATTTCAGGACTGAAAATCGGATTTCAAAATAACCCTTCAAATTCACAATCCTATTCCACCTTTCTCTCTTCAATTTCTTCAAAAACTATTACCTTATGGCAACCCTAACTCAATTTTCATAGATTCTTGTTATTTTTTTGCGATTCAAGTGCGAGTTTGACTGAGTTTTGCGTAATTTGAACGGAATCGCGATTTAAAAGCACTTTTTCGTCCTTTTTGTCCTCAATTAGCCTTGGGTTTGTAGTGATGGGTTTGCTTAATTGAGGTTGGTTACTTGATTTGTGGTGATTGATTCAATTTTCACCTTATTTGAGGTGTTTGTGCGATTTTCAGAATTGATTGAAGAGATTAATGAACACGAGGATGAAGACAATCGTTTGACATTGGTTGATGAAGAAGATTTAAGTGACATTGATCTTGAAGATTATGAGTTAGTTCTTTAGAAATGAGGAATTCAAATTTGAACTTTGTTAATGTTATTTTAAGAGCAACTATGATTTTTTTTTTTCCTATTTTATAATGCAATGTTGAAATTTGAAACTTTTTTACTTTAAAATATTAAATTTTACATATTTATAGTATTTCTATTATGTAAATATATATATTTTATTATTTTTAATAGTTGGTTAAATATCATGCGATACGAGTAAAAAATCAAGATCTTGTGACAAATTGTTGTGGAGATATTATCAAAATTCAAACAACAAAAAATAAAATAAAATAACATTATGGGCAAATTGCACATCACCCCCTGCAAATTTCTAATTTTTGCACTTAACCCCTCAAAATTTTTAAAAGTGAATGTCCCCCTTCAAAATATTATTCTTGTAACATATTGCCCCGATAGCAAAATTCCGATGGATTATTCATCGGAATTGAGGATTTTTGTTGCACGTTGCCCCTTAAAAACATTACATTTTTGCACAATACCCCTTTAAAATGTTATTTTTATTGCACAATGTCCTCTAAAAATAGGCCAATGGCGGAAAGTACAATCAATATAAAAATTCGAAGGGGGATATCCATTTTTATAAGTTTTGGGGGGGAAAATGCGCAAAATAGAAATTTATGGGGGCAAAGTGCATTTAATCCTAAAACAATAGATAAAATAATAAAGAATAAAAATATCTTTTCCAGTGGTGTGAAACCAACCAACCAAATTTCCCTTCCCCCTCGAGCAGCCGCGCTTTTACAGCTTCATCAACTTCTTCAATCTTTGATCAACCCTGAAAACGAAGGTCGATTCACAGAGAATTAATGGAGGTTTCAGCACTGTGTAATTCACACACAGTGAGCTCCGCCACCAGCATTGCTCTGTTAACTAACCACCGCAAATGGGAGTTCTCATTCAACAAACAAACGCCGTCGTTTCGTTCCCGCAGCTCCTTCTTCATCATCAAAAACGTAGCCAGTAAGAAACAGACCCAGAAACAACAACAACAAGAACAAGGTTAATTTAATTTTCTACAGCAACCCTAAATTTTAAAAATCCTGTCTTGAAATTGCATTTTGCACCCTGTTTTCTCTGCTCCATACCTGATAATTCCCCACAAATTTCAAATTTCCCCCAATTTTCGAGATGCTATTTATATATATATATATATATATATATATATATATATATATATATATATATATATATATATATATATATATATGTGTGTGTGTGTGTGTGTGTGTGTGTGTGTGTGATTATTACTGCCACTAACTGTGTTGAAAGATTGAATGAAATGAAACCCTTGTGATTTTCATAGGGGGTGCATTGGATGCACTGAAGCCAGACTCTGCATCGATTGCGTCGAGTATAAAGTACCACGCGGAGTTCACTCCATCGTTCTCTCCCGAGCTTTTCGAGCTTCCGAAAGCGTACTACGCCACCGCCCAAAGCGTTCGCGACGTGCTCGTTGCGAACTGGAACACCACGTACGATCACTACGAAAAGGTCGACGTAAAGCAGGCCTACTATCTATCCATGGAATTTCTCCAGGTTCGATATATATGTATATGTATATGTATATATATTTCCATCTTTATCAAAAAAATCAATATTGTTCTTGATTTTCAATTTAATTTTATGTGTCGATAGGGTAGAGCATTGTTGAACGCGATCGGTAATTTGGAGCTCAAAGGGCCTTACGCGGAGGCGCTCAAGAAGTTGGGACACGATTTAGAAGATGTAGCTAAACAGGTGAGAAGGGGTTTTTGGTAAGTTTTCGACGAAGTGTAGTCGAATGTTATCAACCGTTAATGTGTTTTTGTAGGAACCGGATGCAGCGCTCGGTAATGGTGGATTAGGGCGGCTTGCTTCTTGCTTTCTCGACTCAATGGCTACACTTAATTACCCAGCTTGGGGTTATGGACTTAGATACAGATATGGTTTATTTAAGCAGCTTATTACCAAAGATGGTCAAGAAGAAGTTGCTGAAAATTGGCTCGAGGTACGAAAATATCTTCGCTATATTTTCTCAACGGTTTTTTTTTTTTTTTTTTTTTTTTTTTTTCCGCGTAATTAAATTCTTAAATATTTGGACTAGATGGGAAATCCGTGGGAAATAATACGAAACGATATTTCCTATCCCATTAAATTCTACGGAGAAGTCGTCGAAAGTAGTTCCGGTAACGGAAAGAAAGAATGGATTGGAGGAGAAAACATAGTTGCTGTTGCCTATGATGTTCCGATACCAGGTTACAAAACCAAAACCACCATCAACTTGAGGCTGTGGTCAACAAAAGTCAACTCAGAAGTTTTCGACTTGCGTGCTTTTAATAACGGAGATCATCCAAAAGCGTACGAGGCCATGAAAAGGGCCGAAAAGGTATGTCTGAAAATTAAAGTCCCTTTTTTTTCAGACAGTCCGATATTTCCGAAAAATATGACCGCTTTGTTTCTTTTTCCGGAACAGATTTGCTATATTTTATACCCAGGCGACGAGTCGTACGAAGGGAAAACACTTCGACTGAAGCAACAATACACACTATGCTCAGCTTCTTTACAGGATATTGTATCGAGATTTGAGAGGAGATGTGGCGAATTGGTAAATTGGGAGAATTTTCCGGAAAAAGTTGCTGTGCAAATGAACGATACTCACCCGACTCTGTGTATACCTGAGTTGATTAGAATATTAGTGGATGTGAAGGGGTTGAGTTGGAACGAAGCATGGGCTATCACTCAAAGGTATAAAATGTGTCAATCACTTGTGATTTTGTTCGTTCTTAAATCTTACTGTCGGTTTGTTGTAATATATATAGAACTGTGGCGTACACTAACCATACGGTTCTTCCTGAGGCTTTGGAGAAATGGAGTTTGGATCTTCTTCAAGAACTTCTTCCTCGACATGTTGAGATTATAAGACTGATTGACGAAGAGGTATTTCGCTTTCTTGACTTTGCTCGAAAAAACAAGTCACATATTTGTGGGTTTTTTTTTTTTAATTTTAAATGCAGCTTGTGAGTACAATTGTCGAAGAGTATGGTACAGAGGATCTGGATTTGCTGAAGGAAAAGCTGAACGAAATGCGGATTTTGGACAATATCGAACTACCTTGTGCTGTCTTAGATTTACTTGTTAAGTCACACGAAATCCCTGTCGAGAATTCTGTCCAAACAGAAGAAGAAGATTCCGAATCTGATGAAGTGGCACAAGTCAGTGGCAAAGAAGAAGAAGAGAAATCTACCGACGAAGATAAGGAAATTGAAGTTCCAAAGGTGAGCCCCATTGATATAGTCAAGTCAGCGTTTGAACCCGATCCAAAACAACCGAAGTTAGTACGCATGGCGAATTTGTGCGTAGTTGGAGGACATGCTGTAAACGGGGTCGCAGAAATCCATAGCGAAATCGTTAAAGAAGAAGTCTTTAATGCATTTTACAAGGTAATTAATTAATTAACATAGGACTCGTATTTCTTTCTTGCTTGCTAGAATAACGATATATCTTCAGCTGACTTGGAATTTTTTATATTTTTTTTTATATTTTTAAAATGTAGTTATGGCCGGAGAAATTTCAGAATAAAACTAACGGTGTCACACCGAGAAGATGGCTCGGGTTTTGCAATCCAGAGCTCAGTAACATCATAACCAAGTGGACCGGATCGGAAGATTGGCTGATAAACACCGAAAAGTTAGCGGAGTTGAGAAAGGTAAGATAAAGTAGTAGGTTTTTTTTTTTAAAGAAGTCGTAGGGGGGCCACGGCCCCCACTCCCGGTAACGGTTAATTCATTTCTTGAAATGCTTATATAGTTTGCCGATAGCGAAGAGCTACATTCCGAATGGAAGGAGGCGAAAATGAACAAGAAATTGAAACTCGTTTCTTTTCTCAAGGAGAAAACTGGATACATTGTCACCCCAGACGCAATGTTCGACGTGCAGGTTATAATTTTGCTCTATATTTTTTTTAATTCACAAAATTTATCGTCTAATAAATAACGTTGTGTGTATATATATATATATATATATATATATATATATATATATATATATATATATATATATATGGTGGTAATATTCTAGATAAAGCGCATCCACGAGTACAAGAGACAGCTGTTGAATATACTGGGAATCGTTTATCGATACAAGAAGATGAAGGAAATGAGCGCTGAGGAGAGAAAATCTAAATTTGTTCCGAGAGTTTGCATATTCGGAGGGAAAGCATTTGCTACTTACGTACAAGCTAAGAGGATCGTGAAATTTATTACCGATGTGGGGGCCACGGTAAATCATGATCCTGAGATAGGTGACCTTCTCAAGGTATACACAAACATACATACATATATTATTCTCTAGTCTTACAAATTAAGATACATGGTAACATTAAAATTTATTAAGTGATTAACCATTTTGTTTTGTTCTGTTTTTTTTGTAGGTCATCTTCGTACCGGATTACAATGTAAGTGTTGCCGAAGTTCTTATTCCTGCCACTGAGCTGTCTCAACATATCAGGTACTTCACCTAAACCATATACATACATACATACATACATATATATATATATATATATATATATATATATATATATATATATATATATATATATATATATATATATATATATATATATATAAGTACATCTACTTACAGCCCTAACCTCTCTCTCTCTCTCTCTCTCTCTCTCTCTCTCTCTCACATAGCACGGCCGGAATGGAGGCAAGTGGAACAAGCAATATGAAATTTGCAATGAATGGGAGCTTACTTATAGGAACATTAGACGGTGCCAATGTTGAAATAAGGGAAGAAGTTGGAGAAGACAACTTCTTTCTCTTCGGTGCTCGTGCGGACGAAATTGCCGGCCTTCGTAAAGAAAGAGCTGAGGGAAAGGTATTTTACGAGACGTAAAAATTCAATAAATCCCATATTAAACAAATATATGCATACTTGTAGTATATGTGTGCATGGTGTGCAGTTTGTGGCGGATCCTAGATTCGAAGAGGTGAAAGAGTTCGTTAAAAGCGGTGTATTCGGACCCTACAACTACGACGAAATGATGGGCTCTTTAGAAGGAAATGAAGGCTATGGCCGAGCGGATTATTTCCTAGTTGGCAAAGATTTTCCGAGTTATCTCGATTGTCAAGAAAAAGTTGACCAGGCTTATAGAGATCAAAAGGTGCGTTTTTTTTCTTGCCTGCTGTGAATTCCCTACTTTTCCATGTGTTTTGATCTATGCATACAAGATAACCTTGCAAAATCGAAAACGAGTGTATATATAGAAATGTTTGTTATTACATTGTGATTTTATCTTACACTGAAAAAAGTTGTTATATTTTGGATATGCAGAATTGGACCAAGATGTCGATATTGAACACGGCTGGTTCGTCAAAGTTTAGTAGTGACCGTACGATCCATCAGTATGCGAGAGAAATATGGTCGATCGAGCCCGTCTTGTTACCATGAAATAGAAAAACAATTTAGAAACACACTTTTTAAAGTTACAATCGATCTCCACAAAGATTGCTTAATTAAGCCAATTTTTTTTAGTACGATTATTGATGTGGCTAATATAGCTATAGAGTTCTTTCCTTGAGTGTATTTTCGTGTTCGTTCTTTCGTTGCAAATTTGTACGACTATATATAGTGAAGTATACTTGACCACGGTTCATTTATGTAACAACTACAAATCCGCGGCTGTCGCAAATTATCGATCGAGATTAACTGATCGTTGTGAGCTATTAGTTAACCGACCGTTCGATCGTTTAAATTTAATTATTGATAATAAATAAAGGAATAATAAATAAAGGAATACACCTTTTTAGTTGTGGTCCATCTTATGATAATATTGAAATCCACAAAACATAGTGAAATGACCACTTAAAGTTTGCATGATTATTGAAAGTGCACTCAATTTAGGGCAAAATATTGCAAGGTTCATGCATGGGTTTTCTTCATTTTCTTGATTCCAATCATTAGTGAGTAACATTTTATAAATTTTGTGTAATCAAAGAAAATTATCTAATTCCACGTGGACTGGAAATTTCTTTTATTTACAATTTCCCATTTAACTTTGATTTTTTTTTTTAAATATTGAAAATTTTATTTGGGCATTGTTATACTATTAATGAAACAAGATTGATGCGGTCAACAATAAGTTAACTCGAATCACTTCAAGATAATTCTCGAACTTGCAATAAATATCCAAGAACCGAAATAATTCTTCGATAATCTTCTTCAGTTGGGAGAAACGAGGTGTTTCATGCGTAAAAAAAACACACGTTAGGGCATAGGATGCAAAAACCATCCGATACTTAAGCCAGTCCACGTCCGAGAGAAAAATATGTAGAGAATATAGGCAAGGTTGTAAAAAGCGGTAATCGGGTCCGAGTCGGTCAGGCACCGATTCACGATTAATCGGTAATAAATCGGAAATAAATCGGTTTTTAAAATTTAATATAATATATATCTCTAGATATTATTTATAAATACTCGAAACATATATAAAAAGATATTTAAACATAGTTATATCTACATCATGTATATATTCTTAATAACATAATAAAAGTTTAATAATTATAAGATCATAATACATAAATATCCTTATAAAATATAAATAAAAAAAACAATTTTTTTGAATTTACATTTATTCTTGAACATTTCTGGCATACATCATTAGTTCTTTAATAACAATTAATATAAACAAAATAAGGCATAAAATCATATTTTCTTTTATTAAAATCCCAACTTTTATTTTGATTATAAGAAGAAAAAAAAAAAAAACCAATTTTGACCGATTTTTGCCACCGAGTTTGACCCGCCTTAAAGCTTTGACCGCCTCAGACCGCCTAAAACCGCCTCACAGACAAAAAACCGATTTTTCAAACCTTTACACTAAAATCGTAAAGATTTCGGACCGTCTCCACCTCGGAGACCGATTAATCGGCCGCCTCGGCCGATTTTTTAGAACACTGAATATAGGCAAAATGTTCTGCAGTAAAATGATAATTCATTAAACCTCTGCAATTTTATCAAAATTATCTTATCACTTAATTTTAATTATATTAAATAATATATATATTGAGTGGTATATCTAGTTTTTCCTGTCATTTTCTTGATTGTCCTTATTGGAATTAATGTATCCGAATTTGTTGTGTAAAAATCATGACTGCGACACCACATACTATAATAAATTAATTAATTAATTAATTAATTATGAGTTGCATTAAATCATATGTAAAGAGAAGATGAGGTGTTTTGACATGATTAAGGATTACTAAAATGTTAAATGTCGTTTCAATTTTACTAATGTCGTTTTGACTTCGAACCTGATTTTGACATATTTCTATTTGAATTTTTGCAAAATTCGAAACACGAAAACTGTAGTCCTTTGGGTTAGCTTTCTAATCCAATTTACATCCGCTAGATTGGATGTCGTGTGACAAAGTTATGCATGAATAAGTCACATTTTGAATTTAGATACCTCAATACATCAAAGTTGTGGACATTATTTATTGATTCATGTATATTGTATATTTCTCGTCCGACATCCAATTTTGGTGATTCAAGTTGAATTAGAAAACTAACTCGTTATACTACATATTCTATTTTTCGGGTTCTGCAAAATTTGAAATTAAAAATGATCAAAATCACATTTGAAGTCGAAAACGGTATTATTGCTCGAACAACATTTATCACATCCCTAAGGATTAAAGATAACCTCTAACTACCACTATCTCTAAGTACTACTGTATATAATATATATATATATATATATATATGTATAATTAATTAACCGTCGATTTGTTGTCGGTTGGCAGTAATCCACCGTCAGATCAGTGTGCTCAATTCCTTCGTACCTTATCTTTGTAATTATTGTATATAATCATAATTATTTGTTGAAACTTACTTTTCCAAGCAAAACAACTCCATTATTTTTTTTTTAAATGAAGACACGTTTTTTATATAATTTTTTAAAATATTTTGCACCATAACTTTAGACAAACAATTATTTTATTTTATCACGTTAAAACCACTCGATTTTATTTATCAGTCGAATCCAATCTGTGTAAAATAGCAATTGATACTGTAAGTAGAAAAATAATGTGAATAAAATATTTTTGGAAGCTTTATATCCAATGGGGAGTAGTGGCGCACAAAAGTTAAAAATAATTTGGAAAAGATTAATGCGTGGCCCTTTAATATGGTCCATTAAATATTGGGTGGAAGTGGTAACCACTATTTATATATATATATATATATATATATATATATATATAAATGAATGCATCCAAATAAACATAAAACAAAGAGAAATAAAGAATACGTGATGAATTTACTCTTTACATAATGTCTATATGCATGTATCAAGATTTTAGCAAGTGATCGTCTGTGTCAATTGATCAAAACTCGAATATTCTTGCCAACAATCAGTAGATTAAGTTTGTGACACATGAGCTTTAGTGTGATTTACGGACTCACACATGAACTTTAATTTAGTGTGGTTTACTAGCCCTTTTTTCGGTGTTTATTTATTTTTATTTTATTTTTTAAAAATAATTTTCTATTCGATTCACAATTTAACAACCATATATTTATCTATCTAAAATTAGAGTACAATAAAAAAATAGGATAAGAAATTCGAACCCGAGACAAAAAGGATGAGATTTAACTTTGAAGTATAGATTCACTTCTACTATTAGCAAAGAAGAATATGTGCTATTGATACATGTTAATTAATAATTCATTAATTAATTCATGCATTAGCATATATACTTAATTAGGCAAGATTGCACTATGTATTTGGTCTACTAACCAAACCCTAAGCCGAGGAACGAGATGGAACTTTTTTAAATGAGTGGATTTTATTGGTTTTATTTTGAATCGTTAAAAAACTCCTCGTGTCATTAATATAATAATATTTGGAAAAAATAATCGTTCTATAAACCCAAAATTAAACTTGAAGAGAAAGCTAAAAAAAAAGGGGCTCTTTTATTACACGGTTTCAGTAAGTAGACGTAACTATTTTTAGACGCAGAGCAAAATGGAGCCAGGATTTTATATAAAAATATTTTTAAAAAATATTGTGTACGATAGTATTAATGGTCTCCCTTATAATTTTTTATTTATTTTAGCTTCACTAGAATTATTAATTATCATGATTATTATTTGTTAACAAATTCATTTTTTTTTTAATGAAAAACTCGAAGAGAATGAAAGACAAAAAGGCCAATCAACATTTTTTGCACACAATTCATGCGCGTGGTTCGAGGAGGTACTACTCTATCTCCAAAATCATCCCCTCTCTCTCTCTCTCTAGAAACTTTTCTAGAGAGAGAAAAGGACAAAAATAATAATAAATGAGACCATCGAATCAAAATTGAAAATCAGCACCACTACGCATAATTATTTTTCTTTCCTCTTTCGTGAAACCCTAGCTTTCTCTCACTGAGTCTGTATATCTTTCTCCTTTGATTCCTATTCCATAATTCTCCAAACATTTGTCAATTAGGTTATGGCCGGTCAGGAGAAGGCGGATCCCGAGTTCAACGCCGAGTCAACCTGGGAACTCGGTTGCCCTGACGCCGCCAGTCATGATTACTTCTTCGCTAGCGATTATCGAGAGAGCACCATACTCAGCGAGTTCGGTTGGAATATTCCGGCAGCCGATTCCAGCGGCGTATGTGGCTGCGACGGTGGTTTTATAATCGGTTCGGATCCGATGGATCCCGATTTGGCTGATTCGTCAGCTCATCGGAGCAGTACTGTTGAGCAGACGGTGGCGGACGCTTCGATTTCGGCTTCTCCGTCGAATCAGTCGCTGTCATCGAGCTCCTCCCACGAGGATCCGCCGGAGAAATCGATAACCACCAGTGTTTCATCCGCCGCCGCCGCCAATTCGCCGTCGGACACAGCGTGAGTTGTGTGTTAGTAACTGCATGCATGTGTGGTTAGATCTAGGGTTTTATTTTTTTCCGGCAGAAAATAACGGAAACGTTAGGTAAAACTTACCGGAGAAAAAATATGCCGTTATCCCGGTCCGTACAGTACCTGCGTTAGATATTTTTGTTCACGCAAACACGAAGGTGGGATAGGGCATTTGCGGTATTTTACGAGAATTCGGGGGGCTTTTAGGGTATTTCGCCAAGAAAAAAACGAATTATTCATTCATGGACCAGATTCAGCCGCTATTGCGGCGGCAATAACGTGTCATAAATTCTTTCTTCTTTATTTTTCATTTTCGATTTTAAAAAATAGTCAACACTCCTACAACTCAATAAGATTAAATAATTATCTATTTCCCCCAAATATATATATATATATAATATTCTCGTAAGGCATGATGTAGCGGTTAAAGCAAGTTGGGTCGATTGACCAAAATTCGAATTCATTTGCCAATGTTCGAAATGTCTAGTTTGTCACGCAGTTAACCTAGTGCGGTTTGGGCATTCGTTAGTTAACCATGTTTGCATGCATTATCCGATATTTCACATATACTGTGACGAAAAGTTAAAAGAATATAATCTCTTGAGGGAATTGAATTAGTTAACTAACCTTATAGTACAAATTTAAAATTTGGAGCAAATAAATATATATATTTTTTTTTCACGTAGAAACCAGCTCGATCTGAAAATTTAAAATTGAAAATCGAAATCACGACTACCAGCATTTATATTCTGTATTTTTTCAGTGGATCATGAATGAAGGTCGAGTAGCGCCTATATTAATAATTTGCAGGACTAAGAGTAGCAAAACAACAACGGGGCAAAAACGAATCCAGCAGCCGCGTTTTGCATTCGTCACCAAAAGTGAAGTTGATCTTCTTGAAGATGGCTATCGATGGCGAAAGTATGGACAAAAAGCTGTCAAAAATAGCCCATTTCCAAGGTATACATATACCTCTATATATATATATATATGTAATTGGTACATGAATTAATATTGAGCATGAATTTAACAATTGAATGACTTTAGCATTATATTCAAGCGAAATTGAGCTTTTTTTGAGAAATGGAAATACATGCATAGTATAAACAAATATTTATATGATATAATGATCAGGAGTTATTACCGGTGTACAAACAGCAAATGTACGGTGAAAAAGAGAATCGAAAGATCATCGGACGATCCCTCGGTTGTGATAACTACATACGAAGGACAACACTGTCACCACTCAACTGGATCATACCGTACCACTCTGCAGGATAATATTCCATTTTCAAGATTCCTATTAAGCTCTTCAAATAATCCTCAGTTGTTACATGATTCTATGCCCATCGCACAATCTCCGCCAAGTGTTCAGGGCCACCACCACACCGCCGCCGGACAAGAGCCGCCGCCACCTCTTGGACTACTCGATGATATCGTGCGGCCACCTGGAATGCGAAATGGATAGCATATATATACATGCATGCATCCATATACATTTATCTATTTCATTCAGCATGAATTTTCATTATTGTATATATAGATATATATGGAGTTCTGTTTCCTTGATTATTTACAAGAAATGGGCTTTGTAAATGTTGTGTAGATTTTTTTCGATCATTGAAATAAATGGAAATTTTGAAATGAAAGAAAAATCGTATCAAAATCAACGAAATTAAAAAATAAAAAAGTTTGGAGTTGTATAAATATATGTCATTATAACAACTTAAATGCAGCTACGTACTTCTCGTTTTATAATCCTCTCAGAAGTTAGTTTCCTCCTCGAGACTTCAGTTCACGCATATTGATCTCCCTCGGCCAATCCACGAGCTCCACCTCAGCAAGGTTGTTTGTTGTTATTCTCCTGTGATCAATCATCCAGTGTGCGTATACTAATTAGTTACTTGTTTGGCACACCTCAGATTCCTTTAGCATCAAAGCCATTCATCTTGATGATCGATTCAAACACATTTTAATGCCACTATTGAGGATCGGATAATGCACTAGATCGTTTTCCTTTCTTTGTACATGACACCCCTATTTTCGCTTCGAAATTTTAATCAAAATTTCAAACTTTATGTATTATTATCATTTTTTTATCCAAAATAAATTATTTTGCTTATTCAAATGTGCTCTTAAGACTGAATGTCTATGTTTGGTAAGCTTCTCGAATTCTTTTTCATAAGCCCCAATTATTAAAATGTTATTAGCTAACAATTAAAAAATTAGTTCTTATGATAGATATACAATCTCTTGGAATTTATTTTGGATTATGCATAGAAAAGATAAGTTGGTATTTTTTTTCGTTTTTACCATAGAAAATAATTTGAATCTATGAATTAAAAATACAAATTTCTAATTTTTTAATAAAATATTTCGATCCAAAAATGTAGTTGGTGGTTATTAATAAATAAATAAAAAATTAAATTAAAGAAAAAAAAAAGGTAGGTGGTGGGCCAAAAGGTAGGTAAGGCCCACAGGGTACTTAGGAAACCTAGTTCTGGCCCATAACTTCACATTGTATATATTGGGCCCTACACGTGATCCAGAAACAACGAACTAATATTCTAATAAGGACACGTGTCGAAATAACTTCATTTTTCAATTTTATTTTTGAATTAAAATTCTCCAGTCACATTCCAGATGACATTATAAGTTGGAAAACTTTCTGATACTTTTATAAACTGAAATGATTTGTGCAGACCAAAATTAAACATTCAGGCACATTTTTTACCATTCTTCAAAAAACAAAAAGTAAAAAAACTCAAAAACTCTCTCAACCTTTCGATTTTCTTTCGCAAAGCCCGTGCAAATCGTCAACAGATCGGAGGTAATTTTTACGTTTTTACGATCCTCTTGTTATGTAGATTACGAATCCGGAAAAAAAAACGAAAAAAATCGGACTTTGGCCTGCCCGTGTGAATTTACACGAGCGCATCCACTGTGCTCGTGTAAATCCACACGAGCAGGCCTTTTTATATATATATATATATATATATATATATATATTTTTTTTTTTTTTATTGCTCGTGTAAAAACACACGAGCGTTTGCAAAGGGCTCGTGTGATTTCACACGAACGCTTTTCAAACGCTCGTGTGTTTTTACACGAGCAGATTAATTTTTTTTTTTTTTTTTGTTTTGAATTATAAGATGCTCGTGCAAAAACATGCGAGCATTTCAACAGTGCTCGTGTGAAATCAGATGAGCACTGTTGAAATGCTCGCATGTTTTTGCACGAGCACAACAATTTAAATTTTTTTTTTTTATTGGGTAGGAATAGTACAAAAGGTAAATATTTATGGTAAAAAGGTAAAAAATCATGGTAAAAAAGTGCATGAATGTTTAATTTGGCCTGCGTATATCATTACCCTTTTATAAATCCATTTAAATAATGACAGCCATTAACCAGCAAATAATTTTCATTTTTATTTTTTTCTGGGATAAATTACTCGTATACGGTATCAAATTTAGTGGATTCTTCTAGTTTATGTGGAATATTCTTTAGTTTGAAACAAGAAAATGAAACAAGATGATCATAAGATGTGTATCTCGACTTGTTAATATCAAATTGTGGTGCATCAGAAACTGCATGTTTGCACAAAACGAATACAAACTAAAGAATATTTCACGGAATCTAAAAAAATATGCTGAATTCGACACCACAAGGGTGAATGTGTCAGAAGATTTATAATTTGAAGATAGCTCTAGTTACTCAAACGAAATAGACTTTTTCATAATTTAATCTTAATTCAAGGTCGATGTAATTTATCTTTTTTTTTTTTTTCTAAACAAAACATGTATATATAGAATAATAGATAGCATTTGCTTCACATACTTCCCACAACTGCTGGCTGCCACCTTACACTAATGAAGTTAAAAAAAGCCAAGAAAAGATATACTTTTTAAAGTAGGGTGTGGAAGTGCCAAACAAGTATGTGAATTTTTTTATATATTTCTCAAAAAGTCAAAAGAAAATGAACTTTTAAAATACTCAAATGGCACCAAATAAATTGGATCTCAAGTTTGTTAGGTTGAAAACATCATTCTTCCAATTTGCAATATTACATAATTTATTTATTTAAAAAAAAAAAGGAGGGGGGGGGGGGGGGGGGGGGGGGGGGGTGGGTCATAATCGAATGCAGTGGACGGTTGTGTGTGCTGAATGCACTACGATATTCGACTATGCGCAATTCTTACCAAAATTCGATTTTTTATAAAATGAATGGTGGTAACTTGTACTTCAATCAAAGCAACCAAATATGCCATAAGACAACACTAGTGATGTTCTCATGACACAAACTTTAGCTTCCTTCCTTCACAAACACTTAAAATCTTCACCTTTTTTTACTTGAAGACACACTTAATCTATTTTTTTTTTAACCACTGTGATTATTTATGATGATAGAGACAATTAATTATATTTTAGTTAATTACAAAACCACTTAAGTAAACAACAAACTGTGGCTGAGTTAACCAATGGATGCTGTCTTGATTAGGACAAAGGACTCTCTAATTAAGATTTGAGATGCATACTTTTGTGTTGTATGGAAACTGCCAAAACTAAATCATAAAAATTGATGCAATATTCAATAAGAGAATAAAATGAATCAAAAATAAAAAAATCTTAAAAGTTTTTTACCATGCTAAATGCTTCAAATGAACAAAAAACATAATCTTTGGAGATGCAAAAATCGAAGCATGTTTTCGGAACACGAAAAAAAAAAAAATCTACCAAGAAAAGAACTGTCCACGCTCGTAATCCTCGTTAGCTTCGGGTGCAGGAAGATTAAGATCGAGTAAATCAGATTGCTGCTCGGTCTTCTTCTCGACGGGGCTTCGGTTAATGTAGTTTTCGTCGTGACCCCCGATGAAATGTGACCTCTTGTGACCACCTAATGCCTGCCCATTCTTGAAAACCCTGTCGCAGAAAGGACAGATATGCCCTTTACTCTTCTTCGCCTTGTTCTTCTTCTCGGCATTGTGGGATGCTGCTAGCTTCTTAGCAGTCGGTTTCTTGCTGCTTGAGGGCTCGACGAGTTTTTTGTAAACGGTAGAATCTTCTTGGCTGTTGTGGACACTTTCGTATCTCGATTCTTGGAATTCGTTGACTCTTTTGTGGCACGGCCTGTGCCCTCCGAGAGCTTGATATGACTTGAACACCTTTTTGCAGTTGAAGCATTCGTATTTGCTTTTCTTGGGAGCACCGTTTTTCGATTCGGGATTTTCCGAGCCGTACTTTCTCTTTCTTGATTGATCAGTCCTAGCTACTAAATTTGAAGCCATAACACCATTATCGTCGTCATAATCGTCACCATCATACTCATTTTGCTTGCTCAACTCATTCTTGATTAGTTTCGAGCTCTTCTTGAACTCACCAAAACCACCGTACCTTTGGAACCCGTCTACAGATACATCCGATTCGGCCTTTGCACATTCATCCAAGAAATACCCGGAATCCGAATTCTCCGTTTTTTCAATTTCTTCACCGAAAGCAGTAGCATTCAACTTCTTGATTTGAGAAGCCTCGTTCTGGTTGTGACCGTAACTTACACTCTCCTTCCTACCTATTATCATTTCAATCGAGGAAGACTTAGTCTCGAGAACTACCGAATTGTTATCCGAAGACTCCACCACCGAGTTCACACCACCACCACCACCACCCTTGTTACAACCGGAATCCTTCGACAACATCATCAAACACATAGCAACCTCCTCTTGATCTTGCCCATCAATCTCAGTCACAGATGAAGAACCATTATTATTCCCCAAATTAAACGGAGAATTATCCACAAGTTTCTTGTACCTTGCAGCACTCTTTGACAAAGACGATCTAGTCGTCCGAACTTCCTCTGCTTCTTCGGTATCGGAATGCCCATCAAGCACAATTTTCCGACTCTCACTAGTCCAAGAACAATTATCATCCTTAAAAACCCCCCTCTCCTTATCCGAATGACAAGCCATGTGACCGCAAAGAGCTTTCATCGATTGAAACCCCTTACCGCATTGCTTGCAAACTTTATCCTGAGGCAGAGGAACCCTCGAATCGACAGCCCTCCATGTTTTCTTGGGATTCTCTCTCAGTCCATACGCAGACGACGACGACACCCCTCCATTCCCCGATTCGCCGTTCTTCGATTCTTTCATCGTAACCTCGAATTTGTCATCAGATTCAGCTGAAATTGCAACCACGTGTGACCTCATGTGCCCACCTAGTGACTTCCCACACGGGTACTTTTTGTTGCAGAACTTGCAAACAAACCTCGATTCCATCATATCTCACTTCAAAATTGAAACTCTAAAAAAATAAAAATAAAAAAACCCAAAATAAATCAGTAATCAACTAAGTGAAGTTGGAACAGTGAAAGCAAAATGCAGCATCTCTTTTGATCTAACGCGCAACCAACAGAACAGAAGAACTCAACCCAGATCAGAAGGAATCAAAAAAAAAAAAAAACAACACCATTAAAGTACAGAGATGAAGCTTCGTTCGAGCTCGAAATCGGGAATGTGGGTTTTGGGCAAAATTGAACACAGAGTATATACCTTTGCGGTAAGGAACAGGATCGTCGAACCAACTCACTGAGTCAGATGTGACAGTTTTTTTTTTTTTTCTAATCGGTAAAGTGAAAGATCAGACCCGAAGCAAAAGGGAACAAGGGCTATTGAATTCCCAAATCCATGTAAATCTCTCTCTCTCTCTCTCTCTCTCTCTCTCTCTCTCTCTATCTCTCTCTGGGAAAGAGAAATTGGGAGAGAAATAAAAAAAATAAAAAATTAAGCTGGTAATATTTATGTATGGAGATTGTGATAAAGTTTAATTGGGGAAAGAATCAAACTTTAAGAACAGATGGGTCGCTAATGTTGGCCTTGAACTAGCCACAGCAGATTTGAGAAATTTTAAATTAAAAATTAAAAAAAAAAAAAAAAAAAAAGGAAAGAAGAAAGACTGTTTCTTCTTGCCTATAATCTCTCTCTCACTCCTCGCGCACACGCACAAACCCGTCTCTTTCTCTCTCTACATCTACACACATAGTTCTTTTTCTTCCTTTCTGTTTGTTTGTTGTGTGCAGTAAGGGGAGGGGAGGAGAATTCCATGCATGGAAGCAAATTATATATGAAGAAAGGGGCCAAACAATAATAATTAAAAAAACAAGAGAGAGAAACTGTTGAGTAGAGAGAGAAAGTAAGGGTGTGACGACACGTGTACTTATTAACAGAAATCCCACGGTCAGGATTTGTTTGTATTGTTTTCATCTGAGGCGAAAAACATATATCATAATAAATCATAATAAATGATATATGAATCTTTTTCTTATTTTTCTTTTTCTTATTTTTTTTCTTTTTAAAAAAAAAATTAAATTTTTGTTTGTTGAGGCCTAGTTTTGTCTTTGCTTAAATGTCAAGCCTAGGAAAAAAAGGCCGAATCCTCAGCCGTTTTATATTATTTAATTCCATTCTTACCCCTTATAGTACTAGTTGGTACAAATTGGTGGCACCAGGGGTATAATTGGGATTTATATTTTTTTAATTATACATACATATATATATATTGAAAAAATGGAATTAAAAGTGTTTGAATTTGTTACAGCTTTACAATCTTTGAGTATCTTTTGTTATCAAATTTAGAGTAATAATTAAGTTTATATCACTTATATATTTGACATATTAAGTAAGTTCACATGAGTAGTGAAATTGGGGTGTCCTTTTCTTTGTGAAATTATTGATATAATATGGTATTAAATTTTAAATTAAAATATGCCAATTAAATCTGCAATCATTTAAATATATATATAAAGAAAAATAATATAGAGGAAAGAAATCAAAGGGATTGATATTTTTAATGCATGAATAATTATGGTTAATTAGTGGGGAAAGATTATAGTTTAATTAGGCACAAGTTGGTTAATTAATGAGGTAATTAACTTAATATCTTGTCTGCAGATCTACCATCTTAAATTTGATTCATTTAGAGGAAAAGAAAATTCCATCATGGCACTGAACCCTATACACTAAAATTATTTACACTTAGATCCAAAGATATGTGCCATTTATTTTATCATCCAATTTATTTATTTATTTAATTTATACTCCACACTTTGCAATTATGAGCTTTTCCAATTTGTTGCTTCTATTTCCTTGGATGTTTGCATTATGGTCCATTTTTCAATGTTACAATAAAATTAAGGCCATATTGTATATTACTCCTTTTCGTTCATAAATACGTGTCGTTTTTAGGGAAATATATATTATTAGACTAAAATACCCTTATTCATGCAACTTTACTGTCAATTATCTCTATCACAGGACTAAATGATCAGGGTTATTTTAGTCTTTTTAATGTGTATTTGACTATTTTCCCTAAAATCAACAAACATTTATTAGAATTTTTGTGCATAGCTGAAAAACGACGATTATTTAGGAACCGAATGAGTAATTTTCTTTATACTTGTTTTGGAAAATTAATAGATATTTATATTAAAATAGATGGGATGAAAACTAAAATTCATTTGGAGGAACTAATATTATTATTTATCTATTATATATATATATATTCGAATTTTATTTATTTTTAAATGAAAACTTTTAATGTGAGGTAGCTTGACAAGTAAAATTACATTGCTCACACCAAACATTAAAAGAAACTTCATTGGAACTCCACTTTGTGATGAAGAAAATTTATTATTTAAAAAAATACAAAAATAATAATTAATGCTAATTAATATTTCCTTTTTAAATTGCAAAGTCAAACTATGGTGAGTGGCTATGGTTTGTGCTTGTCTCATGCACTTCACATTTTTTCTTAAACTTTTGAAGTTGTAATGAGACATATGATAAACATAATTTGTCATATAAATTTTCAATTTAAATATAATTAGTTCATTGTCAAATTGAATAAATGCCCTCAATTAATTAATTTTTCTTTTTTACAAATCAATTAATTAATTCACCAGCAACTAAAAAGCTGCCACCACAAACTAACATCATGGAAGCTTGAAAAAGCCACTTATTATAGCTTATTCATCAATCTGCTTATCCAAAATCAGCCTTCAAAAAGCAACTTGCAAATAAGCTACATTCTTCTTTCATTACATTTGGCATCCCTATCGATATTATTTACACTAATTTTATAAATAAATAAATGTTGTTATTTAATAAAATTTTATCATTTAGGGAATTGTTTTTTAATAATTCAAAATAACACAAGAAATTTTTTCTAGCACAATTCAATCTACTTTCTAAACATGCACTGACAGAGCCAGAATTTTAAGTTCGAGAGGACCGAATGCACTAAAAAAATTATAACAGGGACCATGGCCCCCCGGCTATATGCTGACTCCGCCCCCGGAAACAACTTAATTAACATCAATTCACCTAACAAAAGTCAATATTTCTACTTAATTATGAGTTAAATTATCTTTAACACTTGTGATTATATTATCAATCCCAATGATAAAATGATTCCTACACAGAGAATGCTCAGAACTCACGATCAATTTATTATTTAAATATTTAACATTATTTTAATAATCAGAAGCTGAAAGCAGCTTAAGAAGATGAACTTAATTATTATTTTTAATTGACTAAGTAAATCTATATTAGGGAAAAGTGCCAACAAGTACCAAACATCTACTAGCTGGCCAAGTATCCGAATGGAAGAGCTGTTATTTAATTTGCTTATTGCTTAATAAATAAAAGCACTTTTTTTTGTTCTGTTTGGGCCATAAGCTATTTTGGGGAAAGCATTTTACAGCTTTTTATAAGCTGCCTAACTTCAACATCACTGCTTTGATGCTCTATACAATTTGTGGTGAGGCTGATTGTTTTTCAATCAGGAACTCATCACTCAATTTAACTTTTTTTATATTTATTTATTTATTTTCTGCAAATATCAAGAATTAATAATAAGAAATTGACTTCTTCATTAGCTAATTTAATATAATCCTTTTTTTAAGTTAACCGAGAATTTTCGTTATTCCACGCATAGCCCGGGGATTGGATTTATCGTTTACGCCTATATAATTATTTCTTGGGTAAACTACGGCCACCTATTGAGGTGTGGTCAAATTACAAAAATATCTCTCTTGTCTGGGTATTTACAATCACCTCTCAACTATGAATCTTCTTACATGTCCAGTTTTATGGTGCCAAATTTAACAAAATCTTCTAGATTTCGTGGAAAGTTTACTAATTTGTACTTGTTTTGGTGCAAAAAATGTAGTTTCTGATGCACCACAACCTAATATTTACAAGTTGAGAGATACATTTTATGATCATCTTGTTTCAAAATGTGGAGCTCAAATAATGTAAAACTGGTACAAAATAGAGAATATTCCACATACTCTAAAAGATTCCACTAAATTTGACACTGTATGGATGGATGTGAAAGAAGATTAATAGTCGAGGACTTGCTGTAATTACCCAAACATGAACAGTTTTTTTGTAATTTAACCTTACTTTACGGTGGTCGTAATTTACTTTTATTAGTTGTTTCTTATAGATGAAATTAAGAAACAAAGTAGATTCCTTGAAGCTACTAAAGCATAATCGGCTTAATTTAGCTAGAATATTTCTTTATTTGTCTTGTTCATTGCAGAAATGCACCATAAACCCAATAATGCCTTCAAAATAAATAATAAAACTAAAAAAGAAAATTAAAAAAAAAATCCAATAATAAATTCCACCCCAAAAATAATTTAATTTTATTTCATAACCCAGGTCTACAAAAGAACGGTGGTCCCATAATAAAATTAAATTCCTATTTCCTAAATTGTCCCCAGAATATTTCCCTTAGGTTTTGGAACAAGACTGATTTCAGGCAATTTTCTTTAACCTTTTTCTCTTTCTATCTCTACTAACTATTCATACAAACTAATACAAACACAGAGCCAAATTTGAGAATTAACCAAAACAAGTCACTCTCATCACTCACTCTTGCCCTTTTGTCCAACTTCATCTTCCTTATTATCCCCACCGACGTTTTCGGGGTGGGGCCCGTACTCATCCACCCACCCCACATCCAAGTCCACGTCATCCAAAGACTCAACTTCATCTCCTTCATCTTGAACTACATAAAAGTACTCGTCACGGTCAACTTTCATGTCGTTTTCGTCTTCAGAATCTTGACCGAACAAGGACCTGCTCTCGCCGAACAACTCGCGCGCGCTTTTATGCTCTTCCTCGTCGTCGCTATCAATCTGCAGCATGAACGACCTGTTCTGAGCCCCCCGCCTTCGCAGCATGAACACATTGAAGTAGTAACTGACAAAGTCCTTCCTTGTTCGGTTCGGGAAAACCGAACCTAGAACCTTCCAGAAATCGCCGCCCGGATTGGAGAACACCACCTCGTGAAAGAGCTGCTCTTCGTCAGGTGTCCATTTCCTACTGGCCGCCTCCTCGCCCATATCGTAGAATCCCAGCTTGACGAAAACCTCGTCCCCGATTGTTTCTTGTAGTTTCTCTCTCGCCTCGTGTACATGCTGCTGCACGCACCTCATGGACCCCACATCCATGCAGCTGCAATCGGTTCTGCCCCGCCCGACCGCAAACGGGTCGGCGCTGCCCGACCCATTTAACCCCGGCGGGCGAACGATACAGCTGCCCATCAGTTCTTGCTCCCTCTCATCTGAAAAGGCTTTTCGGCTAGCAAATGGGTCCCACTCTGGGACTTCAGCTTGATGGTCTGGTCCGATGGGGATTTCTTTCCTAGGAGGGGTGTTCAGTAAGTATATATACGGGTCCTCAAACTGTAATGGCGGTGGCATTGACGGTGTGCGGAAGTCAACATCCGGAATATTCCCAGCATATTCTTCTTCCTCTTCTTCTTCTTCTTGTTTGCCGTTGCTAGCTGCCAAAGATAAGGGTGCACTTGGCGTTGACTCTTTGTCCACTATACACGCACCATCTGTAACGCAGTTTTCGAACTCGCCTGCCGGTGATAAAAAGAGAAACCTTGTGAGTCAAAGTAGACACGGAAATAAAATGTCCAGTAAAAGCACTCGTTTTTAAATAACATAATTTACCGGGATAATGAAATCTTGGAGCAGTTGTAGAAGGCGAATCCTCTGGGGTAAACGACAGCTTCTTGTTGTTGTGATCTTCTATACGTTGCTCGAAAGAAAGCTCCGGAAGATTTTCCTCTTCGAAAGGTCGTTTCACTCCCATCTTCTGTATTGCAGGACAAAGCAAAACAACTAATATGAGTAAATATCATTTTTAAAGGGGAAGTACGACATTCAATACAAGCAGCAATGTTGTGGAATGCGACACAGCAATAAAAACTATACAAGTCTGCACTTATAATACGCACCTAAGTGCTATACGTACAAACACGACTTTGCAAGATAAGAAACGTACAAATAGTAAGTGTCATTATGATTATGTGGCACGTGTATACACCCAAATATTCTGGCAGCATCAGTCCACAAAAGGAAGGAAAAAAATCATAAATAGTCAAAGTGAAGATAAATTTTGTGACCGTCGCATGTAGACCACGTAACCTAATGAGTTAATGTAAAAACTGCCACGTTGAAGTACAAGCACGAAAAAACAATAAATCACTTTATTAGTATTCCGTTAGTGAAACATAAATCAATTAACTAACAGATAAGCCAATCAAATTCAATTAACTAACAGATAAGCCAATCAAATTCAATCAACTAATCGATAATTCAGCCAAAATCAAAACCAGATAACAGTGTTACAAGAAAATTACTATCATTACGCCAATTACATACCACCAAACATACAGAGTTGTCCTTAACAAGCCTATATAGACTTTTATGCTACATCAGATTCACTAAAGCTTTATTTTTACAGAGGCAAAAGAATCACAGATTAACTAATTTAATATCAATTTTTTTAATTTAATGACAAAATCCTTCAATCAAGAAAACCCCCAAATTCCAAAAAAACCCTAACCCTAGATTTACAAATCAACCTATAAAATCATAAATAGCATATTTTAAAATCAAATTCAGACATGAGATAACTAAAAATTAACACAATTTTTAGATCCAGGAAAGCTAAATTTAAGAATCACCCCAAATAGCCAAACCCTAGATTTCAAAAACTCACCAGATAAAATTACAACTTCTGAATCAATTAACAGAGGGGGAACAACAGATATCGACAATTGAAAGAGAAAACCCAAAACAACAACAAATTTCAGCAGCGAAATCGGACAGATCGGAAAATCGAAAGCGAAAACCTAGAATTTCCTAGGGGTCAACACATTGGGTCGAATAAACAATCAATCGAAACAGAAACGAACGAATTGAACCAATAGAGTTCTGGATTCGAAGATTATTACATGAATTTCAAAGACGCTGCTGAATTCGATGATTTTGAGATTGAACGAAATCGATGAAAATTGGGGGAAATTTTTCGGTGCGGTTCGTTTGGTTTTTGTAGTCAGGAGGATCCGGATACGATGACCCGGATATGAGTCACACGTGTCGTTGTTACAGGTGTCGCCTAGCTGGATGAGAATCGTTTTATTTGGGCATGTGTTTGGTGTGCTGAAATTCCACTGTGCTTTGACTTCCCAAATAAACAAATAGAATATTTAAAAGGAGAATACTTTTTTAAAATAAAATATTATTTTTTTGTTCCCCAAACAACCCTTTAAGCTTAATGAAGTATATTTCTCTAATGTTTTTATCTTATTTATAATTAGTTTATTTCTTTCTCAAATAGGCCATATACCAAAAAAATTATATCTTATTTTGAATTTTTTTATTAATATTTTTCAGGTCGAATTTGTCGTACACAATTGATGAAGTAGGAGAGTGTGTCGTCTAATGATTTAAATTTTGATTTTTTTTATTAATATTTTTCAGGTCAAATTTGTCACACATAACTTGTCCAATGCAAGTTACACATCTCGTATAGTACACGAATTATTGCAAGCGAATTCATCCTGTGCATTGTGCACGTATTTGGTTGCGCGTTTCTTCGGCAAAACGAGTTCGATCTTTAATTTTTCTTTTTTCTTTTTAGTTAGTTAATGATATGCCTAATTGGGCCAACTCAATGGGCCCACAAATTATTTACCTACAGGGCCACAAGCCCAATATTGAAGACCACTATCACCGAGGCCCAATCACCTTCAAGTAAGGCTTGGGTCCGAAAATCTCAATTAAGCTATAAATAAATGTTTGAACTCATTCCTTAAGGTACGTTCTATTTATTGACAAAAATTCTAGAGCTCATATTCTCTCTATTATCTCCACGATCTAGACATCTGATTTGAGCGTCGGAGGGGTTTCCGCCGGATCAACCCCGGCTTAGTTCACGTGTGCTCATTTCGCAGGGACCTCAGGATCATCAAGTTGTCAAGCTACTGATCCGTTTTGCTCTCCCAGCTCGTTTTCTACAGTACACCAGATGATCTAAGTAATTAGCATCATCATTTAGTAATTTTCCTACTTCAATAAAATTAAAATCACATATCTTTTGTATATAGTTGGAATTTTGTATTTGTTTCTCCATTTTGAATTTTGATTACGTTTTACCATTTTCAAATTAAATGTAGGGGTCTTTATGGTTGTATTTTTTTCTAATTTATTTCTTTAATGATCATATTTTGCAATGTTTTTAAAATCGAACTAACCACTCGAACGATCAATTGAGTTATGATTCGACCATAGTTTTGACCTATCTTTAGTTATTTCAGTTATTTTAATACTAGTAAATTACTAAAACTCTCTAAATTTAGGCTAAATTACAAAAAAGTCCATCACCTATCAGTAATTACCGAAATCATTATGATGTATGTTTTTGTCATACACCGACCCCCTCATGGTGTGATTTTCACGGAATATTTTTAATTCTAGGGAATATGTTCCAAAATACCGATTCTAACCCTGCAATAGTGGAACCATTTCGAAGGTAGTCATGCACATATGCTTAACAAATTGCATATGTATGCTAAGATGGTCCGGTCCATATTAGCAACCCGTGAAGTATAGTGACATTGCAGTGCGATGTAGAAGAAAATGAAATTATTGTAGAAGGTACACCAACAGCACCTATACTTAAGGGACTGTTTTTAGGGGTATAATCGGTATTTTTGTACGAATATTCCTTGGAATGAAAAAGATTCCGTAAAAAAAATCACACTACAAGGGGTTAAGTGTAAGATAGACACAAACTTGGGGATGGTTGGTAATTACAGATAGGTGGGGTGTTTTTGGTAATTGAGCTTAAGTTCAGGGGTTTTTCCGTAAGTTTCCTCTCTGCAGAATTACATCATTGCAACTGGAATTGAGTCACTTCCAACGGCATGAATAGCTCGGTCGGTCTCGGTGGTTCTCTCCGGCGTTTCCCCACATCAATGTTCTCTCTCTCTCTCTCTCTCTCTCTCTCTCGCCGCCAACTAAATCTCACCGCCTCACCCCCTCCCTCGATTTCCACGTGGGGGTCGCACAAAATTTATATTTGGAAATGGATGCCCGCCGCTAAATGATCTTCGTTGATCAATTCTTGAAGAAACAGCTCCATTCACCTACGCCGTCGGATCAGAAAGCTGAGGAAATTTCCGATCTAGAATCGAATATTCCGTTGAGCGTGAAACCCCCGGAGAAGCTCGTGGATCCTCCTCGGCAGCAATGAAGCCCCGGGAACTGGGATCCGACCCGCCAACTCGTGGAGACCCGGTGTTGGGATCCGAAAAGGAGCTCAGATAACGCTTCCCGGAAAAATAAAGTAAGTGGTTTTCTGAAACTGTCAGTGAAAATCGATATTTTTTTTTTCTATTTCTAAATGATTTGTTGATTGTGCAAGTGTGTATCTGCTTGCTGATCTTATATATGTTGATATGTTTTGCTATTTTCTGAAATTAATTTCATGAATTAATTGGGGATTTTTGTGCTACCGATGTGTGCATAATAGTATATATATACGATCCAGATCTGATGTACTTTTGCCCATGTTCTGAATGAATTATTGAATTTATCAGTTATCTGCTGCTGCCTTAAATTAATGTCGGTTTAGGTTACGATCAATTTAGTAAGCTACACATCAATTTGGTTAAGTTGCACGTTGTTCTTCGGGCAGCAAACTTTTAAACAGAAAAATCGAGAGCAGCTTTTTTTATCAAAATGACGAGCAACCGGCTTTAGTCGAAAGACTCGAAACCAAATAAATGTTTGTTACGAATGGAGATGGCCTAGGCGGCACTTTGATCAACCTGCTTTAGCAAAGATAAAACACAGAGAATGGATATATATCTGTATAAATATTATTGTGTGAATTGTATGCACTCACTGTGTGTGTTTCGATGTTTGTTTACTGAATCAATTTTTATAATTCTTGTAACTTTATTATTTTTTCCCTTTTTAAATAAATATAAATTAAGTAGCCAAGAAATTCTTGAACCACTTGACAGAATCCTTTGCATATCTCTTGAGCTTGTCATTGTAGTCGACATAGTAAAGTCCGAATCTTGAACTGTATCCAGCTCCCCATTCCCAGTTATCCATTAAAGACCATGCAAAATAGCCTCTCACGTTGCAACCATCTTCTCTGTGAAAAAAAGAAACGAAAAAACGAAAAATCGAGTTAAAAAAATAAGCATAAAATAGAGGTTAATTTTTGTAGAGTATCGGAAAGTTGAAATGAAAACTATGCTAAAACTAATTACTTGATAGCAGCTAAGAGGTTAGTCAGATAGTCGTTATGATATTTAATCCGCTTCTCGTCTTTTAGAGCATCCTTAATTGACGTAAACAGGCTGTTTCCATCGTCCATTCCTGTTCATTAAAAAAAATAAGACGATGTCTATGGTAATGAATATGAATCAGATGGTGATACAAAGTTACGGAGAATTTTTAATTTGATCTTTTTACCGTTTTCAGTGATAAGTACGAGAGGGTTCCCGTACTTCTGCTTAATGTAGTTCATCAAACTTCGTATCCCATGTGGCACAATGTATAACCACACAGAACTTGCCTGCAAATTTTTAAATGTACTAATTTTATTTATCAGCCTAAATTTTCTAATATTCTTCAGGGACATTGTGTAAGAGTATAGTAATTAATAAACATGTGCTTCTGCCTGCATGCATATATACCTTGTCAAATATAGGCTTTCCGATTACAATTGCTGCAAGATAAACGAAACACCGATAAGTAACGAGACGATTTAATTGTTTCTAATTTATATAAAAAAATGAGATGAAAGAAAAAATATTTTCAGACATGAGAATTTGGTTAGGACACATACGAAGGGTTAATGCACCAGAGTCTGAAACTGTGTCGTTGAACAGAACACCCATTATGTTAGTGCTGTTTTCTCTTGCATACCAAGTCGTGTAGTGATTTATTCCTATGAAATCGAAGGCACCCTTTAGCTGAGATGACTGTGCCTCAGAAAATCTTGGCAATCGGTTTTCGACTCTTGTTCTCATTGACTTTGGATAGTCACCAAGAATTAAAGGTTCTAGAAACCTGGTTCATCAAGTAAGCAAAAATAGATCGATCAAAATATGTAAAATCACTAGTTCACAATTATTGTTCTTTAAAACAAAAAAAAAAAAAAAGAAAAAAAACTTACCAACCCAAGTGAAAATCGATTGCTCTTTGTGTTGCTTGCATATCAGCATACGAATTTGATGCGGGTTCGTACCAGAAAGAATCCAAGGATATCCCGATCGATCCATGTTGTTTTCGCTGCAATAAAACAAGAATTACCAATAGTAAATAGTTGCTTTAGTTTTAGTTATTATATATTATTATGATTTAATTATGCACTTGATTAATTACCTGATATTTTTTCCTGTAAATATCTACAACAGTTGCATGCGAAAGAAGCACATTGTGCGCAACTATATAAGGCTCGGTAGCCGAATTTCCGGCCCCACAAAAAGCATGGAGAAGGATAGAGCATCGACCGGGTGCCTGAAGGCCGACATCATAGCCTTGTACAGCAAAAGTATGCGGCTCGTTGAAAGTTATCCAATTCTTCACCCTATCACCGAATTCCTTAAAGCAGGTTTCAGCGTATGCTGCATAGTCTTTTCTGTTACAATAAATAAAAACATTTTTTATCTTCTTTTTTTTTTAATGGAAAAGAAAAAATATATATTCACGTGTGAAAAGACGAATTAGTTACATGCTCTGAGGGCTAAGCCATCCCGTGTATCTGTCGTGGAGACTTTGAGGGAGGTCCCAATGGTAGAGTGTTACGTATGGTTCGATTCCTACACACCCACAAACACACACACAAACACACACACACACACACACACACACACGTAAATACGGATGTATTTAGCGTCTAAAACTAGATTAGTACTGATTACGAAGTAAATGTGTTGTTAGTTATTACCGTTGGATAGTAAAGCATCGATGAGATTGTTGTAATGTTTGATTCCAGCTTGATTTATTTCACCTGTTCCATCTAATGATGACAAAAAAATGCAATGTTGAGAAAGTTGCAAGAGATTTTATTTATTTTTTATTTATTTATTTTTTAATTTAGATTTCGAGTGGTTCGGAGAAGCTAATTACTGGGGAAAATTCTGGACCAAGCAATTGAGAATCTGTAGGCATCCATTCCCATATCTTTCATGAGCTGTATATCTTCCTGCATCAAAAAACAAATATATGACATAATATTGTGATATATATATATATATATATATATATATATATATATATATATATATATATATATATATATATATCGAACATCACGAGAAACACTACTTACATTGTAACGGTGGTACTGATCATTTGCTACATCGGCATTGCTAAAATCGACAACTTTTCCTGGGGCAAAATCGAAACCAAATAATTGTGTAATGAAATATTTTAAATCAAGATTCTTTTTATTTTATTTATTATTTATTTATTTTTAGTTACCAAAAGAATGAGCAAATGTGTCCCAGATTGTTTGACCTCTTCCATCCTCCTTAACAGCTCCTTCATACTGAAAATATAATAAAAAATCAAGTTATTACCAATATGATAGAACTTTTTATTTTATTTTTCCGGGTTTTAAATTATTTTTGAATATATGTCCGTATAGATTTATTTTAAAATATAGAATTCATAGTATTGATATACACATGATTTGCATAAAGATAATTTATAAAAAAGATATTTAGTTTGTCAACAAAAAATTTGTTGGAACTAACTAATCATACAATAAATATGGAAGAACAATCTTTTGAGACATTCGACTTTATTTTAGTTTCGACTTATTTGAAAACTTTAATTTCAAATTTACAAGCAAACACATTTTTTAAAAGATAGGAATAGGAATTTAATGTTATATAAGATTTGAAGTACATAGAAATAAATTCTTAGAATTTAATGACAATTAATTTCAAATTATTTAAACTTTAATTTTGAGTTATTCTTTAATAATGACAGTGGATAATTAATACAAATCTATGTTTTTACTATTTCAATCGACCAATCAAATCAAACTACAAGAAAAGAATCAAAAACTTAAGTTTGATGATTATCAAAAGAAAATGCATAACTACAGTAAGAAAAATAGATAATGAAAAAAAAATAAAAAATAAACGGAAAGAATTATTAAATAATGCAGCGGAACTTTTTGGATATATACCTCAAGTGTGAATGCAAAAATAAAACGACAAATATAATCCATTATTTTAATCCGTAAATGAAGATTAAAAAAATTGTAACAAAATTATTAATTATCAGACAAAATTAAATTAAAATAAAAAACAAACCTGATAAGCAGAAGAAGCAGTGCCAAAGACAAAGCCTTTTGGAAAATTTGCTCTGCTAATATTTTGTGAGCAACAAATGGGAATTATTACAATAAATGCAAATATCAAAGCTTTGATGCTTTTTCTCAGCAACATCATTTTTATTTTTTATTTTTATTTTTTTTTAAATTATTTTTTGAGTTGAAAAGAAAATGAGAGAAGCAAAGGAAGGAACTTTGTTTCAAGACATTTTATTGTGTGTATAGGATATATGTATATACATAGGTGTATAAGTAATTAATATATGGTTGTGTGTGAAATGGATGATGATTGTATGTAGACGACAATTAAAAGTGTAACAATATTTTATGTCTCTAAAGTTTGTAGCTTTTGAGTGTGGCAAATTAAATTGGTGGGCACTGTGTGTCTGTGTGTGTGTGTGTGAGAGAGAGAGAGAGAGAGAGAGAGAGAGAGAGAGAGATGTGGTGGTGGTGGTGGTGGTGGTGGAGTGTGTGTGTGTGAGAGAGAGAGAGGAGTTAATCTACAGAAATATTGTAAATTTGTAATAAATAAATGTATATAATTTTTGTAAGCATTATATATAAATGTGCAGTGTGTAATTAATTAATTAATTAATATTGTTTGCTCGGAAAAAATAATAAATTAATATTGAGAATTGTTGTGACATGAATTTTATCTGCCAAGTTTCGTTCTTATTCACGTGTGTTTTCTCACTTACCAAAAAAAATAAAAAATCATTTATATTAATTATCATTTTTTCTCACTCTTGAAAATAATAATCAATGTGGGACATGATCAAAGGTTTCAGTCTTTCGGACTATACGTCGTCGTTCTGTCCTTTTCTTTTAGCACAATTTGCTTTTCAGTAGAATTAATTAATGTGAAGATGTCATTTTCCGTAACTAAATAAATTTGAATTTGATTGCACGCATAATAAACATTGCAACCATACTTTCAGTTACAATAATTAAAAAAATAATAATAATGATTTTTTTTTTTTGCATAGATTAAAATTCAACTTACACGATTCCTCTTCATATTATTTTGTGCTTGGGATATGTAAGTTGATCATAATTGTTTTTACACCATTTTAATTTTAACTAGTTAATATTGTATTGATCGTCTTAGTATTGGGAAATTTACAGTTTTCATCCCTCAAATTTTCAATAATTCCACATTTGGTCCCTCATGTTCAGAAAAAATACATTTGATGCCTCATGTTTTAATAATTGGACACTTTTGGTCATTTCCATCAATTTACGGTAGTGATGGGAACACATTTGATTCCATTAGTTTTAATGGAAAATTGACAGAAATGACTAAAAGTGTTGAATTTTTGAAACATGAAGAACCAAATGTGTTATTTGCGAACATGAAGGACCAAATGTGAAATTAGAACTAACTTGATGGACAAAATCTGTATTTTTCCCTCTTAATATTTGTCTGAATTGTTGATAGTTGATAGTTGATACGGCCCAACTGCCCAAAAGGTCCAAATAATATCAATTCTATAACGAAACTCAAAAGGCAGTCCAGATCATTTCCATCTTATCCACTAACGCTCCATAAAGCCTTCTACTAGCCTCACGTAGGATATCCACAGGCTGCAATTGTAACTACATTCGACCCAAGTACAAAGAAGTGCGTAAAGCCCACTTACGGCATAAGCAGAAGCGACCACACCAACATGTTCTTCCCATTCAACTGACCCATGTCACAGCGAACAAGACAACTCGTTGTGATCTGACCACATATAGAACCGGGATCCACCCCATCACCTCTATGATATGTATAAATACAGAGAAAAACAACTACCTCTCGTATTCCATATACATGCTTATTTTCACTATATTGTTTTCTCCACGATTCCAACTGACTGAACCATCAGAGTCCTAACATCGGAAAATCCTATTCGGACACTTTTGTTTGCATATTTCTCGGAACACGTGGGCTTCCTCTCGTTTGGGCTTTCTCCACTCTAGACTCATTCCATTCCTATTTCATTCGACTACTATTTCGTGATTGAGTCATTTAGACCACATAAATCGTATTTTACGAACATTACGGATTCGAATTAACGCTTCTTTTGTTGATGCTATATGATCTATTTAATTAGGCCTTACTGTGATAGCGACCTCCCACCAATTATTAGTTTAGTTTCAAAATCAATTGTCTTTATAGTGAATCATGTGAACGAGGTAAATTTGTCTTGCCCAATATTGGCAATTTATAATGTACACTAATAATTCATCTTGGCCAGTTTAATTTCCTTTATTTTTAGGAATTGTACTATATAGCTTGATTATTTGTCTTCCCTATATTTATATTTTTAAAAGGATTTTGGTTTTCTTTTTATATTTTAAAGAAAGAAAAAAAGGTTGAGTTTCTCTTTTAATTAATTGATGTTGTTATCTTCTTCTTAATAATTTGGGTAAATTACGGGACCCCTGAGGTATAACCAAATAACCTACAAACCCTTGTGGTATTGGTAATTACAAATACCCCTAAAACTAACAACCTATTATAAATCCAAACGGAAAGCATGAATTGTCTAAATTACCCTTTTATCAAACAAACAAATTTTTGTGTAAATTATGGATACCCACCTCAAGTAAGATAAAATATTACATTTACCCCTCTGTGGGTATATTACAGTTACACAATCTGGAAATTCATATCGAATATTCCGTGAAATCTTCGAGATTATGTTAGTCATAGTTCCATAAGGGTGTAATTGTTAGACGTAGCAATAGTTGAGGGGAATGTTTATAATTACCGATTACACATGGGTGTGTAAGTTATTTGGTCATACCTCATCTGTTCCCCATTATTAACCCTAATAATTTTTATAACTATTTAATATATTTATGTTAAAATTTAGGGTAAATTACACACACACCCCTGAGGTAAGCTTAAATAACTGTAAGGTCCCTGTGGTATTGATAATTACACTTAGCCCCCTGAAACATAGTCAGAAACTCTAATGGGATAATGAATTGGATACGTTATTCCGATAGGGTTCTAACGGACTATGGGTTTCAGAAAGTGGTGAAGACAACAAAGAGTTATGGGGTGACATGGCTCCCCGAACATTCCCGAACATTTCTTAAATCACCCATAGCTCTTTGTTGTCTCCACCACTTTCTGAAACCAATAGTCCGTTAGAACCCTATCGGAATAACGTATCCAATTCATTATCCCATTAGAGTTTCTGACTACGTTTCAGGGGGCTGAGTGTAATTATCGATACCACAGGGATCTTACAGTTATTTAAGCATACCTCAGGGGGGTGTGTGTAATTTACCCTAAAATTTATACTATCTCAACTTGACTGTATTTCAATTTCACTAATTAAATCCCACCAAAATAATGCCAAATAGGATCTCTTATTATTATTATTATTATTATTATTATTATTAATTATTTAATTTTTAATAATATAGATTAAGAAGCCAAGAAATTCTTGAACCACGTGGCAGAATTCTTAGCATATCTCTTAAGCTTATCATTGTAGTCAACATAGTAAAGCCCAAATCTTGAAGTGAATCCAGCTCCCCATTCCCAATCATCTAGTAAAGTCCATGCAAAATACCCTCCCACATTGCATCCATCTTCTCTGTATACATTCATTAAATTAAAAATAAAATTAAAAAATCGAAAAATCGAATCGGTTCAAGAGATTATTTCTCGAGTATATATCGAAAATAATTAAGGAAAACGCAGCTAAAAGTAATTACTTGATAGCAGCCAAGAGGTTCGTCAGATAGTCGTTGTAATACTTAATCCGTTTCTCGTCGTTTAGAGCATCGTTAATTGACGTCGACGGGTTGTTTCCATCGTCCATTCCTGTTTACAAAAAAAATAAAAAATAAAAAATAAATAATATTTGTGTGAACGAATATGAATTAGTTGATGTAAATTGAGGAGAGTGGTTAATTCGGTTACTAATTATACCGTTTTCGGTGATTAGTACAAGAGGGTTCCCATACTTGTGCCTAATGTAGTTCATCAGACTTCTTATCCCATGTGGCACAATGTATAACCAAGTCGAATGTGCCTGCGCGCAATTTTCGAAATGTTACTAATTTTATTTATCGGGCGTTTTACATATTGTGCTTTATTCTAAGTGCACGAACCGTTTCGTGTACAGGCTTTCCGATTACATTTGCTGCAAACGAATAAGAAAACCAAGAATCTTAGATTAATTAAGTAATTAGCAAGAGACGATGACGAAATCCAAGTAATTAATAATTTGTTTAACGACATACAAAGGGCTAAAACACCCGAGTCGTCGAGCAGAACTTCTGTTGTTTTATTGGTGCCGTTTCGATCTTCTGCATACCACGTCGTGTAGTGATTTATTCCTATGAAATCGAAGGCTCCCTTTAGCTTAGACGACTGAGTTGGAAAGAATCTTGGCAACCGGTTCTCGACTCGGTTTCTCATCGACTTTGGATAATCCCCAAATATTAATGGTTCAAGAAACCTATAATATAAAAAACCCAATTTTTTTTTTTTTTTAATATAATATCCCTTATTATTATTATTTTTAATTTTTTATATGAAATCAAGAACTTACCAACCCAAGAAAAAATCTAATGCTCTTTGTGCAGCTTCAATATCAGCCGACGAATTTGTTGCCGGGTCGAACCAAAACGAATCCAACGTTATCCCGATCGAACCACCTTGTTTTGGCTGCTTAAAAATAACAAAAAAGATTAATTACGAGTACTTAAATTATGATTTAATTATGTAGTAATTAATTAATTAACCTGATATTTTTTCTTGTAAATATCGACAACTTTTGCATGCGAAAGGAGCACATTGTGCGCGACTACATAAGGCTCGGTCGAAGAATTTCCGGCCCCACAAACCGTATATTTAAAGATAGAGCATCGGCCCGGAGCTTGAATGCCAAGCGCGTAGCCTTGCACCGTAAAAGTAAACGGCTCGTTGAAAGTTATCCAATTCTTCACCCTATCACCAAATTCCTTAAAGCATGTTTCTGCATACGCTGCATAGTCTTTTCTGTTGCAATAAACCCGAAAAATAAATAATTTTTTTTTTCTTTTCCACTTAAAGAAAAATTTATATAATTATAAATTAAGATGATTAATTTAGTTAATTAATTTACATGCTCCGACTGCTAAGCCAACCCGTGTATCTGTTGTGGAGACTCTGAGGGAGGTCCCAATGGTAGAGTGTTACGTATGGTTCGATTCCTACATACGTAAATATAGATTAGTGTCGAATAAACGGAGATTAATTAGTACTAATTAATCGTTTAATTTATTACCGTTGGCTAGCAACGCGTCGATTAGATTGTTGTAATGATCGATTCCGGCTTGATTTACTTCACCCGATCCATCTGATGATATAAAAATGCAATGTTTAGAAACTTTCAATATATTTATTTATTTTTAGTTATTATTTTTTAAATAAATATTATGGAGAAGATAAATTAATTACTGGGATAAATCCTGGACCAAGAAATTGAGAATCTGTAAGCATTCATTCCCATATCCTTCATCAGCTGTATATCTTCCTGCATCAAAACAAAAATTTAAATAAGATTTCGATTTATATTAATTATATTAGTTTTTTTTTTGGAAATTAAATATGCTTGGTGACTTACATTATAGAGGTGGTACTGATCATTCGCTACATCGGCGTTGCTAAAATCGAGTACTTTTCCTAGAAAAAAAAATCGAGAAACAAAACAATAATACTATGTAATGAAATAAGAAAACCAACGAAAACAAAGTCGATAATTAGTCGATTATGTTTTGAATTAATAATTACCATAAGAATGAACATATGTATCCCAGATTGATTGGCCCCTTCCATCCTCCTTAACAGCTCCTTCATACTGAAAACATATAATCAAAAAATCAAATATTCAAAATTGATTAATTAATAAAAATATTTAAAAAAAAAAAAAGCTAATTAATTAATTACCTGATAAGCAGAAGAAGCAGTGCCAAATACAAAGCCCTTTGGAAAACTTCCTCTGCTAATGCTCTGCCCATAACATATGGGAATTATTTCAACAGCCACAATAATATATGCAATTATCATTACTTTTTTGCTCAACATTTTATTTATCTTCCTTTTCTTTTATTTCTTCAATATATATATATATATACACGTATATATGTGTGAAATTGATGATTATTACACAAGATAAAAGTGTAACATTATCAATATCTAGGTGGTGTTTGCACCCCAGACATTAAATAAAAAGACGACTTTGCCCCCCGAAAAAAAAATCAAAATTGGAAAAAGGAAATGCACACTCCAATTACATATTTGGCGATAAAATGCACCCCGTAACTATTTTCTACGAGATCTAGACAGAGAATTTAATCAGTATATATATTGTGAAATTTAGGGGAAAACTTTGAAGGGCAAATTCGTCTTGACAAGTAAAAAAAAATAAAAAAAATAGGTACAATATAGTAGAAGTTTTGAAGTATAGAAATTACTAAAAATAGCAGTGCCATAAATTTAGCCAAGACAAGACAAGAGGGTGACCAGGCTGCCTCTTTATTTATCAGATTATTACAACTTATGTCAAAGATTTCACACTATATATATATATCTAATAAATTAGTCATTTTTGCTATATAAGATGGAATATCCTTCAATAATTGTTCGAAATTTAGAAACCGGTTATGCCGAAACTCTAACTCTATGAGGCTCTCGATCGAGACGTCTAAACCGAAACGCGTTCGAATGTATAATTGTCATTTTTTCTAGACCATAACAATTATAGCTCTCAAGTCTATTTTTGTGGATTTCGTCTTGAAATGAATTATATTATGGTTGTTACTACTTAGTACTTGATAAGATTGATAGTAAGTTGAGCATTATTTTAACTATTTTGCTAGATCTTTGGTTAATAAGATCTTGAAATGTATTCTCTATTATGGTTCAATGGATTTTTTTATTATTATTATTATGGATTCGAAATCACCCTCTCAAATCCTCTTATGCAAATGCTGATGAAGAATTGTCAAACAACTATTATCCCCTTGCTGTTCAATTTATCAAATTCAATCAGGGTCCATTTGGATGGAGGGATTTGGGGGAGGGATTTCAAATCCATAATAACAAATCCCTCGGACTTGTTTGGATTGAGGGATTTGGAGATGGATTTCAAATCCCCACCCCTCCTTTTTAAATGTTTTTGGAGCAATAGTGGTGGATTTCAAATGACTCCAAAATTGGAGTCATTTCAAATTCATTACTCAAATCAAATCCATCCCCAAATCCCTCCATCCAAATGGACCCTCAAACAATTCAGTTCAAACATTGATCAATCAAACGAGCTATATATAACCACATGCATGCACAGAAAAAACCCTAAATTGAGAGATAAATGCATGAAATAAGAAGACAAAAAGGTTACGTAGTTCAGTCTTAAAGAAATGACGTGCATCCACGGGAGAGAGAAACTCTTTATTAATGGTAACACCACTGGTTTACGGAGACTACAAAGAATCACAAGATTACAAGAAATCTCCCAATACTCGGATTTTATGTTCCTAATCTCTCTTTTTTTCTCTTATGTATGTTACTTTGTGTTTGTGTGTGTGTGTATATATATATATATATATATATATATATATATATATATATATATATATATATATATATATATATATATATATATATATATATATATTGATGATGCTAAAATATAGATCACATAGGGTAGTGTAAAATATGAGCTGGGAGAGCAAAGCGGATCAGTAGCTTGACAACTTGATGATCCTGAGGTCCCTGCGAAATGAGCACACGTGAACTAAGCCGGGGGTTGATCCGGCGGAAACCCCTCCGACGCTCAAGTCAGATGTACGGATCGTAGAGAATAGTAGAGAGAATCAAGCTCTAGGTTACTTGTGAATCATAGAACGTACCTTTACAACTGAGTAAATTAAACATCTATTTATATGTCGTTGATTGGGTTGAGCTTACTTTGTTGGGCCCAAGCCTTACTTTTAAAGTGCTTGGGCTTTCGTGTAGTGGGCCTAATTATTAGATAAATTTGGGGGCCCTTGGGCCGGCCCAATTAGGTATATCATTAAGCCCCCCAACTCTCGAGTCGAGACGGGAGACTTGTGTAGAGGAATCCGGCTCGTGTCGAGAGTTTATTGTGCTTGTGGATCGAATAATTTATGTTGGCGTTGAATTGATCTCCTCAATTTAAATAAGGGATAATTATATTTATTTTGCAGCGAGGTATATATTTAAGGTTTTTAAATAATATATCAGAGTCAGATAAATAGACTCCTTATGCGGTGGAAAGAATTAAATTTCAACTCCTGCGTAATAAATATGGGTATGTATTTTTAACTTTAGGTCTTCTTCTGTGTTATCTTCTTTTATTCTATAGCGGTAGAGTAGAAATTTTGTGTTTCTTGATTATTTGTGCGGAGAAAAATTTTAGTCATGTCGAATCCGGGTAAGTCGAAATCTTTACGAATTAAACTTCGAGATCCGGTTGAAGGGGGCGAGAAATATTTTGGTTCCGTGGGCATGGAACGCGAGAAGGGAACGCGAGGATGAAAGGCCCCTTATTGGGCCGATGTAGCGTAAATAACGCCTTGAACAAACTCATAGACACAGGAAAACCCACTCGAGACACTCTATGGTGAAACGCCTCGAACATAAGAACTGCAGTCGGAGTTAACTGACTGTACCCTATCATGAATTCCTCGCAAACCTTCAACAAGGTCGGATGCGGTGTAATCTGAGATGTACACGTCAAGTACGCCAAAAATACCGTATGAAACCCATCGGGTGGCGAATACAAACGGTCGCCCTTCTGAGGCAACAATAACTCAACATTACTTGGCGCTCCAGACAAACGACGAATCGCACGCAATTGCTCTTCCGTCAATGCACTATCAAAATTAACTAAGTCCAAATTAATTGGCTTCTTTTTCTTTTGCCTCCTCGTATCAATCTCAACATCACCCGGCGGAATATCGTCTTCCTCCTCTTCTTCATCCGTCAGCTCAATTTCACTACTTGGCACCGCATGACCACTCGCCAAAGGTGCTTGACTCGAATCATCGCTATCACTCCCAAAATCCACTACTTGACGCCCATAGGGACGTCTACTGGAATCCGCTTCATCAACGGTAGGGCAAATATTAACATTATTACCCACTTCTACATCGTCACTCCAAGATTCAATGATTTCTCGCCTTACGGAACCCCTAACATTCACATCATCTTCAACGAAAATTCGCTCCTCATTTCGCCAGACCCGCTCGCGCGAATCGAGCCGAAAACTAGATCCGAACGCGCCCTCACGCGCGTGCGTCGTCTCGAGACGCGCGCCCCCACGCGCGCTTGAACCCCCTTCAGACGCGCACTCACGCGCTCCCAGCCCAGTCGCCGACGCGCGCCCCTATTGGGCAGCGCGCGCGCGTCCGCCCCTCCCCTGCTCCACGCGCGTTGTTCGCGCACGCACCAACCGCGCGCGCGCGTCCCCCACGCCCGAAGCGCGCGCGCGTTCTTCTACCCCCAACTCCGACGCGCGCGCGCGTCCCTCCACCATTGGCCCACGTGGACTGGCAGCCTCCCCCCTCACCTTCTCCTTCCCGAGACAAGACAAGACAAGAGGGTGACCAGGCTGCCTCTTTATTTATCAGATTATTACAACTTATGTCAAAGATTTCACACTATATATATATATCTAATAAATTAGTCATTTTTGCTATATAAGATGGAATATCCTTCAATAATTGTTGGAAATTTAGAAACCGGTTATGCCGAAACTCTAACTCTATGAGGCTCTCGATCGAGACGTCTAAACCGATACGCGTTCGAATGTATAATTATCATTTTTTCTAGACCATAACAATTATAGCTCTCAAGTCTATTTTTGTGGATTTCGTCTTGAAATGTATTATATTATATTTATGGTTGTTACTACTTAGTACGTACTTGATAAGATTGATAGTAAGTTGAGCATTATTTTGAACTATTTTGCTAGATCTTTGGTTAATAAGATCTTGAAATAAAAATTGTAAAGCATATTATTTGGATTTCTAAAACGATTCGAAGCTTTAAAACACATTTGAAGTATCAAAAAGACAACAAGTGATTTTAAATATAAATCACATATTTTCAGAAAAAAAAAAAAAAAAAAATTGGTTTGTTGATTTTAAAATTGATAATTTGAGCCCAAAGACAATTTTAGAAATCGGATCTTAATCGGATCGACCCAAAGTAAACATGGCCCTACCCGTTATTAGGCCCATACTGAAAAAGCGGGTTTAATCCAAATCCGAATAACCCCTCCGATTCCCAACAGTTTGAACTAAAGTCGCTATTATTCTCCAGAGGAGAAATATTCCGCAGAAGAGAAAAATATCCGTCGCCCTCTCTATTTTTCCTTCTCCTCACTCGGCGCGTGAGTCGTAAGCAGCCCCTGTTTTGCTGCAATTCCAGGTAACGAAAACGGTCTCCTGCTTTTTTGTTGGTTGTAATTTAGGTACGGTATCTAGTTTTCTTTTATGGTTTATGCCCAGAAGGTGTTTGATGAAATGCTTGAATGTAGGGATCTTATTATTATAACTGAGTAATTGAGAGAAAATGTTTTTTTTTTTTTTTGGTTGTTTAAACGTTGTTGTTTATGTCTTGAGATGAGAACTGTGTCTTTGAATTTGCAAGTAGATGGAGTTTCAGATTGTAGTGTAGCTGGGGTTTGAATCAGATGGAAGAAATTTTACTAATTATTAATTAATCCATCTGAATTTCTCTTAATTCTTTATGTTGAAAAAAAGGTTACTTTATTGAAAACCCTTGTGCATTAAGATCACGGATACTAATGTCAGAGTTGTGATCATAAACGCTTGTTCGCCGAATGTTTTACATCAATAATCACATTGTTTGTGCATTTACCTTCGTCGTACGTTTTACGGAACTATTGATGATTAATTATTTCTTGGCTTGCTCTGCATCATCTTATGAAAAATTAGCAAGTAATCATTCCTACACCGTTCTATTGGTTCTGATTTATCTTGTACTAAACGAATTTCGACTGTTTCGCCTCCTAAAGTTCACAACTTTTTCGATGCTATAACTGTCGATAAGAAATAACGAATGAACCGTACAAAAAAAATTTGTGTCTTGGCAGATGGCTTTGGTTGTTATATGCGGTCAACCTTGCAGCGGCAAGTCAACAGCTGCAGCCTGCCTAGCCGAAGCCCTTCAAGAAACAGAATCCAACCCATCGGTACGGATCATCAACGAATCTTCATTCCACCTTAACCGCAACCAAAGCTATGCCGATATGCCATCCGAAAAGAATCTAAGGGGAGTACTTCGATCCGAAGTTGACAGATCTTTATCCAGAGACAACATCATCATAGTAGATTCCTTAAACAGCATAAAGGGATATAGATACGAGCTATGGTGTTTAGCTCGTGCAGCAGGAACAAGATACTGTGTGCTCCACTGCGATGTAGAAGAACCCCACTGTCGGAAATGGAATCAAGAACGGAGAGAGAAATCGGAGCCCGCTTATGAAGACAGAATCTTCGAGGATCTTGTAAGAAGGTTCGAGAGGCCGGACAGTAAAAACCGTTGGGATTCACCTTTGTTCGAACTGTCCCCTTCGAAAGATGGGATCGAAAAAACATCCGCTGCTGTAATAGACGCTGTTAGTTATTTGACGAAGAAAGTGGACTCGAGAACTAAAGACGTGAAAGTTCTGCAGCCTACTATTGCCACGCAGAATGCTCGTTTCTCGGAGGCAAATTCTTTGTACGAGATGGATAGGGCGACCTTGGAGGTGATGAATATGATTGTGGAAGCACAGTCCCGTGCTATGGGGGGTCCACTTAACGGGGTGTCTATCGGGCTGGGCTTGCCGAGTGTTGATATATCGAGGCCAGTCGGATTGCCTGAGCTGCGTCGGCTTAGGAGGACGTTTATTAAGCTGACGGGGCAATCGAGCTTGAGTGGGCCCGCCCCAGCAGCGGATGCCGATAGTGCGAAGAGGATGTTTGTGGATTATTTGAATAGGGAATTGAGGAATGGTTAGTAGTGAGATTATCAAGTAACAAGGCATGATCATTGTTGTGTAACTTTTGGGGATTTTTTTTTTCTTTGTTGTATTGTGGTTTTTTAAACTCAACTTACTATTTGATGCTTGAATTTTACAAGTCTCTCTCTCTTTTTTTTTTTTATTGTTTAAATATATTAAATTGCATTATATATATATATATATATATATATATATATATATATATATATATATATATATATATATATAAATTGTTTTATGAAGAAATAAAAGTTGATAACATAAAACACTAATTTGGTGATTGGAGGAATTGTTCTTTAAGACGTTAACATTTGGTCTTTGAGACGTTACATCAGGTGAAATACACCGATTAATTATAAACCATTGATGTGGAGAAATAATTTTTCACTAAGGACATATACACATGGATGTGTGTATGATTGTGTGTAGATCAACGGTTAATAATCATCCGAAGTATTTCACCGGTGTAGCATCAACCAAACCGAGATGTTCATCATTACCAACCCTTAGAGGAAGATGTCATTGCATACGTCATGGCAAAAATTTAATAAAAGTCCATAGCAATAATAATTAATATATTACTATGTAAATAATAAATATACTGTTATAAGTCTTAGGCTTCAAAAAAAATGCACCGATTGGATTAGTGTTCAAATGGTCGTTTAATTAAGCTCTACTTTAGCCTAATTGTTAATTAATACACAATTTGCAGGCAGTACATTTAACAAGATTTACAGGTCAATAATACTATCCAATAAATAAATAAAAAGTGCTTAGAAATTGATCTCATATTTTAAGAATTTTTTATTTTTATTTGTTGATTAATATCGTCATCTTTGAATAATAAAAGACTTTTTAGAGGAATATCTCATAGCTATTTCAACCTATCATTTTCGATTACGAAAAATAATTAGACATTACATAACAGTAGATATATTTTATAGATAGTTATGAATTAAAAAAAAAAGCCTTTTGCAATTCGTTTTTTTATGAAAAGAAAAGATGAAGGGGCAGTATAGTCATGTACTAATTATTGATTACTAATTACTAATTATTAATTCTCAACTCAATAGAGGTGGTTTTTGTGTGACATACTATTTAGATTTAAATCCCAAAAAAAGTAACAGACAAACCTAGCTTTAAGCTAAAGTAAACATTCTATTTTATGTTAATAACTAGTACAGTACCCGTGCGTTGCACGGGATTACATATTCCAATTGAGTCATACAAAAACAAAAACACATGAGTATGATAATAAGGAATAAAATACAAATTGTCATCATATAATGCATATTTGCTACTTCTAACACTGCAAAATCTTTTTCTTTTGTTTAATTTTGTTTTTGTTATCGCATATAATTTCGATAATTTTGGCGTAGGGACTTGTAGAATTCAGAGACTTATTTCTTGGAAGTGAACATATTTTATCCAACATGGAAACTGAATATAAAAATTATTGAAATAATCTAAAGAAACCCGAAAAAAATATGTTACATATATGGAAACATGGAAACGTGATCAACTTACAGTATATAATATGTTACATATATCTAAAGAAACCCAAAAAAATAAGCCTAAGAATTCATCACACCCTCTGTAAAAGAACAAAACTCGGATTATGCAAATGAAGATTTATAAAAAAAAAAAAGGAAAAAACCAAATAATAAAACGGTAGACATTTTTAACTTTGGTAAGAACGTTCTTACTTATTTGGAGTTAGACGGTCCATCAATTTACGAAGTACTTAGCACATCAACACATCTTTTAAATGACTTGCAAAAAAAACTACTCGAAGAACGACTTCTTTTGGAGTTTTGAACGAAATAAAGGAGGAAACAAAATGAACTTGGGTTTGAGCGACTGCCATCGATGCATAGTTTGATATAGAATTAGATGTAGGAAATGAAGCAATACTGTTCCTTTTCTGGGTAGACTACGACAAATGTTCGGGTTAAAGAAATCATGCACATCTCAGAACTTATAATATACAATAACCATGATAAGTTTAAGATAATAAAACAAAAAAGATAATCAAGAGTATAAAAGAAGAGATGGAAGTTATGACATAATCGATCACATTATTAATTTTACAACTTCCCTTGGTTCTGGACGTACATGATCTTCTATTCCAGCCGTGGGTTCTTATAGCGATCACATTCTTCATTGTACAACCATTCAATTATATATATCTTTCCTTGAAAACTTTTGCATATCTCTTCTCACCATCTGAAAGGTTTGACACTCACGTAAATAAACGCAAAAAATAAGCAGTTAATATTATGCACTTTTACAGTTAAATAGAATCGTAAGCTACAAACCTTATGCTCGAAATTGTTTATCCAGGAAGTGGATGGGAGAGAAGAAAAAACGTAGAATATATTGCCAATGGATGCAACGGTTTCTTTCCTCTAAAACAATTGTGATGTTATAGAAAATCAAAGAGGCCGCGTTTGTAGATCCATCTGGAAGTTATGAGGTTAAATTATAGGAGGGGAGTTGTTGAGAGAGGTTACCACTCATGTCTTGCAGATGAATATCGTGTAGAGGAAAAACAAAATCTGAAAGAGCTGTAAAAAAAACAAAGTTTTGAAAATTCAAACTAAACGTAAAATAGGTCAGGGAAGTGGAAAGAAACAAAATGTATCTCAGGCGGCGCTGTGCAAGCATTTTCTGTCTTCCCCATATGCAAAGGAATGAATAAGCTAAACATTCCATTTTTACTGAAAATGAATAAAAACTTGTTTAAGTAAACCAACTATAGGTATATAAGATTCAAAGATATCTAGAAGCAGTAGGAAAGTAATGTTCCGAAGATATATGTTAAGAGTCTATTTATTACGATAATATAATCGATCAGAAATTGGTAATGACAAACAAAGCCAGCATTTATATAGTTTCCAATCTGCTCTGTTAAGCAAACTCGTGAGAGTTGTGGCCGAGAAGAAAAAAAACCATTAGTGTTAATTTCTCATCAATAAAACAACAATATAAATATTGAAGTTATCAATCAATTTGACAAATCTATCGATTTCTCACCAATAAAAATAAAAGAGAATATTTTCAAACCAAAACAACAAACCAAAAAGAACAACTTTAAATTAGCAACTTTAATTAAGGATTACAAAACTTTTATCATTGATCTATTACACATACCCTAATTAAGGATTACAAAACTAATTAAGGATTACAAAACTTTTATCATTGATCTATTACACATACCCTAATTAAGGATTACAAAACTTAGTTATGCCAAATTAGCAACTTTAAATTTTATTTTATTTTTCTTAACATGGGATTTTCATTTTATTTACAATTTGTCACCCAAATATGTCTTCACCTGCATTGCAGTAAAGCTCGCTACATTGCTCCTTCAAGAAGCACATTTCTTCTGCCTTTTCAACTATGCCACCAACTTCATGGGATCCGTCTGTTAAGCAACACACATCAAGCACACAATTCGACTTTTAAATGCAATAATTAGCATATACGTACCCAACAAAATTTTAACGAAAGTAATACTTCGCAATATTAGGTTAAGTTTCATTTCAGCTAATAACTTCATAACTAACATCACATAGACACATACAATAGTAGTACAGCAAACCAAAAAATAGCCTCAAATTGAAGTCGGCATAACAACAAAGAACCTGTATAATTCTTCAAAGCTTAGTTTGTGCTTATAAATCTTGTAAATTACATGCTCTAATTTTTTTGTGTTTGAAAGCTTCAGTCTGAAAATCCTTTTATTTTGACCGCTACTCATCTTATCCACAAATTATAAATAAATAAAATAAAATAAAATAACAAAAGTATTGAAAAATGTGGCAGAAGATTGAAAGTTGAAACAATAAAATTATTGAGAAACAAATTTACTCTAGGAAAGGAAAAAAAAAAGAAGAAAAGCCAAAACATGTAAATCAGACTTAACATAATTCGTAATGGAGGGTGATGCAACTGTGTGTGAACAAAAGTTATTCCGTTTATATGAGTAGAAATGACCCAAATCTATAGCAAAGGATTATAATGAAGAAGGTTGTCTGTGTAATATCATCTTGAGTAGTAAAAAAATGCCTCATGAGCTCGGACACATAGAAAGAAAAAAAAAATGGCATATAAAATGCAGAGTTACAGAATTAATGATTGCACAAAATAGGAATATTTTTTATAATCAAAGAAGAAAGAAACATTTAAAATGACATGATAAATTACTACCGTTTTCCGATCCCTCTTGCTGAAATGTGCATTTACAGCTTCGTTGAGATTGCCATGGTATTATATTACTGCACCTAAACCAAAAATATAGAACTATCAAGTCAAAAAACAAAATAACGATAAATATTAAGCTCAAAAAGGAAATTACTATGAATAATAACAACAATAATATGGAAGAACACCATTGTAGGCAATCAAACTGTGAAATTTGTTTACTTGATGCAATCAATAAATCAGAACTATTTGTACCAACAAAAAGCCTTTAATGAGTCGTCTACAAATTTCACTTTGTTGAAGTGGGGAAAAAACCCAAAAAATGTCATATTACAATAGTGTATATACATATTGTAATTGCAAACAGCCATCCAGAAATTCATAACCAACTCATCGAACTTAGTTTTATTCACACAATAAGCAAAATATTAGTTCAATCTAGGACTAAACCCCATAATTGCATACACTTGTTGATAAACTATTAAAATCCAATGTCAATCATGTCATCCCAGCAAAACACATAAAATTCGTACAACTAAAAAATTAAGAAACCATGAAAACGAATATAATAATGGTAAATATATGAAAAAAAGTTTCAAAATTCCTCCCTTGCTAAAATCCTTCAGTCTGCACAATTTCAGTTAATAAAGCAGTTATAGATTGAAACTGAATTTCATAGAAAGACAATATCAAATTCTAAATATTGATGTTGCAGGACGCAACAACAGAGCGTATAATATGATGCAATCATTTCTTGTGTGTTTTCTAAGAATACATATTGATAGATAATAGTGAACTTCCAAAGATGCCACACAATTAGTTTGAGGGTGAAAAAAAATCATGATCAGCTAGAAGTAGCAGTAGCAGAGGTGATTGCTGCGTGGGGTTTGACAAAAACACTTCAGGGTCTGCATTCTCAGTCTTATGCAGAGCAGACAATGAAGACAAAATATTACTATTTTCACCTTGTAAAAATTACATGTTGAAAACAATTTGGTCGTTCAAAACATACTGAAAAAAAAATTGAAACTAATCAAGATAATCAAAACTGAAAAAACAAAACGAAAAGCTATATACAGAAAACCGGCTATCCACATAAAAATTTGCAAAATTGAGAGAATCTCGTTAAAGGTTATTTATGATACTCTCACCTATACGCTATAAAATTTTAAAGTGTCAATAAACTGAACTACTGAAAACAAAAAGAGGGAAAAAAATTCATAATACGCAAGAACATTTATTAAAAAAAAATTACCAGCGAATTTTTTTATAAAAAAGACAGTATACACATACCTCATTTTTCAACATACATCATTGTTTAGCTCCCTGACATCAAGTTATGGAGGCAGCGACCGTTTTGAACCGAATCATCTTTGAATTCATAAAAACAAAAAAAAAAACAAAAAAAAAAAACATCTCATTAAAATAGCCTTATATCCATAAAAAAATCCACCAAAGACACACACACGAAGCATCATAAATGGATTCAAAGAAAAGGAATTACCAAAAAAAATTTAACTCCTCAATAGTGGACAGAAAAAAAATACATCGAACATGGAATTGAAGAATTTTGTTTTTGCAAAATTCAACTTTCATCATATGAAAAAAGAAAAAAAAATTATAATCAAATAATGCTTAAAATAACCATAGACAACATCCTAAATAATTAATGTAGAATTGAAATTACACTAATAAAATTATGCACATCCAAGAAAAACCGATCAATCACCACCAACTTCATATTCTCTGGATTAACTCGAGCAAGCTGATTTTTTTCTTCTCTTGTAAAATCATATTTCCGGAAAACCACAATTGAAAAATTGTGTCCGTATGAAGTGGAGAGAAAGAAAATAATAACAGAGAAGAAAGTGGGTGACAATGGAGACGATGAAGAACTGGAAAAAGTGGGGATTTATGTGTGTGTCAAGTAGAAAAGAAAACGAAATGAAAACGGAATAAAATAGCAGAGGGAGAAGTGGGTGAAAGATGAAGCGCCGAATAATTTCAAATAATTAACTTACAAAGGAAAAGAAAACTTACCTTATAACGTGGCTGAAGAAACGGAACAAAGTAGAATTATAAAACAAAAACCCACACCAGGAATTGAATAAACCGTCAGAGGATTGAATAAACGTGGAGAGAAAGCAGGGAGTGGAGAAGGGAAAAGAAAACAGAAGCAAGAAGATAAGAAAAACCTTTCTTTTATATATTGAGAAAACCGTATGAAAAAAACTCTGGGATATGAATTGTCGAAAATACCCTTAGGTTTAGGTCTAGGGTTGTAGGTCAAAATATCTTCTTTTTATATATAAGATAAGATTGTGATCATGCTCAATATCTTGCTATTGTGCGCTTAAAATTGTTGGATGGACCACCACCTTGACCTAACCACCACATTTTTTAGCCAATTATTTGCATTACCAACTTACATAAATTAAATAATAAACCCACCAAAGAATAATAATAATTATTATTATAATAAATAATAAATGTTGGCCCTACTCAACATTTAAAATTTGGTTATAGAAATTTTTAAATTTTAATTTCTTGCATTTTTTTTTGAAAGTTTAAATCTTGCATTGAATTCTTAATTTGGTTTTCTAAAAACAATATTTTTTAGTTTATTTTAATCAATCTTTGAAAAAATAACAATTATTTAAAAAAATATATATAAAGAATGTAGTAATAAATTTATTTAAAAAAAAAGATTGTATTATTACTTTAAATTATTTTTCTGAACCTATATCTAGCATTATTTATTTAATGTCCAGCTGCTATGTCCAGAGTCATCTCTTTTTGTTATTTTCCTCTTTCCAGATTGGACAAGGGAACAAAGGTTCTTTTTCCTCTGTCAAAATTATTACTTTATTTATATTAATTATTATTACATACTCATAATTTGCTGTTAGAATTTGTTCGAAGTTTGATTTTCAATTTGAATTCAATTTCGTTGATTGAAAACTATAGAGAAAACTCCTAGCCAAAGCTTATTTTATTATCCAAAGTGAATAAGAGCCCGTTTCATTAAGCTTATTTTAAATAACTAGTAATAAACTCTTACTTCACATAAGTTGTTTTAAGAGTTAATAAGTTGTTTCGTCTTATTTTTAAAATTATTTTTTAAATTGTTGATAAGAAGCTTATAAGCCATTTTTTTAGTCATTATAAAGATCTTAAATAAACATGCGGGATATATGAATTTTTTTTTTTATTATCTTCAAAGCTCTACAACAACATAATTTCTTACAAAATAAGATTTTTTCAAAAAAAAATTGTCAAACGTAGTGAAAGAACTTATAAGTTCTTAAACATTTTATAAGTTGTTAATGTTGTTGTTAACAACTTATAAGCTTAGCCAAATATAAGGACCAAATTGAGGTAATAAAGTTTATTTCAAATGAATAGACCACTAATAACAATTGACCAACATTAGCTTAATCAATTACCAAAACACTTCGCTAATCATTTTTCCACATGTGCATAGAATAGAAAAAGTCAAGTCTAGCATTTAAATTTTGAAATAAAACCATAACTAAGAATTTATTGTGCCATTGGTCTAAAATTTAATTTGATCAAATTTATTATACACGTAATGAAATAAACAGCAAATTGGTGTGTTACTAAAGTGATGTTTATTTATTTTTCAGCGAACCATAAACATAAATTTTCGGAATTATTTTACTATTTTTTTTTCTTTTCAGAAGCTCAAAAAACCAGAAAACATTTCTATAAATTCCCAAGCACCACCTCAAAATTTTAGTAACAAACAATCATAAAAGTTGTTGTACAAATTGTAGGGGGGGGGGGGGGGGGGGGGAGAAAATAAATGGGGCGAAAATGTAATAAACAATAAATAGGTGGACAAGAACACAATTGTTCTCATTGTGATTTTTGTTTGTTCTAAAATTGCGAGCCGTGGGAGATTGGATCTCAAAATTCACACAACCCATTTAGAATTCTGTTTCCACTAAACAAGTACATATATATACTGTATTACATACACATTTATTTATTTTTATTTTTATTTTTATTTTTATTTTTATTTTTTATTTATGTATACAGAAACAAATGAAACAATATAAAAACCCAGCCATTAAATTATAATTTCTGCCCAATTATAGAGAACCCACGCTCCGTAAAGCTGCTCAGAACTTTCTCTCTCCAAATGTCAATGGCGAATCCAAACTCTGCTGCTTAACCTCCGTGGACACGTACATTCTGTTCTGCGTCTGCGTGCTTCAACTGCCGGTGAGCGAAACGAAAATTGAAAAAAAAAAACCTAATTGTGTGTTTCCGTGTTTTTTTTTTTTTTTTGTAATTCTGTTTTGTGATTGTGGTGATTACGTTGAAATGCGTGGTGGATCTGATCCGAGTTTAAGATCTAAGTGATTTTTCATTTCGATTTTTATTATATGCGATTCGCATTTTGTCGTGACGTTGTTTTTTGTTGGCGTAATGCAGGGTGTTGCCAAGTGATTGATTCAGAACAGGAATTGGTATTTTTTTTTCCCTTTCTGATTGATTATCTCTTGGATTCAGCATTGGAATTGATGAGAATTGTACCGATTGATTTGGATAAGTGAGGTAGTTGAAAGGAAAAAAAGGAAAGTTTTTTGTTTTTGTGATCTGCTTCTGGTTCTGGTGGCATTGGATCAGATCCTTGTGTTGCAGGTTTTGGGTGTTTGATTGATTGCATAGGTATGTGACATAGCAGAGAAGTTGTTAGTTTTTGGTTTTATTGGATCTTTTTAGTGTTGGCCCTTTTCCGATGCTAGACGAGATAGTTTGGAGTTTCGATCATATATTACGTGAGAGATTAAATCTGATGATTGGTTATGGTTCTCAAAGTTATTGGATTCCGATGTTAGTGCAATAGCCCGAAGCTAGCGGTATTTTCTGCATTTATTTTAGAAGAGGATCGCAGACATGAGAAGCGCTTTGTACAATAAACTATTACTGGTCTTCGGCCCTAGACCGCCGCTCAATTGGTTGCTTTTGTTCCTAGTTAGTATTTTGGTCTTGATTGCTCTCTTGGGATCTTCTTCTACTAATGGATTTGATTCGGTGACTACTTCTGCGAGACCTGACATCTTTTCTAACTATAGAAGGTTGAAAGAGCAAGCAGTAAGTGATTATTTGGAATTGAAAAAACTAGGGGCCAATCCTTCAAACGATTTTGATCTTTGTGGGAAGGAAAGAGAGAATTATGTTCCTTGCTACAACGTGTCTGCCAATCTGCTGGCTGGTTTTAGCGATGGGGAGGAGTTTGATCGGCACTGTGAAATATCACGAGAACATCAGTATTGTTTGGTCCGTCCTCCTAAAGAATATAAGATTCCCTTAACATGGCCAAGTGGTAGGGATGTTATATGGAGTGGAAATGTGAAGTTGAGCAAAGACCAATTCCTTTCGTCCGGGAGCATGACAAAAAGGTAATTCTTCTTGATTTCAGTTGCAAAGTTTAGAGTTTGACCTTGTTGGTTACATTTGATTATCTAGTACGCGGTAACGGATTTAAATATCCAATACCTCTTGTGCGAAAAGAGTTTAATGCTTGATATTGAAACTTCTGTAGGCTGATGTTGCTAGAAGAGAATCAAATTTCTTTTCATTCAGACGATGATGAAATGACTGTTGACGGTGTCAAAGACTATTCTCACCAGATAGCTGAGATGATAGGATTGGGGAGTGATGCTGATTTCCACGAAGCTGGTGTAAGCAACTGTCTTGCTATGCATAGCCATATTTTCCTCTCTTTCTGAAAATTAAATTATGCAGACGGCTCGTTTATTTTTTTTATTTAGGATGCTTTACAATTACAATGAGCAGATTATTTTATGTTGGCAGCCATTATTATGAGTTAATATTGTTGTACTTGAAGATTTTTCTTTTCTTGCGAATTACAGGTGCGCAATGTATTAGATATTGGCTGTGGGTTTGGTAGCTTTGGCGCTCATTTGCTTTCACTTAGGCTGATGGCTGTTTGTGTGGCAGCATATGAATCAACTGGTAGCCAAGTTCAGCTTGCCCTTGAGAGAGGTCTTCCAGCAATCATTGGAAACTTCATCTCAAGACAACTACCATTTCCATCCTTATCATATGACATGGTTCACTGCACTCAGTGTGGCATTTTCTGGGATGACAAAGGTACTCCATCTGTTAGTTTTGTAGTTAAATTATCTTTCCTCTGTCTTGTGATTTTCTTAATGCAAGGTGTCTCTTGTCATGAGATGAACTTTCTGAGTTGATCCATATGGACTATTGTTGAACGTTTTGATAAAAAAACATCTTTTACGGATAGTGAGGAAGTTGTTCAAAAGTTATATGAAGAGTGAGACATAAGAGAGCCTTTTATGAAGTTATTGTCTTCAGATGAAATGTAGAGATCTAACTGTGTCGAATCAATTGTAAATTACTTATGTTTGGTTACATGTATTCGTGTGCGCTTCTACTAGTTTGCTGCTAATTCTTGACAGTTACTCCAAATACGATTATTGTTGTTTCATGTTTAGGGATAATGCATTTACATGTGGACCACATACACCTGCATGTAACACTGGTTCGTCTGAATACTTTAATCAATTCACAACACTTGTTTATTTTAGACAAAATAAAGTTCCTTGGTATTCAACTATTTGTTTATTTTTCCTTTTATGTTTCTAGAAGACCTTGAATGACTATTGATGTTGTCTAACCAATTGCTATTTACTTCTGCAAGTAATGATAAGTCAAGTTCATTAAAATGCAAAAAAATAGTTAGTTATTCTGCATTTCTTGACTGACTGCTATTTGATTTTCAAGGTAGATATAATAAAATAAATCTTTTTTGGAACAAGAGCCATGTGTTTCTTGATCACCACAAGGAAACTATATCCATAATGTCTCAAGCTAACTAGTTAACACTTAACAGAGTTATAAACTAAATTGATATAATAGATATTCGGCTGAAGGTGCGACTAGGATTTTGTCAAGGCAGCTTTAACAAATATGAGTCTGTTAAACTTTGCCTTTACATGCATTTTGACTTTTTATGAAATTGCAGACAGTAGTTATCCTATTGGTATAAGTGGACCCAGTCTTTTCAAAGTCAGGTTATGTGTAAAAATTCTCCCTGTTCTGCTAGATTTATGTATGATAGATATATGTACTTAAGTAAAGATTGTAAATTATCTAGGCTTACTAAAAAGATCGTTCAAGACTTCCAAGTCATAAAATGTTTCCAGAACGGGAAGAGTTTTGCATGCTATATTCTTGTTTTATTACTCATTGGATTATGGAGATCACAGAGAGGAGGAATGGGAGGATTATGGTTAATTCTTTGAGATTGTATCAAAAAATAATAATCTTAGTTGGGTACTTTTCATTGGACTGATGATGCGTTTCTCTATCAGATGGAATGTTTCTCATTGAAGTTGACAGAATTCTCAAGCCAGGAGGTTACATTGTTTTAACCTCACCCAGAAGCAGGCAGCAACGAAACAAAGGAAGCATTTCAACTCCTTTTGAAGAATACACCCAAAAACTTTGTTGGAATCTCGTGGCAAAGCAAGAGGACACTTTCACCTGGCAGAAAACAACAGACGCTCGATGCTACATATCTAAGTGAGACTAGTTACTAATGTTCCATTCATTCTCTTTGTTTAAATCCCATTCATCTTTGCTCTTATTCGTATTTGTACCAATGTTTTTGGTTCTTGATTCTACTAGGCATGGCACTTTTCCCCTTTGTAATGGAGATGATGGCCCGTCATACTACAAACCACTTGTTCGGTGTATAAGTGGTACTGGCAGCAAGCGTTGGATTCCAATTCAGAACAAAACTTCTGGTTCTCTTGGATCTTCCGAACTTGCAATTCATGGTATGTAATCTTGTCTCTCGAGTATCACTAGTTCATTATTTGTTATATCGTGCCATGCTAACAGATTATTCATTTCAATTCGGAATTAGGAATAAATCCTGAAGATTTCTACGAAGACTTGGAGTTCTGGAGATCTGCTTTAAGAAATTATTGGTCGTTACTTTCTCCCTTGATTTTCTCCGACCATCCAAAGAGGCCTGGGGATGAAGACCCAATGCCTCCATACAACATGGTTCGAAACGTGATGGACATGACTGCTCATTACGGAGGTTTCAATACTGCCCTACTGGAAGCTAGAAAGTCTGTGTGGGTGATGAATGTTGTGCCAGTTGGCGAACGCAATACCCTTCCTACCATTCTTGATCAAGGTTTTGCCGGTGTTTTGCATAGCTGGTAAGATGTTAATTCTCTTAGACCCTTCCTATCATTTGTGGGTAAGAATTGTTTGATAATTTTTCTGACATCTCGTGCGTGATTAGCGGAGCATTGAGTTCCTTTTTTTTCTTTTTTTTTTTTGCATCTGTAATGGTAAATTCTACTCTTTTATCTATTTATTATTATTTTTTTTGGCACCAAAGCTAAAATCAAAGTTGTTATGACACAGGTGTGAACCTTTCCCTACATACCCCCGGACATACGACATGCTTCACGCCAAGGGACTTCTATCGCACCTTGCTACAGAGAAATGCAGTATGGTTGATTTAATTTTCGAGATGGATCGTATTCTTCGGCCTGAGGTAATGCTTAACTTAATTTTTTTTACTTAAATGGCCCCATGCTCATACTCATTCATTAAAACGAATAACTACACGTTTAGTATATACACTCTTGATACCAACTCTCTCAAATTTCGATATATTGAACCGTGGCTCTTATTTGGCAGGGATGGGTTATAATATCGGATAAAGTTGCTCCAATAGAGACAGCACGCACCCTCGTGACACAGCTTCGATGGGAAGCCCGTGTGATTGACCTTCAAGATGGCAGTGACCAGCGCCTACTAGTATGCCAAAAACCGTTTGTGAGAAAATGATGTATCCATTTCTCACCGAACGACATTCCACTCTTTTTTTTTTCCAACTCCGGTATCCGGTAACTTCTAGAAAACATCGCCTGATATTGAACGATTAAACATACTGTCTATAAGTTTGACACGCACTGTGCAATCGCATTTAGTATCGTTGGTATAGATTCATCGAAGAGGAGACTCACGTGCCTGCTCAACAAGGTTTACCAAATCAAATTTTGGTTCATTTTATTTTATTTTTTTTTCCTTGAGAAAAAATATGTACTCGAAAGAGATGGATTCGGAAATTTTTTGGACGGTTGTAGATATAAGAGTAATGTTTGCTGCAGTAGTAATTCCAGTCCAAGGAATAGTAGATTTTTTTTCTTTCCCCCTTCTAAGACAGCTGTACCAATTCATTTTATCCATTGTTTTTCTCATATTTATTTGTTAATTATTTGTGTTGTTTAATTGTGTTTGTACCAGAACTAGAAGTGTAAGAGAGATTTTGCCTTATTTTCCTTAGTTTATTTTTAGAACTAAATCAAATGTGTGGATCTGTACAAATGTATGGTAGGATGGATTTTGTAGAGGCTACACACTGTAGAATTCATCGGGTAATTTTACACCATTGATTTACGCATAATGATAATAATACACACAACAACTATTTATATAGATTTATGATGCAAAATTGTCCGGTGGATTTTATTAGGTGTAGCATCTCATAAACCGTATAATGGTAAGTTCGTCGAGTGTAACATAAATAAACCGTCGATACAAAAACAAACTTTCTAATCAAATTATAGTACTAAATTTCTAAAACCACTGATTTTTTCATATGTTATCGAACAAAAATATTTATTCAATCTGAATTTGTTATGTTAATTAATATTCGAGCAAAAAAATGATTTGATTTTTACTAGGGATGACGATTTTTACTCAACTTGAACCGGATTCAAAGATTGAACTAAAAAAAACAGATCCAAAATCAACTTATATGAATTTGCATGGATCTATTTAATATCTCAACTCGCGTGGTTCAAAATCGATCTTACTCAACTTTCACAGTCATATAAACACTCTAACACACATTTCACACACACACACACTGACACACACTTTGGAGACACACATACATTCCACACTCATATAAAACTCACACTCACAATTTCCGATCAAAATAAAAATAAAAATAAAAACCATCATATAAAATATTGTAACTTTAATACTTTAATATTTAAAATCAAGTAATTAAGAATCCGCACTAACCGCCACACGTGTGTTCCCACAAGTTCCGAAAAATGGCATGATCTGCGCCCCCCACTTTCTGCATATTTACCCAACTGCCCCTGCACGGACGATGTATGCTTTTTTCATACTAATTTCTAATTTCTACATAACCTCTCTTTTCATTCATTCATTCACTCTCCGCATCAAAATTCATCACACCTCGTCGATTTTTTCTCTGCATTTCTAACCATTTCCAGATCTCCAATTCAAAAATGTCGACGGAGAAGGAGAGAGAATCTCATGTCTATTTGGCCAAGCTCGCCGAACAAGCCGAGCGTTACGATGGTATGTGTATTCTCTGTATAAAATGCGTTAATTACAGCGTTGTTGTTTGGATAATGCTGTATGTAGATGTGGAGCCGCCGCCGGCGTAGATCATAATTGATCGGCGGCATGCCTTTGTGTTTTTGTGTGTATGCATGTATGTATGTATGTATGTATGTATGTATGTATGTATGTATGTATCTGATTTTAAGGCAATTTGCTTTTTCGGTTGATGATTTTGTTTAATGGGGAAAATGTGGATGTTCGTAGACGATTACTCGTGCGTATGATTGGAATTGGGGAATGGGCGCTGATGGAATTGAATTCCCTCTTTGTGATGTTATGTATGTGAAATTTGTGCTGTTTTGTTGCTGTTGATTTTAATGTGCTATTATAAATGAAACTGGTTTTAAATTAATTTACTTGTTTCCTGTTTGACATAATTCTCCGACTTCGAATTTTGGTGGTGAAAACGAAAAAAGGAAATAGTCCAGACACTGAAATTGAGAAGAAAAAAAACATGTTAGTTCGTTTTCTTGTAGTTATTATTTACGCATTCATTTTCGTGGACATAAAACAGGATAAATGATAACGATGCAACAATGTCATCAATATAGGTTCGTTTTAATTTACATTATTCCATTTGTTTCGCAGAAATGGTTGAAAGTATGAAACAAGTCGCAAAGCTAGATGTTGAGTTGTCAGTTGATGAAAGAAACCTACTGTCCGTGGGGTACAAGAATGTAATTGGCGCTCGAAGAGCTTCATGGCGAATCATGTCTTCCATTGAACAGAAAGAAGAGTCCAAGGGAAACGAGAACCATGTGAAGCTAATTAAAGGTTATCGCCAGAAAGTGGAGGATGAGCTATCAAAGATTTGCCAGGACATTCTCTCTGTCATTGACAAGCATCTGATTCCCTCTTCCGGTTCGGGAGAAGCTACTGTTTTCTACTACAAGATGTAAGTCATATTGCTCTTGGAATTACGTGAAGTTAGTTTTTTAGTCCGTTCTTGATACAGCTTCCTACTTTGCTTTACTCTTGTTATCATCATAACTGATTCGGTTATTGCACTGTCACTTATTTCAGCCCGTATTTGCTTTATAGTGAGTTATTATTCACTTATACGATCAAAAGAAAGGAAAAATAAGTGCATGTTCATAATTATCATATTTATCTTTAAGTTAGCTAGTAAAAGTTTTCTGTTGGTATCATTGACTCAATTCTGGGCTTCGGTTATTCAGGAAAGGTGATTATTATCGCTACCTCGCTGAGTTCAAGACTGATCAGGAAAAGAAGGAGATAGCTGAAGAGTCCCTTAAGAGCTACGAGGCATGTTAATTTATCTTGTGTTAATGCTAGTTCATTCTGTTTCTGATGTGTTTCTCGTTTCCAATGTTTTATAGGCTGCTTCAGCCACTGCAAATACAGATCTCCCGTCCACCCACCCAATCCGTCTCGGTCTTGCTTTGAACTTCTCGGTGTTCTACTATGAGATCATGAACTCTCCTGAAAGGTAATTTTTTTTTTCCTTCCAATTTTTGGCATGATTATTCATGAATAAATCTATCTAGAAATCCTAAAATAACGTGTTGTTCGTCTAAAATTGACAGGGCTTGCCATTTGGCGAAACAAGCATTTGATGAGGCCATTGCTGATTTGGATAGCCTGAGCGAAGAGTCTTACAAAGACAGCACTTTAATTATGCAGCTGTTGAGAGATAACCTCACTCTCTGGACCTCCGATTTGCCTGAAGATGGTAAGTAATAAAATCTCTAATTTGTCTAGCGTGTGTGTATCAGGGACGTGTAATTAACTCATTATCATCGTTGCTCCAATTTATTTCTATCGAGGACTTGATATATACTTTTCTTAGATGGTTCCGTAGTTTTTTTTAATTTACAGCAGATTCAAATCTGTTTAATATACTAAACTCAGACACTATTCGAACTGTTTGTCTCTCTTTTTTTCCATAAAATCCAAGATTACTTTGATGGCTAAGCTGGATAAATAATTTTTGCCCATCACAGGTGAGGACAACATCAAAACTGAGGAATCGAAGCCAGCACAGCCTGAGGTGAAAAATTAACTCGATTGTCTTTAAGATATGATAATATATCCCAACTAATCGAGCTTCTTTCGTAACTGGAGCATTTAGTAATCATGTTTTTTTTTTTACTGCAGCAGTAATTTCATTGCAGCACCTGGAACAAGTTCTTCTGGAGAGTCTAGCTTTCTTAGTTAAGCACTGTCAACTGTCATAAGCTGATGATATTTCAAACCGTTTTATCGGAGCAATGAGAAATTGAAATGTGTTTAATCTGCCAGCATTTTGCCTCCAAAGCTCTGGTTTCCGAGGAAACGATGCAACACATTTTTTGTTTGTTTGTTCGTTTTGTTTTTGTTTTCACCAAGTTTTATGCTGTCTACTTTCTTTCACAGTTACTGCCCTATGAAAATATCTCAACCAATTACTGAACATTTCATCTTTACAAAAATTTAGGGAAAATGAAAATTATGAGGAATAAGTTCCGTTTCTATTTAGATCGAATAATTTGAAGCAAAGATTTATAAAGTACGATAAGTCGATAACAAGTCCATCGAACTTGTTTGGTTCGTTTATCTGTCGATGAATTCCAATTTTTTATTCATTGTGGTGGATATCAAATTCGTGGCTCTAGGAATCAGAAACATAAATTGACATCAAACAGGAAAAAAATGAATAATTGAATACCAATTGAGAATAAAATGTGAAGAGAGAAGGTAATTAATTGCTTATATAATTATACAAAGAAAGTGCAGTAAATTAAAAACCATGCCCAAAAAAAATCTCACACCAAGTAACAGAGGTGGCGATATATCTATTCCGATTTCTCTTCCAAGTGCTTAATATCGAAGATAGGACAACGACAATTAACCATTGAAACTCGGTAGGATAATAGAGAAGAACTGAAACCTTCGTGAAAATAAGATATATCAACAACTTGCATACGTGAAAGCCAAAAAAAAAAAAGAAAAAAAAAAAAGACTATGTACTCTCGAGAACTATAATGCGTCAACAATCAACTTTCGTCCTCGAAGTAACTCTGTGGCAACCGAAAGTCTTCCTCCTGACTCAGAAACTCCGCGTCTTCGTCATCTTGTTTCTGAGATCCAACAAAAAAACGAGACACAATGCTTCAGTGACCAAGCATCAAAAGTTTGGTTCTTATCTATATATATCATAAATAATTTTACATGTGATATTATACAAAAGATTGGATGATGAATTCTAGTAAGATTGAATTTGAAAGCTTCAATTATATTTGACGTTTTTCTAAACTGGATGATATAAGTAAATAAAGAAAAGTCGAAGGAGCGTACCACCATTTCCAAATTGTAAAAACGACTCAGCAACTTCAAGATTTCGTCTGAGGTAAATGGACGGTTAAAACTGCAAAAAGTCAAAACGATGATCCCTCATAAACATCATATAAACTTCCATTTCTTGATGCAATTAATGAAACCGTAAAAAAATTAATTTAAAAAAAAGCCAAACGAACCTTCTGCGCATGTATTCAGTTAAACCATAAAGAACAAAGTGACGATGTACCCCTGGAATCATCATCAATAGATAAATTCATCAAAACACTAATAAATAAACCCAAAAAAAACACGGTGAAAAGCCACTTTTCTCTCTACAAACGAAGATACATAATCTAATTACATGACATAACGATATTTATAGCGCATTAACTTTCACAAAGACCTACTAAAAACATAATCGAATCGCATTTTCAATATCCAAAATATTTATTAAAAAAAAAAAAAAAAAAAAAAGCGATATCCCACCCTAAAAACGAAGATATCTACATTGACGATAAAAACCAACAAGTCCTCATCCCAATTCCTATCAATTTTTCAAAATGCTCACCCGAATAATGATTAATGCTAAACTAATTCTAGCCATAAATCGACAACATGCATGCAGATAAACATCAATGTAATTTTATACTCCATCCCAATTCTCAACAACAAAGGGGGCTTAAAAATAAATAAATAAATAAATAAAGAATAAAAATCAGCTTCAGAAAATAAATAAAAATTAAAAAAAAAACCTTGTAATTTGGCAGGTGGGTAAATTTCGAGAGCTTCGAGCAATCCCAACTCCAACTCCAACTCCACCTCTGATTTATCCTAAATAAAAAAATCAACAAAAAAATAAAAATCAACCCAATAATTAATTACACCGGCAGTAGACGAAATTAAAAAAAAAAATTGAACCTTGCGGAGTGAGGAAGAGTTGATTTTGCATGGAGAGTGAACAGAAAGTCCGTCTTGCTCGTGCTCCTCTTGCTGTTGTTCATCTTCGTCTTCAATTTCTTCTTCTTTTTTAATTTCTTCTTTCACTTCTTTCTTAGATTTACCATTTGTCATCTGCCCCATCTCGCTTTCTCTCTCCAACTGATTCGATTCGACTGTGTTTTTATATATATATTTATTCGGAATTTAGAGAGAGATTTTGGGGATTTTGGTTAATCAGATCACACAGTACAGAAAAGAAAAAAGAAAATGGAAGAACCAAGGGTTGATTAGTGTGGGCTGGGCTGAAGATGGTGGTGAAGTGGAGTTTATTGGACTAAATAAATATATTTTGGACTCAAAAGGCTAATAGTTTTTATGGGCCTAATTGTAAATAAAAAGTTTACTAAAATTCGGATTATTAACACAATATTTAAATTATAATTAAGCCGAAAAGAAAATGATATAATAAATATTAAAATTTAATATAAAACTATTTGCATTATAAAAGGGTAGATATATTTATACTTGTTGATTCAGGCTAAATATGTGTTTAAATAAATATTATATAGACTTAGCATAGGCTTACTTACAGTGTCGAATAATAGACGAATGACTTAGTTGGTGGAGTAAGAGAGCGTGACGTTTAAGGGTTTGAAAATGCGTACTACCAAAACCTTTTAAATCGGATTTACCTCATTGTTTCTTTTATATCTCATTACCAATTCTCATTTCTTTGATATATCCGCAAAATTAACCAAAAAAAAAAAAAAAAAAGAAAAGAAAGAAAGAAAAAAACATTGGTGTCAACGTTATAATTTTTGTTTGTGCATATGTTTGTTTATTATGAATAAAAACACACAAATTAATTGAAATCAAATTCTTGTTTCTTTGCTCATTCACAATGGCTTCAATCTCTAATATTTCTCTCATCCACCAATCAAGATTCTCTACCTTGTATAACAGAAATAGAAATGGACATATTATTACTACTTCAAGAGCAAATCACTTGGAATTTTCGCCACTTCCTAAAAAGATCGAATTATCTGCACGTGTGAAGTTTCCAAGAGTGGACGGAATCTTGAACCGTCGTGGAATCTCCGATTTTTTTATAGCTACTAAAGCTGCAGCTTCTGATGCAGAGGGTCATGAGATTGAACTCTCTAACGGGTACTTTTACGAGCATTTTGAGCCGTTCGATATGTTATATTTGTTTGGTTCATATTAATTTCTTTTTATTTATTTTAATTGCAGGTTTGCTAAGCCTAACAAGAGCTTCTCAGAGAGATTCCCAGCTCTTGTTACTGGATTCTTTTTCTTTACATGGTAAAGTATTTTTCTGGATTTTTTCTTTTACTTTTATTTAATATTCTACAGTTTCTATTAATATTATAATATGATTTTCTTATGATACAGGTATTTCCTGAATGTTATATTCAATATACTCAACAAGCAGGTCTACAACTATTTCCCATATCCATAGTACGTTGTGTTTCTTGAGAGACCTTTATTCAATTAATTAATTAATTTAGATTATTTTCAGCTTTGAAAACAAATTATTCAAAAAAACTAATCATCTTTGTACAGTTTTGTCTCAGCTATTCATCTTCTTGTTGGAGTAGTATACTGCCTCATTAGCTGGGGTGTCGGTCTACCAAAACGCGCTGTAACTTCCGTTTATTTTCTCAAACTCTAATATATTCATGTAAAAATTATTATTACCTTTTTTTATTGTGTAATTTCGACGGTGTTTATGATTTCAGCCAATGAATAAGGAGCTTTTAGGGCTTCTCACACCGGTAGCATTCTGTCACGCTCTCGGACATGTCATGTCAAACGTATCGTTTGCAGCAGTTGCTGTCTCTTTCACACATACCATCAAAGGTATATTTGTGTATATGTTCGACAAACACGAATGAATCTATTCGAACTAAGTTGACAAAGAAACTAAAAACCTTAACTACTTGCCTCTGTTTGTGTACAAAACACAGCGTTGGAGCCATTCTTCAGTGCTGCTGCTTCACAGTTTATCTTAGGCAACCAGATTCCGCTGCCACTTTGGCTGTCGTTAGCCCCTGTTGTAATGGGTAAGTCAACAAGAATTACGATCCATCGACCGAAAAAAGGAAATTGAACTCGAATTTTTTTAAGTTGTGTGATCTCTGGACTGCTATCCAGGTGTGTCAATGGCGTCTATGACGGAACTTTCCTTTAACTGGACCGGCTTCATCAGTGCAATGATATCGAATGTTTCCTTCACTTACAGAAGCATTTACTCAAAGAAAGCTATGGTAAAATCCGACAGCAGAACGTAAAATTTTTCGGAAATTTGTTTTCCTGTAAAATTGCTGACGAGGGCTTTCCTGTCATTTCATGTTTGGAACATCCTGGCAAACTGCAACAACAACAAAAATCTGAGTATAACAGACGGGGATGGACAGTACAAATATCTATGCATACATTTCAATTATAGCCCTATTGTTTTGCCTCCCACCTGCAATATTAGTAAGTTTTCTCTTGACCAACGACGATTACATGAACATTTCGACATCTGTCCATTTCACTGTAATTTCTTGAAGAAAAAAAAACAGATTTACGATTTCTAGTTTTGAACTTTTTTTTCAGATTGAAGGTCCTAAGTTAATGCAATATGGGTTCAAAGATGCAATTGCTAAAGTTGGTCTGACCAAGTTCTTGTCTGATCTCTTCTGGATTGGAATGTTCTATCATCTGTACAATCAGGTAATTTAATTTACAGGGCTTTGGTTATGTCGGTTTACTTAGCAAGTACATATTACCTATTCTTTTTTCTCGTTTCCTCGTAACTTCAGGTAGCTACAAACACATTGGAAAGGGTTGCACCTCTCACACACGCTGTTGGAAATGTGCTGAAGCGAGTCTTTGTTATCGGATTCTCCATTGTTGTCTTTGGTAATCAATCACTTCTATGATGCTTATACTATAAAACTTGCGACTTTCTCCATATAGTTAAATATTATTATCTACGAATGATTGGGAGAACAAATATTGGCAGGCAATACAATCTCTACACAAACTGGAATTGGTACTGGAATAGCCATTGCCGGTGTTGCTATGTACTCACTCATTAAGGCAAACATGGAGGAGCAAAAACGGGTACGATTTTTACAAGATTATTTGGGATTTTTACTGCACTTAGGCTTATGAATGTTTTTGTATCATTTACAGAAAGATGCTCAGAAGACTCGTGCATCTTAAGGCTCCAACATCTACCAAGCAGCTGAATTCACATGCAATTTGTAGGAAATCACAAGTCAACAAAAACCACTGGAATCGTGCTGATCTATGTTCTTGCAAAATTACTTTTTGAAAATTTCCCTACATTTTTTCACCAACTATTGTATGCTCAGAAATTTCTAATGTCGTCTGAGGCCAGAAACTACATTTAATAAGTGGCTTTTCATAGTAATTGCAATGATTTTAGAAGAAAACATTAGCGAAAAGAATCTATAGCATCATGATGCAGCTGTGAATATTCTTGAGAACTTACTTTCATGAATAATCTGTGATGTAGTGAAGATTAAACAGTAGGTCACGTCGAACCTCGGTGCCCATGCGAATTTTGAACTGTCTGGCCAAAGATTCTACCTTTTCATCAGATTCATAATCCATCTCTCGAACACATCGCCTCCGAACCTTCTTTAGCATTTCCTTCGATGGCTCACAACCGGCACCCATCTGCTTGAAAAGTTTTAATGCCATTTCAGAACCAGATTTGATATATCAACGGAAAAACTAATGGGCGTATTTGGTTTTCATATAAACAAGAATATAACTGCATGGGGAATGAAAATTACCATGTGATCAATCACAGCCAGAGCAGCTTTGGGATCCCGTGTAGTAAGATGAGCATCAATAAGTAGAGAATACGTAGTCATGTTTGGTTTCACACCTAATCCAATGCAGTGCTCAAATACTTTTACAGCTTCATCTCTCTGTCGCATAAAAAGGCCTTTTTATTGATTCAACAGAAGTAACAAGTATTGTATCACATAGTTGCTAAAATAGGGAAGAAAGAAGGTGGATCTAGGGATGAAGAGAGTTTACCTTGCTGAGTTTCCCAAAGGCACATATCAGGGCATTGTATGAATGTATATTAGGGGTCAATCCAAAAGTTGCATTGATGTCATTAAAGGTCTGGTAAGCACGATCAAGATCCCATATGTTTGCACAGCCAAGAATTATACAATTTAAAGCAGCAATAGACTTATATGGAGGATCAGCTCGACTTAAATTCTCCAGCTGGTGATAAACCTAAGCAAACACTTCAAAATTCAGTCAAGTACCAGATAAATAACATTACAAGTGCAGCGCTATATACTACCGGAAAATTATATAATAAGGCAACCACCAAGCAAAAAGATGAAAGAAAGCCAATGACAAGCAATTTCATGTGAACCTCAATATTTGATCCCCTAACTTCCGAAGTGGCATGAAAATTTTGAAGTATGAGCGGCTAGAATATGAACTGAAGTTTCACGACAGATCAAAATGGTTCGTTACTGAACCTTATTTTTAATGTATGCTTTCAATGCACAAAACGGATGAGATTATTCTCTACTAAGTAAAAAATTTGCACACCATATAGACGATGAAATTCCTCCTGTTATGGGATACTCTTCGTATTGACCAAGAAAAAAAATCCTGAGAGTTACAGTTCTTATGCTCAACTATAAAAGATGATGCACAAACAAGTGGGGACAGAAAACTCTTCTCTATTTGCAGGAAACATATGTGTGGTGCCCATGAAACATGTGTATCTTTCAAAAAGATCTTTCACAAGAAAATTACTCTTAGTGAGTGGGAAAAAAATGTCAGCAAATCAATCCTCCCTGACTTTGATAAAACCCATTCTTTTCTCAAGTGTTCTTTGATAAAATACCTAAAAGAAATATTTTGGCCATACAATATGACCTTAAGACCCTATTAGTGACTTCAATTATATTTGTATGCACGTATGAGGATATAAATGATCAAGCATATTGTTTAGTAGTGCTACTTACTGCACTCAAGAAACATTGATTTTGCCAGTGGAGACTTAACTACGCCTAAAAAAAAACAGAAAAAACTAGTCCTACTAACCATAAGCTTAACACCTGAAGGCATCTAGGTAAAAGAACTTACAGTATCCAAAGTCGTGAAACCTTTCTTGGAGCAGGCGACGACCAGAGGATTCAGAGAATAAAATGGAGAGAAAAGACCTTCTCCATCGTCTTTGTTAGAATTTCCATGGTCAACCTCAAAATCTTGTAGAGTACTAAAAGCCATTTGTAGGTTCCCCGAATTAGCATAAGCATAAATTTTCGCAATGTATGATTCAGGACGAGGAACCTTCTTTTGGCGTAATGAACGCTTCAGTACAGCCCACGAGCCACCCAAGAGCCTCGAATTGTACGTTCGACCAGCAGTTCCGAGAGCAGAGACAACTAATCCTTCATCCACAGAGAGAAGAACAGAGGGGCTCGCTGTTTCTCCTTGAGCAATCCATTTGGCCATGAATTCAAGGGCATAATAAGTTAAGTCGCTGTTATCTGATTGCATTGCAATGTCAGCAATAAAATTACACGTACGCCAAGGAGGACGTAAATATTTGTTTTGGTCCGATTTCTGATAACATCCGTAAAATCACAATTAGTCGTCAAAATATGAGGTATTCGTATGGATATTCAGATAACCAGCCAAAACATATGTACCTTGCATCTCTCTATAACTGATACCAAGGTATCCAGCCTCCCATTATTAACACAAGTTTGGACACAGCCTATGAATGTAGTCACTGACAACATATATCCAGATTTCAGCATCATATCTATGTTCTTGATGGCAGATTCGATCTGGTTTGTAGAAAGAAGCACATTAACAATCAAGTCATATGACTCATCATCGGGCAAACAGTTCCCGTGTTCTTTTCCTATCTGAAGCATCCTGGCCTCAATAAAGTAAAGACTCAATTATCAGCGGAAACCCTCTAGGGAATCAATTTTCATGTTTGAGTAGAAAAGTAGTTTCCATGAATTAAATATATGGTGAAACAATCATGGAAGCAGAAAAAAGATTAATCCCCCGTTGCTACCAAACCATACACCCCGACCCAAACAAAAGTAATGCAGAAAATACTACATTTAAATTGGATTACTCATTGTGTTGAAAGAAGGAGGTGGAAGAATGCAATAAGAAATAGAACACGAAAGAAGAAGGAACGGATAAAACAAAAGAATCAACGAAACAATGCTTATTGTCTGTAGCTCTAACATCATAGATGTAACACTAGTAGCAATAGAAATACACGAATGCAATCCACAACCATTACGCGTAACAAGTTTTAGTTCCAAGAATATACATAAAACTACCGTGGTCTATTGATCAATTGATATTCAAGCAGTGCTATTCATTTGCTCAACAAAATGCAACGAAAAAAATCCAACCTTCCGATCAATCTCTCAGCTGCCCGTGATTCACCGGCCAGCTGCATAGCCTTGAGCACAAGGTTAAACGACGCAGTATTAGGCAATACCCCACAATCGTCCATTTGCGCCACGATATTGAGCAGTTCCCCCGGAGGCGTCCCCAACAGCATACTCGCCCTCAAATAATGGTTATACAGATTCACGTCAGGCTTGTTCGGCTTCCCGCTATTATCCAAAGACCTAATCCAGAACTCGAACAGCTGCTTCACTTCCGCCCATCGATGTTCCGTCATCCAATCCGCTAACTGATCAATCAAACTCTTCGAGTCGAGCATTTTCGCTAGCGATTTCATTTGCTCATCGAATTTTCCGGGGAGAAACCCGTAGCTGATGTGTACTTGAGCGGCGGTAATTACGGGAGAATCAGAGAGGGTAGAACTGAGGGATTTAGGGTTTGGGGGTAGTGGATTCTGCGACGGCGGAGGCTCCGCCGGCTGCGATTGTTGGCAGAGGTGGGCGAAGGTGGAGATGGATTTGAAGTTCGGCAGCCTGATGAACGGTCGAGATTTCGCTAAAAATGGTGCCAGTACCATTTTTTCCGGCGAAATGTATATATTTAATCTGTCAATTTCATGGTTGGAGATGGAAGATTCATTGCTAGGGTTTTTTTGGGGGTTTTTGCAGAATTGTTGTTGGTTTTGATCAATGTGATAATGGCGGGGCAAATTTCTTTTTATATTTTTAAAATAATCCAAAAATAAATGCGCGCGTGAGTGAAGAAGGCGCGTTGACCTCGATCCAAAAGTAGACGGGCCGAATTTTATTATCAAATTGGGCCCGATGGCCCTTATGGGCTCAAATGTTCTGATTTGTGGGCTTGGCTCAAATTATAGCCCAATGTGTATTAATTTATTATTATGTTCAATATATATATATTTTATATAATAGATTTAAATTCGGGTTTATTTTTTTATTATAGGCTTTTTACACCAGCAAAGGACAAATAAAAGCTACATTTATCCCTTTCTTATTACTTTTAACTTTTAGAATCTTCTCTCTCTATCTTTTTACCTTTTGTTATTTTTTCTCTGAATAAATTACTGAAATGTTAAATGTCGTTTCGATTTTGGTAATACTGTTTTAACTTCGAACGTGATTTTGACTCTCTTTTATTCTGATTTTGGCAAAATGTAAACATGGAAATTATAGCCATTTGAGCTGGCTTTCTAATCCAATTTGAATCAGCTAGATTGAATGTTATGTGAGAAAGTTATGCGTGAATTAATTACATATTGAATTTTAGTTAACTCAAAATATTGAAGTTGTGTATAATATTCATTGATTGGTTTTTATATTCCTCACATGACTTTCAATCTTGGTGATTCAAATTGAATTAGATCGCTGCCTCAAATAACTACAAATTCTGTGTTTTGAGTTTTGCTAAATTCAAATTCCAAAATGGTCAAAATCATCATTAAGTAGAAACGATATAATTAAAACTTAAACGATATATATCACATCCATGTAAATTAACATTTGTGTTTCCATGATAAACTTAGAAAAGCCTATTGTAGAATGAGGTTCTTCAAAAAAGTTTAATGAATTAATATCACTTTGTTATTATCCTTGTTTTTTAGAATGCTGTTAATGTTATTATACACGAAACTTTCTATTTCTATATAAATTAATAGGGATTTAAAAATTGTTTGTTAATGTTATTATACACGAAACTTTATATTTCTATATAAATTAATAGGGAATTAAAAATTGTTGGGAGCATTGTCCCGAACCCTCTGCTAACTCCGCCACTAATCAATTGCAACATAATTTTTTTGACTAACTTATCATCTTCAATTTACTAATGAATGTCTATTAACTTTTTACTATAAATTTTATTAAATTATTTATACGATATCACATAATTAAATTATTAAAGAGTAATAATGATATTGATATTCAATGATAAAAGAGTGGCTTCCCCATGGGAATTAGATGCTAAAAGTAAAGGGGCCAAACATAGTGGCACTCTATAGTGACACCACACCATAAAATATTTTGCAAAAACACCCCTAGTGGGGGACCCTCTTTTTGGCAAAATTAATTTCAACACAATTAAAAAAAATATGTTTTAAATATTTGATCGAAAATCGAAAATTCGAATTTTTTTATATCAAAACTAGTAGAATTGAAAAAAAAATATATGTTTTCTTAATCTATAATATAAAATATGTAACAATATTGATATTTTGTAAATGTAGTTTTGTGAATTAGATGTTTTAAAGTTTATTAAGAAATTTGGAAGATGACCAGAAATCGAAATCGACTACACGTTCCAATTCAGGCTAAAAAATAATTGGAAACCCGAATGAAATATAATAATGTGTTCAAAACACAACGAATCACAATCGACGCAAATCCTAATATTTTTCCGATTACGGCATTTTTTTCGAAATTTTGAAGGAAGTCCACCAAAAATTGAGCCAAAAAGTTGATAGAAGGTGATTTTTATATCCAATGAATTTCCAAAAAAAGAAAAGAAAAAAAAAGAGTAAAAAGTAAATATAAAAAAAAATGGGTAACCTAACCCAAGTACAAATGAAGATGGGTTAACTTTGACCACGCCCTAAGTTAACGACCGTTTGGACAACATCCGGAAACACGACACGTGTAACAGCATAGTACAAATACAGATGACAAAAGTTTCGAGCTTTGCTAAATGTGCAATTCCCCCAAGAACACTTTTTTAGCCACCATTTAAATTCCATTATAATATTATATTAATAACACTGTCCAAATACAGACATACATACATACATCATACTGTATGTATATATACTACTGTACATACACACACCTCTTCGCACCGTCACCCTTATTTCTCAGTCTAGAAATCTCCATTTCAAATCCCCCCCTCCTCTGTACACTCTCCCATCTCCCCCTTTCTCTCTCTAAACTCTCTCTCTCTAAACTTTCTCTCTCTTGCTGTTTGCTTTAGCTCTCATCAACCAGGTTGCGTAAATAAAAAGTTTAAATTAGCCACCTTTTTTTCTTGAATAATCATGGCTGTTTTTGCGGTGGGCTTAGTGTTTCTCTTCGCTTTTGCAGGCTATTCTGGTAATTAAACCTCCCCCAATTTCTCTCTTAATTTTCAACATTTAATCAATCTTTTCAAAAAATTTTTTTTTTTTTTTTGTGTGATTTACAGATGCAAGTTATTGTGTGTGCAATAATGGGCTGAGTGATGCTGTTCTTCAGAAGAACATAGATTATGCATGTGGAGCTGGAGCTGATTGCTCGGCAATTCTACAAAGTGGGCCCTGCTTCAACCCTAACACCGTCAAAGATCACTGCAATTACGCCGTCAACAGCTACTACCAGAAAAAGGGCCAGATTCCCGGCAGCTGTGATTTTCAGGCCACTGCTTCTGTTACAACAGTTGCCCCTAGTGAGTGTTGTTCTTTCAATGAAGCCCTTCATTATCGTCGAAAAATCGAATCTTTTTTCCGATTATTATAACATATGTTTCGGGTTTTTTTGTGGTGTTGTCTTTGTTGATGATTTGGCAGGTACAACTTCTGGGTGTGTGTATCAATCTACTCCTAGGTAATTTGTTGTGTTCTTGATTGAATTAAACTAGATCTTCAACGATTAATTAGTCGAATTTTAATTGAGTAATTGTAGTAAAAATTGCAACTTTCTTGATTATTTAGCAATTTTTCTTGATTATTTAGCAATTTTCTTGATTAATTAGAAACTTTCTTGATTATTTAGCAACTTTCTTGATTAATTATCAACTTTCTTGATTAATTAGCAACTTTCTTGATTATTTAGCAACTTTCTTGATTGGGATTATTTAAAAATTTTGCGGTAAATAAATGAAGTTAGGCAATTCTAGTAATTGAAAAAAGGTGCAAGATGTGAATTTTGATTCCCATGATTGACGAACCGTCAGCTAGTAGTATGTCGACTTCGAGTCGACAGTATTGACTTTCTTTTAGAGTGGGAAATGCTTAGTAGATCCAATGTAATAAACTTACCTTTAATCAGATTAGTTCCGAAAAACTCACCAAATATTATCATGTGAGCTGTCACAACAATGTTGTCGTTTTTTCTTACACGTACCAAACAATCACAATCACATTTTCTTGATGTCGTTATATTACGTACACACGAAAAAACAATGTAGTTCTGATTTCGGTCGTTTTTTTTGTGTAGCACTGGAGGCAGCACTACACCGGTCGTCGGAGGGACTCCAGCCATCGGTGGCACGCCAGCTGTCGGCGGGACCCCAACCTTCGGTGGGACGCCAGCTGTCGGTGGGACCCCAACCATGGGTGGGACCCCCATGACTCCAACGATGGGCGGCGGGACCACTAACCCTGGTTCAACAATGACTCCAGGTTTTGGCCTCGGACCAACCGGGAGCGGATTTAGCAACACGGACAGCAGTGGCGGCGCGAAGGTGGTGCTATCCCAAAGCGGCACGTTTGCGGTCCTCGTGTTAATCTTGATTACCGCCGGAATAAGAGTGTAATTAACTACCACTAAATGAGTTTGGTTTTGTTGGGCATATATGTTGGAATATGATTCTAGAAGAACTCCACTAGGGTTTCTTTTCTGTTGTGGTGGCACAAAAAAAAAAAAAAAAGAGGGGAATTGGATTCCCCTGTTAGTGGTAACAGAATATTCTGCTCTCTGCTGTTTAGATATTTTTTCCTTTGTGTACATCTGGATAGTGAGGCAGGATTAATCTTTGCTTTATTTTATTTTATTTCATTTTATTTTATTTTTGGAAAAATTAAATGATTTTGATACCCTGAAGTTTTGCCTGAATAAGATATTGTAGGGTTGACATTTAAAACTGCTGAATATTATGGGTTATTTGAAATGATTAGTCAACCACCACTTGGCTTAAGAATCATTCCTCCTTATTCTCATTGTTTTTAATTTATCTGAAATGTTAAATGTCGTTTCAATTTTACTAACGTGATTTTGGCCCTTTTCTATTATGATTTTGGCAAAATGTAAAACATGGAAGCTGTAGCCCTTTGAGTTAGCTTTCTATCTAATTCGTTTTGAATCGGATAGATTGAATGTTGGGTGATAAAGTTGCGCATTAATTAGTTAGATATTAAATTCCAGATAACTAATTAAGACATAAAGTTGTGGGTGCTAAATCCTACACTAAGAGTTACTAAATCCCGCACATAAATAAAAATCATTCTCTCTCTACCAAAAATATTCTCTCTCTACTAAATATTTTCTCTCACTTCTCTATAACTTTTTCTAGGTTTTTCACACAAAAGTTACTAAATCCCGCACATAAAAAAAAAAATTTCTCTATACAAAAAAATATTTTCTCTCTATGCTCTATTTTTTCGACTTCTCTCCAACTTTTTTCTAGGATTTTCAAAATACTAAGAAGTCGTCAAAAGTCGTTTTTTGTTACGTAATAATCATCAACTAATGAGTTCAATACCTTCTAACGACAATCCACTTAAACCTGATGTAAGATTTTAATTTTTTTTGCCAAAAAATTGTCATACGCAGAGGGCAGACAACCTGGAAGAGGAAACAGATAGCGCGCACATGTTGGGCGTGCAGTACACTGTATTCGCGTCCAAGGTGGGCGCCGTCTTTGATGCGTCCGCTTCTACTTTAGATGCGATCCGATGTTGTGTTTTTTTTTTTTTGTTATATTTTTTTTTTCAGGATAATAGGGAAGTTGATTATTCTGAATATTTTTTAGGAGTACAATTGTTTAATTCTAGAGCCAATTTAATACAGTGGGCGAGAGACACAGCTGAAAGCCATGGCATTAAGCTAAGTATAGGTCATACTTTTTGTGATAGAGTATACGTCACCTGTGATCGGTATGGAAAAAAGTATGTGAAATGGAAGAATAGAGGAGTAGAAAGTACAAAATGTACTGACACGAAAAAATGTAATTGTGATTTCCAGCTGAAGGGGGCTCTACAAGCAGAGGATAAATGAGAACTCTCTATAGTTTACGGGAAGCATAATCATCATCCGACTTCGAAGCATGGTCTTTATAAACAACTCTCGCATAAGCAGTATGAAGTTACCGAGATGTTGACGAGAAGTCACGTGAAGCCTAAGAAGATTTTAAACTATCTTTGACGTGAAGATCCAAATATTACCACTTCGTTGAAATACATTTATAATGCAAGACTCAAAATCAAAATTAAATTAATGGGCAGAAAGACAGTTATTCAACATTTGATGCAGGATATTGATTAGAGCAAGTATATACAACGACACCGCGCCGATTCAATGACGAATGAGGTTATTGACTTGGTGTTTGTTGATCCTCGAATTCCTGATATGCAGAAGTTGTTCCCGTATGTCCTATTCATCGACGAGGCATCAGTAAAAAAACAATTACGAAACATATTTATTAAACATTAAAAAAAACATTTAACATAAATTAAGCATTTATTAAATATTTGAAAGTTATTTAATATTTATTAAACAAGTCTAAATATTTATTCAATATTTATTAAATATTTTTTAATTTAATATTTATTGAACATGTATTCAATATTTTAAATTTCTAATTATTTAATTCTAAAATATTTTTAACACTTATAAAGTATTAAAATTTTATTAATCATTAAATATTTATTAAAGTTTTAATAAATAATTAAATTGATATGAATTAAAAAAAAAAAAAAGAAAAAAAATTATGAAGAAAGTATCAGCCCTTCGCTTCCAACGTAGCCGCGCCTCACAAAACCCCACACCTGCCATGACGTGAATTTCATGGCAGGCACCCCACCCCGCCTCCTCCCCGCCCCCCCAAAATCCCACACCTGCCATGGACGTATTTCATGGCAGGTCTTTCATCACCCTCTACCACCCACCATATATTGACAAGTAATAAAATTAAATTGAATTTAAAAAAAAAAAAAAAAGAGAGAGAGAGAGAGAGAGAAGAGAGAAGAAAAACATTTTACTGTTAATTAGTATAATTAATTTGAGATAGAATGATTACCTTGATTGTAAAATAAATTTCAGAAGGTTTTCTTCAAGTTCGAATCTCGAATTATAATACTGTTTTTATGATGTTTTTGTGCAAGCATGAGGGGAAAAGAACTTGTTTGGGGGAGAGAAAAAGACCGACGTTTGAGATTTTAGAGAGAGAAAGAAATTTTATTATGTGCAGGATCTAGTAATTTCCATGTGGGATTTAGCATTTCAGAAAAATGATAATTGGTTTTTTTTGATTTGAGTAAAAAATTAAAAAAAGTATAATACGGTGTGGCAATTATCGAAGAGTTTATCTCACTTTGCACCCTCGAAATAAATTAATAGCATTTTGTACTCTCGAAATATAATATATATCATGCATAATGCACCTCATAGAAGTTTTTAAAGCAAATAACGTAATTTAATATTTTTAGTGGTATTTAAAAATTATATTTTTTATCACAAAAAAATATTATACGTAAAAAAAGTCCTCCAGCTATTTCGTTATCAAGTTATCTGAAAATCATATTTTCTTCAAAATATTACTTTCTGATATTTTCACCAATTAAAAGATCTATCGATCGAATAATTTAGTGATACAAGTTTATTTTACTATATATTTGTAAGAAAATATAAATTTTTTTCAATTATTCGGTGTGATTTTTATTTTTTCACACTTTGTGCGCTTGAAATTAGGTAGGAAGTTGAAGAAAATAACAATTTTATTTGTCATTTTGCACCCCGGAAAAAAACCAATAAAAAATGAATTACCCTATATTATTCAATGTATGGTGCATTATGAATGATTTATTGTCTTTTAAAGGTGTAAAATGCTATTATTATTTTTTAAGCATGCAAAGTGCCAAAACACTCCATTTAAGAGCGCAAAGCGGGATTAAGCTATTATCGAGCCTTTACTAACAGCGTAACGATATATGATTCGTGATATGGACTAGTTTGACAAATAACAAATAAACATAAGCCCATTAGGGTAAGCCCAATATGATAGGCCCATAATGAAGAACCCATGATGCCTTAGCTCGGCCCTTTGAGCGAAGTCGTCGTATGGCGCGAACCTCGGAACTGCGTGGGAGTACCTTAACTCGCTAGCCCAATACCAAGACGAGGTAAGGCGAGCCCAAGACAATACAGGCCCAAGATACATGACTTGGGGGAAAAGAGAAACCCTAAAAAAGGAAAGCCTTGAAGGCCAAGCTTTCCTCATCTATAAATAAGAGAATCAACACACACACACACACGAGAGTTTTACATTAATCACTGTTACATTGCATACACGTTTTTCCTCTATTCCGATCACTGACTTGATCGTCGGAGTTTTCCCGCCGGGAACCCCTCCCGGCGTTGTAGGTTTATTCACCGGAGTACGGACGGAGCTGGCTTGAGGAAGACGAAGACCTACAGACCAAATCAAGTGGCGCCGTCTGTGGGAAAGATCTAGAAATCTTGGGGATAACTTCCGGGAAAATATCAGATCTACCCCCCGGAAGTCCAGATCTGAGCTATCGACGTAGAGAACAATGGAAGAAGGAGATATCACTGCCCGGAATTTGCAGAAGGATTTGGATGCAGTAGCTCGCGGAACACCGGCTGATCCATCGTCCGTTCAGAAAGATAAGTCGGGGTGTAGCTTCCTTACACGCGAAAAGGAGGGTCGGATCCCTTTCACCCCAAGCAGCCCCTCTTTCGAGTTCCAGGATGGCGAAGCTGCTTCAAGAAGGCCAGCCGCAACCCCCGCTCAGGCTCCCAATGAGCGTACATATACCCGGGACGAGGTGGAAACCATGATTACCGCGGCCATCCGTAACTACACCCAAAATTTACCTCACGATAACCGACTCAGGAGAGATCCCAGACGTTCTCCGAACGAAGGACGAGCTGAGGACGAGGGCGATAGTTATTCGGAGAACCGAAGGGGTAATAGTCAGGGCGTTAGAACAGAAGTCGACAGTTTAAGACGCGATATAGATGAGTTGAAGGCCTTGCGAAGTGGGCCAGCGCGAGATCTCGTAAGATCTAGCCCTTTCGCTAGTTATCTCGATGGCGACCCTATACCGGCTAACTACCGACCGATTTTGTTTGAGTACAACGGCACGTCAGATCCAGCTGAACACTTAAGTCGGTTTAACAACACTGCCTCACTTCACCAGCTCACAGAAGGGGTGAAGTGCCGTGCCTTTGTCACCACTCTAGCAGGTCCGGCCCAAGCATGGTTCGGTCTGTTACCTGCCGGAACCATCCGATCTTTTGAACAACTTGCCAAAGCTTTCATGAACCAGTTCGCTAGCTCGAAGAAGTGTAAGAAGACCTCTCTGTCACTATTCAGCGTTCGTCAGAAGGAGAAAGAAAGCCTCAGGAGTTACATCAAACGGTTTACCTCGGCCACCCTAGAAGTCCCGACTACCAGTGACGAGGTGCTCATGGCGGCCCTTTCACAAGGGTTAAGAGATGATGAATTTTTCCGAGCTCTAGCGCTGGAGCCATCACCTGATTTCGATAATTTGTTAGAAAGGGCATCTAGGTTCATTAACTTAGAAGAAGCCCGCCAGCAGAAAGTAGAAGAATCTCACCAAGTCACAAGCGTGCGGGTCAGCGAAGTGAAAAGAGGCAAGGAGTCCATGTTACCTCGTAGGGATGTCAATGTTCCCAGTCGGAGCATCGCCCCGGATGCTAAAGGATCTCGATTTCAATCATACCAGCCCCTTACAGCTCCTCTATCCCAGGTACTGTACTCAATCGAGAAGAGAGCCGATCTTCGGTGGCCTCGAACCGCCCGCGGAGCCCCCCGACGAGACCCTACACTGGGAACCTTTTGTCGTTTCCATAATGAGTATGGACATACGACAGACGATTGTGCACATTTAAAAGACGAAGTGGAACGTCTCATCAGAGACAATAAGATCGGAGAATTTGTGAAGATAGACCCACCTCGTGGGCAAAAGCGTGAGGCCCAGTTCGGAAACCCGCCACGAGCACCGCCCCCACCGCCAGCACCGAAAAGAGGGTACATTCAGATGATTTCGGGAGGTCCTACGGGAGGGGATACTCACCGGGCTAGGAGACGCCATCTCGGTAGCCTCAAAAATAATCATGAAATTTGCCAAATCTCTACACCGAAGTATCGTCAATACCCCACTATCTCGTTTGGTCCTGAAGATGAAGCGGACCTAGATGATTTCCATTGTGACCCTCTCCTCATCACGATTAACGTTGGAGGGTACGACGTCGCTCGCGCCTTCGTTGATCCAGGAAGTTCGGTGGATGTCATATCCTACGAGTGTTTCCTGCAAATGGAGCTTGACCTCCCGATCTTCCCCGTCACCACGGCGATATTCGGATTCACGGGGGGATCCCTGACGCCGGTTGGACAAGTTAAAATCCCTGTCACTATAGGAACGCCACCTCGAACACGCACTCAAACTGTCAATTTCGTCATTGTCGAAGGATCACCAACCGCGTATAATATCGTGATAGGACGACCGATGTTACATACCTTTCGGGCGGTCCCTTCGACCATTCATCAAAAGCTTAAGTTTCCAATTGATGGAATGGTGGGAGAGGTCAGGGGCGATCAAGCCCAGTCGAGATCATGTTATGTTGAGATGGTTAAGATAGCAGAGAAGGGGCGACGTGACACTCTCACCAAAGAAGATTTGGGGGATGAGAAACGCCCCCGAATTGACCCCGAAGATAAGGTTAATCATGTACAACCTATGGACGAATTGATGATGATTGACCTCGTCCCCGGTATGATGAAACAAACCCGGATAAGCAAGGATTTAGAACCATCTCTCCGAGACGAGCTGATAGCGTTACTACGATCCAATGAAGACATCTTCGCATGGCAACCAAGTGACCTAACCGGTATCTCACCTCGTACTGTGGTGCACCGGCTCAATTTGCGACCTGAGTGTAGACCCGTCAAACAAAAACGACGGCACTTCGGTACCGAAAAGGACGAAATCATACACAAGGAGGTCCAGCGACTTCTGGACATCGGACATATCAGGGAAATCCAATTCCCCACATGGCTATCCAATGCAGTTTTAGTGCAAAAAGCCAACGGCCAGTGGCGAATGTGCATCGACTTCAGGGACTTAAACAAGGCTTGCCCAAAGGATGATTATCCCTTACCTCGCATAGATCAACTTGTAGATGCCACTGCCGGCTGCGAACTACTTAGTATGATGGATGCCTCGCAGGGATACCACCAAATTCCGCTAGACAAAAAGGACCAGCCAGCAGTAAGTTTTGTCACCGCCACGGGGACTTACTGTTACGTGGTGATGCCTTTCGGCCTAAAAAATGCAGGAGCCACGTATCAGCGATTAATGGATAGGATGTTTCGGGCCCAACTCGGACGCAACATTGAAGTTTATGTTGACGATATGTTAGTTAAAAGCAAGAAGCGCTCTACGCATCTCGCAGACCTAGCTGAAACCTTTGCAACTCTTCGTTTATATGGAATGAAGTTAAACCCTGCTAAGTGTGCGTTCGCGGTACAAGCGGGAAAGTTCCTGGGATACGTTGTTAATCGGGAAGGCATTAAGGTAAACCAAGATAAAGTTAAGGCCGTACTTCAGATGACACCTCCTCGTTCCATTAAGGAAGTCCAGTCCTTGGCAGGAAAAGTTGTAGCCCTAGCCCGGTTTATATCGCGAATGGCTGATAAGAGCCTGCCTTTCTTCAAAGTACTAAGGAAAACAGCCCAGTTCGAATGGACCACCGAATGCCAGCTCGCATTCGAAGCATTAAAACGATCCCTTACTTGCCTGCCGATTCTTAGCACCCCTGAAAAGGGCGAAATCCTGTTCGTATACTTGTCAGTAGGCGATGAGTCCATCAGTTCGGTTTTGTTTAAGGAAGTTAATAATCAGCAAAGACCGATCTACTATACTAGTAAGATCCTCACTACGTCGGAAAACCGATATTCTGAAGTCGAGAAAATAGCGTACGCATTGGTTCTCACTACGCGACGACTCCGGCCTTATTTCCTGTCGCATACCATGGTAATTCGCACAAGCTTACCCCTTCGGCAGACCCTAGGTCAACCTACCGCGTCAGGACGAATCGTTAAATGGGCCATCGAGTTAGGACAGTATGAGATTCAGTATCAACCCCGTACCTCGGTCAAAGGACAGGCGCTGGCAGATTTCATCCGAGAAACCACCAGGATACCCATCGAAAAGGAGTGGAAAATTTATGTGGATGGTTCATCTACAACCACAGGAGCAGGGGCAGGGATAATAGTTATTGATCCCACTGGAACGGAAGTCGAGTTTGCCGTCAGGTTACCTCGAGTTTCCAATAATGAAGCAGAGTATGAAGCCTTTATCCGAGGTATGGAGATCGCTCAAGAGCTCGGAGCGCGAGTGGTGCGAATATACTCCGACTCTCAATTGGTAATACACCAACTCGAAGGTGACTACGAAATAAAAAACGATAGAATGAAGAGTTATGTGAATAAAGCCCGAGCTGTGCAAGAAGCTTTTGAAGTCTGTACCATGCATCAAATTCCGAGAAATGACAACCAGCGAGCTGACTTCCTCGCTAAAGTCGGGTCGTCAGTCGTCGATTGTATTAAAAGAAAGATCACTATCCTTATCGCCCCTACCCCAACACCGGGCATAATGGTAATAGACGAAGAGCCTGACTGGAGAACACCTCTGTTCAAGTATTTCAAAGGAGAGCGAACTGGCACAAAAAGGGAACAAAATCGATTGGCGTATAAAGCGAGGCACTTTTACGTGCGGCACGAGGTGTTGTATAAAAGGAATTTCGCTACAATCGATGCGAGATGTTTGGGAAAGCAGGAGGCTGAACACGTCCTTGACGAAGCACACCGAGGTGGTTGCGGTGAGCACGGAGGAGCTCGAGCCCTCGTACAGAAGTTATATCGGGCAGGGTATTATTGGCCCGGTATGAAAGAAGACACACACCGATACGTTCAACACTGCGCACAATGCCAAAAATATGCCCCCCTTATCCATAAACCGGGGGAAGAGATGATTATCATGAGTGCCCCATGTCCCTTCGCTCAATGGGGGATTGACCTAGTGGGACCATTCCCTCAAACCACTGGCCGGAAAAAGTTCATCATCGTTGCGGTAGACTACTTCACTAAATGGGTCGAAGCTGAAGCCTTATCAAAAATATCAGAAGACGAGGTCATGCACTTCGTCTGGAAGAATATCTGTTGTCGGTTTGGTCTGCCTAGAAGCATCGTATCGGACAATGGCACTCAGTTCAACGGCAAGAAAATTCGTGCATGGTGCGAGGAAATGAAGATAACACAGAAATTCGTGGCAGTAGCACACCCCCAGGCTAATGGTCAAGTAGAATCCACAAACCGGACCATTGTCAACGGTTTGAAGAAGAGACTGGACGAGTTAGGGGGAAGTTGGGTAGACGAACTGCCCTCAGTCCTTTGGTCTTACCGGACAACAGTCAAAGCAGCTACTGGCGAGACGCCATTTCGGTTAACTTACGGAACCGATGCTGTTATCCCGGTCGAGGTGGCAATGGACACACTCCGCATCGCCACATTTGATGAAAGGACAAACGATGATGCCCTGAGGACACAGCTGGATGAGGTTTTTGACCTACGAGAAGCGGCGTATCTACACATGGAACGAAGTAAGAACCTGATCAAGGCTCGATACGATCAAGGGGTACGGTCTCGTTCATTCCAGATCGGTGATCTCGTCCTGCGACGAGCTGACGCACTAAAGCACACAGGAAAGTTGGAGGCCAATTGGGAAGGACCATACATGGTCACAAAATGTTTGGCTGGTGGAGGATATGAGCTGGCAGACGTAGAAGGGAAACCATTGCCACGAGCATGGAATGTCATCCATTTGAAACGCTTCTTCGCGTAAAAAAAAAAAAAAAAAAAAAAAAAAAAAAAAAAAAAAAAGAGAGAGAAAGGAGATCGAGGCAATTAAGTCAGCGAAATCGAGACACACCTTGTACAGGCAAAACAACCATTAATAAACATCCATTTTCCGATCTGGGCTAGGCCCCGTGGTTTTTTCTCTCCTTATTTGGAGGGTTTCCACGTTAAAAAATCCTTGTGTTATTTATTTTTAAAGTTTTACTGTGGCGTTAACTCGCGTGTTTCATTGTGGCGTTAACTCGCGTATTCTACTGTGGCGTTAACTCGCGTATTCTACTGTGGCGTTAACTCGCGTATTCTACTGTGGCGTTAACTCGCGTGTTTTATTGTGGCGTTAACTCGCGTGTTTCATTGTGGCGTTAACTCGCGTGTTTCATTGTGGCGTTAACTCGCGTGTTTCACTGTGGCGTTAACTCGCGTGTTTTATTGTGGCGTTAACTCGCGTGTTTCATTGTGGCGTTAACTCGCGTGTTTCATTGTGGCGTTAACTCGCGTATTTTATTGTGGCGTTAACTCGCGTGTTTCATTGTGGCGTTAACTCGCGTGTTTCACTGTGGCGTTAACTCGCGTGTTTTATTGTGGCGTTAACTCGCGTGTTTCATTGTGGCGTTAACTCGCGTGTTTCATTGTGGCGTTAACTCGCGTGTTTCACTGTGGCGTTAACTCGCGTGTTTTATTGTGGCGTTAACTCGCGTGTTTCATTGTGGCGTTAACTCGCGTGTTTCATTGTGGCGTTAACTCGCGTATTCTACTGTGGCGTTAACTCGCGTATTCTATTGTGGAGTTAACTCGCGTGTTTCACTGTGGCGTTAACTCGCGTGTTTCACTGTGGCGTTAACTCGCGTGTTTTATTGTGGCGTTAACTCGCGTGTTCTACTGTGGCGTTAACTCGCGTGTTTCATTGTGGCGTTAACTCGCGTGTTCTATTGTGGCGTTAACTCGCGTGTTTCATTATTGCGTTAAATCGCGTGTTTTATTGTGGCGTTAAATCGCATGTTTTGTCAAAGGAAATAACAGCCGAAGACTAAGCTCAAAACACAAAGTAAACTATTGAAAACGAAAACAGTTTGCTGAGATCGGGTTAACTCAAGTTCAGAAAATACTCTGCCAAAATTACTAATCATCCTCGAAACACAAAGTAAAAGCGGCCCTGGCGCACAAGATAAACGAGATGGAGACAAGTAAAGCACTTTAATACATTGAAAACATTGACAAAACGAAGTAAATTGTTCAAAATATAGAAGGAAAATGCAAGTACATGGTACAAGGAATAAAATACAAGAATTCAAGTACAGGAACAAATGAAAAACGATTAAGTGTTTTTGGGAGATTCCACCCCAGCTTCGCCTTGATTCCCGGCAGACGGAGGAGGAGACGAGATGAAGCCCGACGGCGCTTTGTTGAGGCCTGCCATCGCATCAATAGTTTCAACGTCCCCAACTAAGTCAGTAATGATCACCGAAGAGCTCCCTTGGCGAGAGAAGTCTTCGACAAGCTCCCGGTGTACTTGCCTCCACCATTCTAAGTCAGGGTCTTCGTTCACGTCCCCTTCAAAACCCGGAATCACATCATCCGGTAGGTCTTCGGCAAGCTCATTTTCGACTAGCGGGAACTCGATGCCAGCACCCCTCAGTCGCTTCCGCACGGCTTTCACCGCCTCCGAGAAAAAGAAGCGAGCTAAACCGGAGGCTTGCCGGGTGAACGTCGTCGAACGCCACAGCCGATCGAAGAAACGACTGACAAACGCCTCCATAAACCGGAGACCTTCAGACGACCCCGGGAACAATCTGTGCCCTTCTTTCACTCCTTCGGTGAAATTGGCAGACGCCTGCACCCCAGCGGCAAAGAGCTCGTTCGAAAGTTGCTTCGCTTTTTCCTCCAAAGTAGCATTGTGGGATGCTAGGGAATTCTTCTCCGCCTGCGAAGTTTCCTCTTTCTCCTTCAGCTTCTTTACTTCGGCAAATAACCCCTCTTTTGCTGACTCAGCCACCGATAGACTCTCCTTTAAAGCCCGGACCTCTTTCCGGAGCTGGACAACCTCCTTCCTCTGGTTATCATACGCCTCACGAGAAACATCGTCCCATCCCAGAGGACCCGAAAAGGCAAAGGCGAATTGCTGCACATACAAGAGACTTGAGTGAAATAGATTGGTTAAGAACGTAAAAATTAACTCATGTATGCGAGCTGAAACTAACCTGGGTTATGTTATGAAGAAACAACTCAAGCCGATCACCCTTGCTCATTTGCCCGAAGTGGGCAACGTCGCGAGGTAGCGCCATAGCCCGGCAAGCAGCGATAGCGTTCTCTGCGTTTTGACAGAGATGGAGGGCGAAGTTAGGAGGCAGAGACGGCCCCACTTGCCCCGGAGCTGACCCAGTCTGCCCCGGAGTCGACCCGATCAGCCCAAAGGCCAGATCAGCCCTTCTCCTCTTCGTGGTGGGCTCTTTTTCCACCTGTTCTTCGGTCGAGGAAGGTGGTGGGGGAGGAACGGCAACTATGGCCGAAGATTGACGAGGGAGCTCGGGCTCCTCCACGCGCGGCTCACTTCGGGAACGCGAAGTCCCAACATTTTTCTTAGAAGACCTCTGTCTTAGGGCTCCCTCTTCGGGGGACTTTCTCTCAGAATCAGCAACCACGGGGCGCTGAAATTCAGACGCCTGAAATTCCGGCTCCGACTCGGACGGGCGAGTCGCCGGCTTCTCACCTCGAAACATTCTCTTCATCCTTAAATCTGTTAATGGGATCAAGGAGAGTGTGGTCAGCAAATATACAATACCTCGGCAAGCATAAAATACAGCCAAGTAAAAAGCCACAACCCAAAACGAGTGACGAACTATAGCAGAAAACTAGTATCATGCTTAAACCCACCTAAATCCTCTTGAGTTAAGGGATGAGTGCCGTTGTCATGGAAGCAGAAGTGGCGAAGTATCGGTGGAAAACTGGTAAGAGTCTCAGGCATACCATAGCTTGGTTGAAAGTGAACAATCATTTTCAAGAGCCACTCGTCTATCGCTAGGGGTTTCCCCCTCCGCTTGTCGGGTAAAGTGGCGAACCAAGGACACAGGTAAGGAGTATCAGCGGGGTTTTTCGCGAAGAAATAATGACCCTGCCACCCATCAGTTTTGTTGGGTGGCATTAATATTTTGAAACCCGGGCGAGCCGAGATAGAAATATGAAAAGGACTGGAATTTTTCAGAACCATCACACTCCGGAATCGAGCTGGAGTAGGGACCACACCGGACCAGACGCAAAGCATGCGAAACCCGGTCATGACGACTATGGCGTGCGGATGAAATTGATTGAGGGACACATTGCATAACTGAGCAATCTCGGAAAACCAAGGTGAGATGGGGAAAGTAAGACCGAAATAAAACTGTTCTGAGAACCAGGTGCTGAAACCCGGGGGTGGGTTTAGGGGACGCTGATCTCGCGAAGGCAACAATAGTTCTACGTCGGTAGGAAGGCCTATATCGCGAACTAAATTGTCTAAATCTACCTCGCTTAAAGTGCTGGGCCCCCACTGGTCGTCTAAATCGCGTCCCTCAGACAGCGAAGGAGAGCCGCTCCTTGCGGAAGACAAAACGTCATCTCTTCTTTTTCTCTTCGGTTTTTTCAGTAATTTACCCGAAGGGGAAAAATAGGGCCCTTCTTCCGATGAAGAAGAAAGAGTAAGGGTAGGGTGTTCATCTCCCTCTCTGGAGGGCATTTTTTGACCAAAAGGGTCGGGAGAATTGGAAGACATAGGCTAAGAATAGTAAAAAGTAGGGTGAAAAGGGGAGTACCTTTGTCGAAGAAGGAAACAAGCACGGATAGGAAAGAACTTGGTTCTCGAGAAGCAAAGTCGCCGGAGGAAAACAAGGATAGGGAGAGCGTAGAGGTGAAGAAGAGGAAAAAATTCTGAAAATTCGTGGAAGTCAGATACTTATAGGAGGAGGAAAAGTGGAAACTCTGATCACAACCGTTCATTCGGACGGGCGAGATTCAAAGTAGGTCGCCTCGAATTCGGCGCAAGAGGTGTCGATTGGACTCCCCTAGTAATGACCTAGGAAAGAGAAAAAATCAATCATAACCGCCCACCCGAACGGACAAGATTTAATGCAGATTACCTCGAACCTAGCGCGAAAAACGTTGATGGAAATCTTCTCATGATGACCTAGGGAACCTGAACCAACCACGCGGGGTGTCAGAACAATTAATGAAAGGGAAAGGACGAGAGGCTGTGTACGCCGACGTAAATCTAAATCGAAGTGCGAACTAATGCCTCATACTCCGTACTTATAAAACGAGGTAAAGAAAAAAACCGACTTGTTTTATAAATAAGGAGTAGGGGGGAGTAGTTGATATGGACTAGTTTGACAAATAACAAATAAACATAAGCCCATTAGGGTAAGCCCAATATGATAGGCCCATAATGAAGAACCCATGATGCCTTAGCTCGGCCCTTTGAGCGAAGTCGTCGTATGGCGCGAACCTCGGAACTGCGTGGGAGTACCTTAACTCGCTAGCCCAATACCAAGACGAGGTAAGGCGAGCCCAAGACAATACAGGCCCAAGATACATGACTTGGGGGAAAAGAGAAACCCTAAAAAAGGAAAGCCTTGAAGGCCAAGCTTTCCTCATCTATAAATAAGAGAATCAACACACACACACACACGAGAGTTTTACATTAATCACTGTTACATTGCATACACGTTTTTCCTCTATTCCGATCACTGACTTGATCGTCGGAGTTTTCCCGCCGGGAACCCCTCCCGGCGTTGTAGGTTTATTCACCGGAGTACGGACGGAGCTGGCTTGAGGAAGACGAAGACCTACAGACCAAATCAATTCGAGTCCCCCTCCCCTACTTCCCCTTCCCCTTGTAATGAATTTATTAATATATATATATATATATATATATATATATATATATATATATATATATATATATATATATATATATATATATATATATATATATATATATATATATATATACTGAGTACAAATTTTGAATTGTCAAGTAACGTATTTATATATGTCGGGTTAATTATTTAGCACCATCAACCAATAATCACATCTTACTTGTTAATATATATTTTTTTTAAATTACATCTTGCATTTTTAAATTTATGCCACGTTGATGTTAGTGGTGCATCACTCGTCACCTTGAATTGTTTCCTTTTAAATATTCACATAAATGTACAAAAAAAAAAATTAAATATATATATACATTTGTAGACTTTAATTAGAATAAAAATAAACTGTTCCAAAATATTATCATTACATCTCTTTATGATCGTCACACAATATAATCTCATTGAAAAAAAATTCTCAATGTCCACAATAATATTTATTTTGAAACAGATGGATTACATCTAATAAAATTTATCGAATTATTATTAGAGATATTAACATTAAATAATATATATACGCAATATTATTCTTACCAATTGTTTAATTTAATTAAATTAATGAGTTAGTATTAGTATAAAGCAACAGAGTTTACTGAGTCACTGAAATTACAAACATTAATTATCAGACGCCATTAGAGAGAAAGCGAGTTCCCCAAACCCCAACTGCGCCTTCTCAACATGGACGGACAGCAGCCCTACAGACCGGCGGCGGCTCCGCCGCCACGAAGACCGGCAGACGGAGGCGTGGATTACACCGCCATTTTCGCTGCTCTATTCGCGCTTCTCGCTATTGCCGTGGTGGTAAGATAAAAACGCATATCCCTGTTCATTGTTCGTAATTCTGCCGTACTGGAAATACAGTTTGCGTTTGATTAAGGAATCTCGTAGAAACTTGTGAACCTGACTTGTTTAGTCTGATTGACGATCGTGGTATTTTTGTTGGTTGACTTCTCTTTATTTTGTGGAATGTATTATCTATAAGCGCGGTAATTGCTAATTTTTTTTATTTTGATTAGGTTAGATTCCTTACATCTATTGAAATTGAAATTTGAAGATTACAGATAGATAGATGATGATAAATCAAAATTGCTGTAAAAAACTTACTACACAGTACACAACATTTTCAAACTAATGATGTTTGCATATGCTAGGTTGAGATCCGTGAAATTTACGATTAGTTAAATGTAGATGTTGTAGTTCACTACCAAATCTGGATTATCTTGTGATACTTGTATGCCTGCAATTTGCTTGTATTGCTGTTTATGGAGAAGAAATGTCCTGTTTTTTCAATAAGCTAGTTTAAAATTATAAATATTCTATTATTTCTGATTCCTAATTAATTTGACCGTCCTCTCCGTTTGGATGGAGAGGAAGAATGTGATTGAGAAAATCAAAATCTAACATGTGACATTGAATTTAGCATGTGATAATTTCGGCCTGCGGGATAATTTCAACCAAATTATATGCAGATTATACTTCCTACGTTATCAATTTTCGGCCAGAATATGTCTATTTTGCATCAAGTCCCTGAAGGTCATGTTGGGGTTTACTGGAGAGGAGGTGCACTTCTCAATGTGAACACAGATCCAGGTATATTTATGCACGTAAATATCGCATTAGCTATGCATTTATGGTGCCCTTTCATCATTTAATATCTTTAGACTGCAACTAATCCAACTAAGCTCTTTTCCCTTTTTCCTTTACGCGTCTTTGACTGAAGGTTTCCATTTGAAATTGCCCCTGATAACTTACTTTGAGCCTATTCAAGTCACTTTACAGACAGATTTGGTAGGAATCTCTCTTTCTCTGACATATTAATGTGTGTGTGTGTGTGTGTATTCTCCACCTGTCTCCACTTGTGACCCGCACATTTTCTTTGTGTGGACAATTTGACATGAAATATTCTAAAACTCCGGAGTTGTTACTGACCACTATGATCGTGTCATTTTGATTTGCAGGTGAGGAATATTCCTTGTGGAACTAAAGGAGGTGTTATGATTAATTTTGCGAAGATCGAAGTAATATTTCTCATCTTAACAAGTTTACTACATATGTCTTGTATTTGGTTGGTCAATGCATACGTTAATAGCATGCATACTTCAGGTTGTTAATCGTCTTCACAAGGACTACGTATATGACACATTGCGCGACTATGGTGTTAAATATGACGACACATGGATATACGACAAGATCCATCATGAGATTAATCAGTTCTGTAGTGCTCATTCCCTTCAGCAAGTTTATATCGATATGTTCGATCAGGTAACTCGTTGAACATCAGTATTTGAATAAGTATTATTTAACTTAACCCCATCCTCCTTGTCCAATTAGAGATCTTTCGATCTAACGTCACTGTCGTGAATTGACTTTGCAATATTGGACTAGCTGACCTTTTGTAGACTGTTTGAAATAATATTCTTCTATCTGATGCTTATCTTAATATTGAACTACCTTCAAAATTTTCAGATTGATGAAAAAATGAAAGATGCTCTTCAGGCGGACTGCACGCGTTATGCTCCAGGTATTGAAATTATTAGTGTGCGTGTTACAAAGCCATCCATTCCTGAAAGTGTAAGGCGGAATTTTGAACAAATGGAAGAGGAGCGCACCAAGGTATATCTTTAGATTCTTATGTTGGGTCTTAGGCCATTCATGTGTATTTTGATTCTCTTCACTGAAACCCTAGATCCTGTTCTTTCAACTATGAGTGTCTAATTGAATATGGATAATACAAGATAGTTTATAAATTAGCTTTTGCAGCTGCTTACTTACTTTGTAACGAGCTGAATGGACTATTTGATAACAGGTGTTGATTGCAGAAGAGAAACAGAGAGTTTCCGAGAAGGAAGCTGAAACCAAGAAAAAAATTGCTATAAGTGAAGCTGAAAAAAATGCTTATGTTAGTAAGATCCAAATGGAACAGAAGTTGACGGAGAAAGACAGTTTGAGGAAAGAAGCGGAAATTTCTAATACAATGTACTTGGCTCGTGAAAAGAGTTTGGCTGATGCTGACTATTACCGGTAAGCCTCTTGGCTTCTTTTCCATCACTTTTCTCTGAGTATACTTTAGAATTGAACTATCAGATAAACAAACATGGTTTAGATATTGCTGATTTATGCAGTATACAAGTAGTCATATAATGAGCAATATAATTGTTTAAACAGTATCCCGAGAAAATAAATGGCCTGTCTATATTACTTATCAGTTAATTTGGAGATATCACCTGTTAATCAGTTAAGATATTCACCATTATATCAAAATTATGAGCTGAAGTAATTAATATAAGATCAATTTACCAGGAAATAACAAGTTAAAAATAGATATTTGTTATTTCTAAATAGAGAATGAGCTTACCCTTACGTTCTTCTACAATGTACATTCTCTAGCACAATGAAAGAAGCAGAAGCAAACAAGTTGAAGCTTACTCCTCAGTACTTGGAACTCAGGTTTATTGAAGCTATTGCCAACAAGTCCAAGATATATTTCGGCAACAAGGTAAGTGTCCATTTTCTTACCCCCCCCTCTCTCTCTCTCTCTCTCTCTCTCTCTCTCTCTCTCTCCCCCCACCATATTTCATTTATTTATTTATTATTTCTTTTTGTTGTTGATATAAAATTGGTGTGCAGATACCCAACATGGTTCTTGATCAGAGGCTGCTCGGAAACTTCTTGCAAGATGTGGTCGTGAAAGAGAACTTGGAAGCTTGAGTTTCTACTCGACTCTGATGCTGAGAATGGGAATTCTTTCTTTGTCTTGGTCAATGTTTTCATATAAATTACATGCATCTGAAACTACGAAGATGGGTTAACCATTTGCATAAGATGGCTGTTTTGCAATGCTGGACTTTGTTCATTTTACTTGCGCATCAGACTCTTGAATATGTACAGGATACGTCCTTTTGTTGCTAATTGGTCCAGTCTTCATATATTTTTTACTGATATCTATAACCACAAATTTTCTTACCAGCAGCGTGTCTGTCTGCATTTACGTTTAAAGCTCGTGCGTTTTCATTTGTCTTCGAATTGCTTAATTTATTAGCCATTAAAATTAGATAGCAATTCAACGTTATGTGTTTTTGCTTTCACATTGTATGATTTGGTATTGCACTACTGACAATTAAAGAAACAGGTCATTTTCGTGGTTCATTGTCAAAAGACTTTTCAAATCTCGAAAGCACGTTGTGTATTGAGTATCGACTATCGCAAAGTTATAGCGACAGCAGGGTTGGAGTACTAATTAAAAAGGCAATTTTCATTTTGTAACTTGCCAATATCGTAATTTTCCATACACGCGTATAAATTCATATATATATATATATATATATATATATATATATATATATATATATATATAATATATATATATATATATATATATGTTATACACATCCATATGACATGTATATACATATTTAAATAAAAATGAAAAACTATCTATGGTAATACACTAGATGTAGCATCAAAGAGAGATATGGGTTATTTGGTCAAAAGAAAATAGGGTTAAATTATGAAGTAATCTCAAATTACAAAAAAACTCCTTGTTTAGGTGTAATTACAATCACCAACTGACTATGAATCTTTTTTCACGTTCATCCTTATTGTTGAGTGTAGATTTTACACTCAATACGTTTACTTTACGTGGATCTTTTGTTTAGATTTAATTATATTTGTGCTTTAATTGATTGATTTTGTGTTTTATAGGTGAAAAACGAGAATTAGGTGTCCATGAAGGAAAAAATATTAAAAAGAAAGGAAAAAGTTGCAAATAAGGAAACAAATCAAATTGGAAGAAGGAATCTCGCCACAGCTTTGACAGTGTCCACCATTTCGAGGATATCTCTCTTATACGAACTCCGAATTAGGTGATTTTGACGGCATTGGAAAGCTAATTTCAAGGGCTACAATTCTTATTTACACAATATTCCAAAATTCGGACTCCAACATGGCACAAATCGACGAACAAATCCTGATGGCGAAAAGTGGCGGAAATTGATTTCTATTAGGTTTCCACTACTTCCTTATCAAGAAAAGCCTATAAAAGCAACAAGTCTCCACACCATAAGGACGAAATTTTACACCACAAAACATGAAGAACGAAGATCAACGAAGACTCAAGCATAGTTTTTCTTATTTATTTTATTTATTCTATTTTGTTTATCATAAGAATTACGAGTAGCTAAGTTTTTAATCTAGGATTTTGTTGGAACCCTATGTGGGGATGGTGAACCGGTTTTCTTGAGATTATGCAATTATGATTTTATGATTATTTCTTATACTTGTTTTGATTGTTAGTGCATGAACTTGATCAATTTATGTGCTTTATCTGTGATTATTGGGATTGACTCGACAGAGCTATTTTGATAATTAGACGGTAAGTATAAGAACCTTCGAGTAGTTTTCACCGGATGAGTGTGTCAATTGCATGTGGTGTCGTAGACATACAGATATCACCTAAGGTAGCCATTTACGAGACTTGTTAGTTAATGCTTTATTCATAATTTGTTTGCATAGACATATAGTGAACCATTTATGAATAATAGACTCATAATACACGCGACAGCGGGTTATGAGTAAATTAGTGTCTCGGGTTAATAATCATGAATCATATATTTCATAATTGAGGGGTTTTGGGTGAGCAATTCTTGCATAGGGGGAAGATAAAATCCTAGGTCTGTTTTTATTGATATTTTCTCGTGTTTAATTGCTTTCATAATTAGTTTAATTGTTTAATTGATTTTAATTGACAAACTTGCGTAGGCTGGATAAAAATCATAGTTGTTAGAATTTGGTACTTAGGATTAGATAATTTGAGTATTCCCTGTGGGATCGACATCCGACTCTTACGAGTCCACTTTTACTACTTGTTTGCGATACGTGCACTTGCGTGTTAGGTATTTAGCACCCAACACTTATGGTGACAAATTTAACAAAATCTTATAGATTCAGTAAAATGTTCTCTACTTTGTACTCGTTTTGTGCAAAAATGCAGTTTCTGATGCACTACAATCTGATATTTACAAGGCAAGAGACACATCTTATGATCACATCTTATGATCATCTTGTTTCAAAATGTGGAGCTCAAATGGAATAAAACGGATACAAACTAAATTTGACACTGCAAGGTATACGTGCAAGAAGATTTAATGTTAATGGATGATTGTAATTAACAAAACAAAAGGGTATTTTCGTAATTATGCCCAAGAAAATACCGTCATTTATATCCAAATATATATATATATATTATATATATATATATATATATATATATATATATATATATATATATATATATATATATATATATATATATATATATATATATATATATATATATATATATATATATATATATATATATATATATATATATATATATATATATATATATATATATATATAGATATAAAAGAGAAGGAAGCAGCAAAATCATGTTCAATTTTGTTTTTAACTTTTAATTAAGGGCAAATTACCAAAACCCCCCTGAGGTAAGGCTGAATAACGAAAATCCCTCCCATGTTTGCGTAATTACGAAAATCCCCCTGAGGTATGTTGTCGTCTAACAAATTTCCCCTACGGTGTTACTTCTAACGGAATCTTTTTGATTCCATGGAATATTCCTCTGAAAATGACATTCTTGCCCTTGAGAGATAAATTGTAAGCATTTTAATTACTTAGGGGGTAAATTGTAATTTTAAAACTATAATGTATTTCTTCATTTTATAATTATTAAAAAGATAAAATATATATAAAATAATTAAAGAAATCTCGTACCATTAAAAGTTTTTATTTGTTTTGTAATTTTTTTTATATATTTTGTTTATTCAATAAAATCGAGGTTACGCATTTTTGAAATATTCTCGTATTTCTTATTTTATGCTACAAATATTTTCAATAGTTTTTTTAATATTATGGTAATTGTCAATATATTATTATATTTTTTTCGTCAAAAGTAACACCGTAGGGGGGTTGTGTAATACTTAAAAAAACGTAGTTATTTTAATTTAAAACTATAATATATTTCTTCATTTTATAATTATTAAAAATATACAAAAAAATATAAAAAATAATTAAACATATCTTGTAACATAAAAAGTTTTTACCTGTTTTGTATTTTTTATATATTTTTATATTTTTTTGATTCAATAAAATTGAGTTTACATATTTTTGAAATATTCTCGTATTTCTTATTTTACGCTACAAATATTTTTAATAATTTTTAATATTTGTTTAATTATATTTCAATTTTAAACAAACGAAATGTAAAAAGTATATATTAAATATAAATAAATCATAATATTCCCTTGATTGTTTTTCAAATAACAAAAGCTACAACGGAAAAAACACATTTTCTATCAATTTAAACGGTCAAACACAGGTCAGAGGGGGATTTTCGTAATTATGCAAACATGAGGGGGATTTTAGTAATTAGACTTTACCTCAGGGGGGTTTTCGTAATTCTTTTATTTTTTTTACATATTTAACAGAAGGGTATAATAGACTTTTCACGTTTTCCGTTAAAAAAAAATCGGTCAACTGTTAGTCAAGGGGGTTTTTCATAATTACGAGAACATGGAGGGGATTTTCGTTATTCAGCCTTACCTCAGGGGGGTTTTGGTAATTTGCCCTTTAATTAATTGAAGTGAAAGTCGTTGGAGGGCAAACGAAAATGAGGAGGAAGTGTAGGCAATGATAGAATAAGTAGCAATTAAATAATTAAATAAAAGAAAGCCATTGAATTAGGGTGTCTGTTATTTCAAGTTTTCAACCCCCACTGACATCAACGCTTTTGTTTTAATCATTTGACTTCGTTGATAATAACATTCAGTTATTCACACACAGACACAAGCTGCATTGTAGAGAACCTTACAATTTATAAATAGGGGGGTATTAATTAATTCATCCAATCTCGAGAATCTCAAAGGAGAGAGAGATTCCCAGATCAGCACACCCTTTTTCAAAATATAAAAGATTCTCTCTCCCATTTACATGGAGGGTTTCTTCAGCTTCACTTTTTAGCTGCCCTCTATTTATTGCAATCTGAATTTCTTGAAAATCTCCCATTCCATTATCGGATTTTGAACTCAGGAGAAAGAGGAGTGGCGGCAGTGTTTCTTGAAAAAAAAGATTTTCGAGGGAATCTGAATCTGATTTGCTTAGTGTGCATCAGATTCTGCATCATCTTTTTTTTGTTGTGTGGTATAATCTCTCTCTCTCTCTCTCTCTCTCTCTCTCTCTCTCTCTCTCTCTCTCTCTCTCTCTCTCTCTCTCTCTCTCTCTCTCTCTCTCTCTCTCTCTCTCTCTCTCTCTCTCTCTCTCTATTTATTTATTACAGCGAAGCAGCGTTATTGTGGGTTCGTTTGTTTAGTTGTGTGTGGGTCTGTATCACAGAAAAATCCCATTAAAAAAAACATGAGGTGTTAAAAATGGTGTATCTATTATTGCTTGTGATTAAACGAGATATTTTGATGTACTTGGTTTTTGATTAGTTGACTTCATAATCTACTGTACTCTACTTTATTAGCCTGTTTTTGCACGTTTTGATTAATTATATTGCTATTTTTGTGATAAGTATTTAATTTCTTGAAAAAAAAAATCGAATTCTTGGCAATTGTAATAGTAATTATCATGGTAGGCACTTCTTACGGCATGTTTGTTCGAGTCTTGATCTATCTATGGTTGTTGAGGCATTTCGTTTTCTGACAGATTCGTGTCCGGTTTTTTTTTTTCGTTTTTTTTCGACAGGATTATTCAAGGATTCCCACAATTTTATCGATCGAGGAAGGAGAAGTTGTATCGAGTCGATTGAAAATGTATTTGGTGGAGAGTAAAGGAGGTGCAATAGCTTGTATGCTGTTAGCTTTGTTTTTCTTGGGCACATGGCCTGCGATATTGACGCTACTCGAAAGGAGGGGCCGTCTCCCCCAACACACTTATCTCGATTACACGATCACAAATCTATTGGCTGCTGTTATCATTGCTTTCACGTTCGGTGAAATAGGAAATGGCACGATCGAGAAGCCGAATTTCTTGAATCAGCTTTCTCAGGTGCGATCCATTGATTTTATCCTCCGATATAAATTCTTCGATAATAATTATTTGGATAGTGATTATTTTTCTTGGACAATTGATGTAGGATAATTGGCCGAGTGTAATGTTTGCAATGGCTGGTGGGATTGTATTGAGCCTCGGAAATCTGGCGACGCAATATGCGTGGGCGTTCGTCGGTTTGTCAGTGACTGAAGTGATTACGTCGAGTATAACCGTTGTAATAGGTACTTACTATATATATATATATATATATATATATATATATATATATATATATATATATATATATATATATAGAATATGTTCGTTTTCTATGTTTTCGTTTTGCACGACTACCGCTTTTACATTTTGCACTGTTTCGGTTATTGTGTAGGGACAACTTTGAATTATTTCTTGGACGACAAAATCAACAAAGCCGAGATTCTTTTTCCCGGTGTTGGTTGTTTTCTGATTGCTGTTTGTTTTGGTTCGGCTGTTCATTCGTCCAACGCAGCAGATAATAAAAAGAAGCTCACTACTTTCTCTGATGATACTAAAGATGGCGAAATGTACGTATTCGTTTAGTAGTAATTCAACAAGTCACACATAATTTAGTAAGTGCATTGATATTAGTGTCGGGTTATTTTTTGACAGGATAAACGATGCTCGTGCCTCGGAAACATACGCAAAAAAGGGTACGAGGATATCGTAATTTCTTTATTTTTTTTTTCTAATTCTTTTTTTCTTCGTGTTTTCATCTTGAAGTTATACATATATCTTACTAATAGATCTGGAGAATGGAAGTGCTTCAAATGAGAAGGCAAAGTTCGGGACCGCACATTTCCTCATCGAGCTCGAGAACAAAAGGGCAATTAAGGTTTTTCGCTACGCCTTTCTAAATTTTTTTAATGTGATAAAAAAAAAAGTTACTTTCGAATTGGTTGGCCGTTATATATTTCGGCATGATTTTTATTTTTTTCTTTTCTTGAAATGTCAGGTTTTTGGGAAGGGCACTTTGATCGGGTTGTCGATAACTTTCTTCGCGGGACTTTGCTTCTCTCTCTTCAGCCCAGCTTTCAACCTCGCCACTAATGATCAATGGAACACATTAAAAAACGGAGTTCCACACTTGAGCGTATACACTGCATTCTTCTACTTCTCGGTTTCTTGCTTTGTGTTAGCTATAATTCTCAACATCACCTTCTTGTATAAGCCCGTTTTGAATCTGCCCAAATCATCGATAAAGGCTTATTTATCGGACTGGGAGGGTAGATGGTGGGCCCTACTGGCCGGGCTCTTGTGCGGGTTCGGAAACGGGCTTCAGTTCATGGGCGGTCAAGCCGCTGGCTATGCTGCAGCTGATGCTGTTCAGGTCAGTTCAAATTCATCACTGCATATATTGTTTTATTAATCATGAAGTAAATTACGCTATAACGGGCCTCGTTTGGTTGGAAAGATATGCGCTTGTGATTAATTAAGATAAAATCTCGATTACAGGCACTTCCGTTAGTGAGCACGTTTTGGGGTGTGCTTTTGTTCGGAGAGTACAGAAGATCGTCGAGGAAAACATACGTACTTTTAATTGGCATGTTGTCGATGTTCATTGTTGCTGTTGGAGTTCTTATGGCTTCGTCGGGTCACAGGAAGTAGTTTCTCTTGGATGCGAAAGAATGTTTAAAGATTAAAAAAACAAACAAACGTGTACTTGTTTAGGGTTGAATTCGTTTCGATAACACGTAAAAGAAGTTGTATAGGAAAGTGTATTCGTTGTTCTTGGCATCAATCGATTAGTCGGTTTTTATTTGTAAAGAAACCAATAATCTCGTTAACATCTTTGTTGTTGTAGTTGTTGCCTATGGTGGTAGAAAATCGAAAATTCCTCTTATCCGGAAATCGCGCAAGAAGAAATAATAACTTCCAAGGTGGACAATGAATTAGCACAGCGAGTCGGTCGTTAACTTCAACGCTTGAAATCGAGAAAATTGTTGGGCTATATAAAAATCATTTGATTACTCACAATCTCAAAATTTATTTGTTTTACGAAAACATCGAGTTACTGTAAAAAGCGATGATTCAAAGTACTGTAAAAAGATCTACGCAATGCCTGAAGCTCCTGCCTAGTCAACTTTTTCGTCTGACGAACTTATAAACCAGTTTGCCTTCCATGCAACTGAAGGCGACAGTAGGCGTTCGGTTTTCCAGCCCAGTGACGTAAGCTGCAAAGTAAGGTTATAATAAAAATTAAATTCCAAAAATCAATACGAAATACAGATTCTCTCTAGAAGTAGAGATGTAAAAAAATGCGCAATGAAAACCGATCTACCTTAAGAACAAAGGATTCGTAGTTTTTAGCCATCCATGATTGGCTCTCGAAATGCATAGATCTGTCTTTGTCGTCAAGTTTTGCCAAGACGAGAGCATGCACAAAAGCCTGTAAGATATCTGCTGCTGCTGAATCTTTATGCATAACGACACTGATTGCACTCTTTCTTGCAAGTAGCATGTACTTTCCTGTCGAACCGAAAAGAAGTTAACACAACAACATTCTTGATTTAACTCCGTGAATGAAGAAAAATAAAGTACGTAAATGAGCTTAACCTTTTTTGTAATAAGAGCTGGCAAGATGTGAGAGGTCCACCCTGTTTTCAATCGAAAGAAAATTTATTGATCATTACACATAGGGTTTCAGACCAAGTCGAAGACAATGCAGCGATCCAATGTGCTAAATGTAGTAGTCGGGAAAAGGCATTAGATGACAAAGAGCAGTGACGAAACAATAAGAATAAAGTTGAAACGTACACTTGATCACTGTTGAGTGAAGAGATCCTGACACCTAATTGTACCCGTTGATACAAACATTTAACCGTATTCGCTGTCCACGAAGTCGTCCACACAGGTAAAACATGCTCCATTACCGATACCTGTTTTGGAGAAAGAACTAGCAGACCATGCACGGAACTCTCGTGTCAGCATGTTGAAACGCATATATGAAGAAGAGTAATGGAAAGTCAACTACTTAACTACATGGATGTATAACCGAATAATAAATATGGAGACTAAAGAGTTTATTTCAACTCACCTTGACCAGTTTCCATGTAATGCGACAAAAGAATCGAGCTTCTTTCGCAATTTAACGTAGCCAATGAAAGGCAACGGACAGCCTTGTAATTTGCTGCAAAGCCCCAAGAAACAGCACATAAAGTACAAGAAAAAAAATGAATACTTGTGCAGTTGCAGTAAATATTCTCAAATTCAGACGTGATTAAATTGTCGTATTAGTAGGAAATATGAGAAGTCGATTAAGGAGACTAACCATACATGTGAAAGACGGTAAGGGACAGAAAACAAAACCAAATGGCGGTTGCGTGTCCCGTAGTAATGTGAGCGAGGAACATTCCTAAAGCCATGCCAACCATTGTTGCAATCGTCTCTTGGCTACCTTCCTATTCGCGAAGGGAGCAATTTAGCCTAGCTCGATTAATCACAATTTATGTTACTCCAATTTCTTGCTTGAGCTTGAGAATGAAATACGTTACCTTAGCTGATATATCAGCTGCATTGTTCTGAAGTGCAAAATGCTGTGTTAAAGCGGCTCTTGTAGCACCACTGGCAACCCCAGCTAGTTAGCAGCATGACGATGAAAATAAAACGGAGTAGAAATGGTCAATAATTATATTCAGGCACCGAAAATCAAAATGGTCAGTGGAGCTTGGATAACTATTGAAACACGGTTTTGTAACTTACTGAATGACCGTGATATGCTTCCCAAGCATACAATGAAGACAAATGCTGATGGAAATACTGGGGAAACGAGGTCCATCAACATCCCTGCAACAATTTTACATTTCAGTGTAATAGAATTTGTCGGAGAAATTGATAAAAATAGCAACTATAAGAGATAAATGGTCAAAATACTATAAAGAATCACCATAAAGCCCATTTTGCAAAACAAAAAAAAAAAAAAAAAAAAAAAAAAAAAAAACGTGAAGACAGTGTTACCGAGGTCATTCATGAGATCTGCAACAAGACGCCACATCTTGGCATTGCTATCCAGGTTTGCCCCCTAAAAGAAACGGAAACGTGCTCTTATAAGCCTGCTTTAATTTGACCAGACATAACGTTTGTCGGGCCTGTTTTAATAGCACGTTAACACTGATTTTTATTCCAGATGGCAGTTCATATAATCGAAGTCTCGAGATGCTGTAGTACACAGTTAAAATAAATCAAGAAGCGCCAAAAAATACCTGGTAAAATGTAAATAAGATACCTCCAAGCATTCCTGTTAAATCTCTCAAAAACCACTGCAATTGTTTTCAAAAGGAGAACTTCAGAAAGGGGGAAAAGACATCCACCGAGAATTTTCAAATGAGTAACAAGACTTCACGTAATATATATAAATATACCAGAAACGTGGCTCCGATTACTGTAGCAGACTTCTCGCCAACCCCAATAGCACTTAGAAGAGCCTTAAGAAATTAAGGAATTAATAAGTACTAGATATGCCATGGAAAATGTCTTAAACATTAATCTACGTTTGTAATCAATATATCACCTGGGTCGAAAGCATTGTTCTGATGTAAGTCGAAAGGCCCTGCAAACGAAATAAAATCAATAAACGCCTCGTAAAAAATTGGCAAGAGGCTCCAAATTGAATTCAAAGACTGCACAAAGATATGATTCCCAACCTGCAACGAGTCCCATACTTGAAAAGGAACATAATCGGGAGTCACACTGCTAGGAAATCCCTGCATTTTTACACACATTTCAGACAAAAAAAGCAGTTATTCTACGACGAAGCAAGCGTAATCAAAACGAAAGCTAAAAGTTCAATTCTCATAGCTCGTGACATTAATATTTCCGAAATTATGGGAAGAAAACCTAAAATTGACAATTGTTTTCGAATAAAAAGCATACATTTTTTCTTCCAAACAGCTCAAATCATGGATGAATTTAAAAAAAAAAAAAAAAAATCCCTCCCCTGAAAACGAAGACGATAACATATAGATACATTTCGCATGATCAATAAATCATATTAAATCAAGCCAATAAGCAAAATAATTACTACTTAATAAGCATTCAACAACAAGTCCTCTCCTAGCACCATTAAATTAAGCACCAATTTTTATTTATTTTTACCTCGGGAACAAAGGCGTCGAGGATTCTCCTAGAAAGATGATTGAAACGGCGAGAGGATTTCTGAACGGAGTCTCCGGCGACTGTGATGGTGGCGGTCTTCGTAAGCTTTGACGAATCGATGCCGTTCCATTCCTCAATCACGGCGGTTTCCGATCGGAGCTGCCGCGCTGAAGTGCTATCTCCTTCCATCGCAGCTTCTCCAGTATGCTCTGAAACTGCTGCCAGTTTATTTTAATTGGGAATTGAGAGATTCACCCCATAACTTCCCACTATTTGCTTTTCGGCCCCTAACATCTGGTATTTCTTCCATGTAAACCCTCCGAAATTTCTACCTTTTTTTTTTTGAAATATAAATTCAATTTATGGGTTGATGTATTTGAAAAAATAACCTTTAATTTGTCGTCTTATTCTTCTAAATTGTCTCAAATATAATTCTAAAATGAATTTGCTGAGTTAATGTTTTTGAGTTTTGATCTATTAACGTAACTAATCAAGTTTAAACACATATTTTAGTTCGATAAGATATGAAGCTCGATTCGAATTCAAATATCATAAATTATCTACACAAATCAAGCTACTTGGATCCGATTCGTGTTACATTAATTAAGTCTCGTTCGAGCTCGACAACTACTTGAATCCAACTACTTGAATCCGATTCGTGTTACATTAATTAAATCTCGTTCGAGCTCGACAAACCAATTAAAGGAAAAAGAAATGGGCTTTCTAAATCAATATGGAGGTCATAAGAGTTAAATAACACAAATTGCAGATGGCCATAAAAATAAATAACAATAATAAGTAAATTATTTTAATTATATGAAGGAAAAGTGTCAATAACTTTATGTCAAATAAAGTGAAAATAAGAAAATAAGGGCAAAATAATAATTGCCAATGGAAATAAAGTGAAAATAAGAAAATAAGGGCAAAATAATAATTGCCAATGGAAATAAAGTGAAAATTAGAAAAGAAGGGCGAAATAGTAATTGCATATGGAAATAAAGTGAAAATAAGAAAAAATAAAAATTAGAAAAGAAGGGCAAAATGATGGTAATTGCATATGGAAATAAAGTGAAAATAAGAAAAAATAAATTCGCTAGAAAGAGGGGTCGAACCTCTGACCTTGTGGTTAACAGCCACACGCTCTAACCAACTGAGCTATTCCAGCTTTGTTGTTAAACTATCTCCAGTTTAGTTTATATTTAAATACATTCACCAATTTTCCAGTTCATTTGTATATGCTTCTCTGCGCCGCCGTAAGCGGCGGGAGAAAGACACACAGAGATGAGGAAAACAGCTCTGTACATGCTTTCAAGACGACGATCCTTTTCATCGGACCCAGAAATCCCAACCCTTTACTCCTTCCTCCAACCCTCAATTTTCTCACTCAAAAGAACCACCAATCAACGGCAGCAACCAATCATCCCTCCACCCAATTCCCAACAAAACCCCGCTTCCAACCCCCAAAAATCCAATCTCGAAGCCACCCTCCAGCAATCCCTCTCCGACAACAACACCGACGAGGCCTGGAAATCATTCAAATCCCTAACAAGCTGCTCCTCCTTCCCCAGTAAGCCCCTCACAAACTCCTTAATTACACACCTATCCTCCCTCCCCAACACCCACAATCTCAAGAGGGCATTTGCTTCATCAGTTTTCTTGCTGGAAAAAAACCCATCTCTATTAGAACACAAAAGCGCGGCGGCCCTTTTGGATTCCATGAGAACCGCCAACGCCGCCGCACCTGCTTTCGCATTGGTTAAGAGCATGTTCAAGAACAGATTCTTCATGCCGTTTGAGATGTGGGGATCTGTGCTCGTCGATATTTGTCGTAAAAATGGGAGCTTTGCTCCCTTCTTGGGAGTTTTCCATGAGAGCTGCAGGGTTGCTTTTGATGAGAAGATTAATTTCATGAAGCCTGATTTGGTTGCTTGTAATGCTGCATTGGAGTGTTACTGTCGAGAAGTCGAATCGGTTGTTGGTGCGGAGAAATTGGTCGAAACTATGTCGGTTCTAGGGGTTAGGCCGGACGAGATCAGTTTCGGTTTACTTGCTTATTTGTACGCTTTGAAGGGGCTCGATGAGAAGGTGGTTGAGTTAGAGGGTTTGATTTGTAAGCTTGGTGTTTCTGATAAACGACACTTTACTCATAGTTTAATTTGCGGCTATTTGAAATCGGGCAAGTTCGAATCGGTTTCTGATGCGGTACTGCGCGGTTTGAAAGAAGGGGATGGGCTAGGGTTTAGTCAAGAAACTTGTAACGAAGTGGTGAAAGGGTTTGTGCAGAACGGCGATTGCAATTGCAAGAGTTTAGCCGATTTGATAATCGAAACCCAAAAACTCGAACCTTCATCTATTACGGTGGAGCGAACTTTCGGATACGGTGTGATCACTGCCTGTGTTAATCTAAGTTTACTAGACAAGGGTCATTCGATTCTTGATGAAATGAATGCTCAAGGGGCTACGATCGGCCTAGGCGTTTACGTGCCGATTCTGAAGGCTTACTGCAAAGAGCAAAGAACAGCCGAAGCTGCTCAATTAGTGACGGAACTTTCTAGTTTAGGACAAAGGTTGGATCTTTGTACCTACGATGCCCTAATCGAGTCGTCAATGTCGAGCCAAGATTTTCAGTCTGCGTTTTCGATCTTTCGCGACATGAGAGAAGCAAGAATGCACGACTTGAAAGGCAGTTACTTGACGATCATGACGGGCCTAACCGAGCATCATCGGCCCGAATTAATGGCCGCTTTTCTCGACGAGGTTGTTGTGGACCCTAGGATCGAGATAGGTACTCATGACTGGAATTCGATTATTCACGCTTTTATTAAGGCTGGGAGATTGGAGGACGCGAGGAGAACTTTCCGGAGGATGGTTTTCTTGCAGTTCGAGCCGAACGAGCAGACGTATTTGTCGCTTATTAACGGGTTCGTGAGCGTGGAGAAGTACTTTAGCGTATTGATGCTGTGGAACGAGGTTAAGAGGAAGGTTTCGTGTAGTGGAGACGGAAAGTTTCGATTGGATAGTAGCTTGGTCGATGCGTTTTTGTACGCTTTGGTGAAGGGCGGGTTTTTCGATGCTGTGATGCAAGTGGTGGAGAAATCGCAAGAGATGAAGATATTTGTCGACAAGTGGAGGTACAAGCAAGCGTTCATGGAGAAGCATAAGAAGCTGAACGTGTCGAAGGTGAGGAAGAGGAATTTCAAGAAAATGGAAGCTTTGGTTGCTTTCAAGAATTGGGCTGGTTTGAATTCTTGATTTAGTGTCGCGTCGGCATTTTTTTGTGTAAAGGCGAAACTTTTTTAAAGAAGGTTTATCGGTTCGAACATCGAACAAAAGTCCATCGTACGCGGTTTATCGGTGCTCCTTTTTAGGGTGATGAGTTGATTTCGTTTGTTGCAATCGAAAATAATCGGATAGTTACCGTTTTGTTTTTTGCCTTAGTAGGATTCACGTGTCGATTTTGACGATAAAGGTCGATTTTTGTACCTGTGTATTGTTGTGAAGTAAGAATGGGAACTTCTTCTTCATCAAAAAGCTCCATGAATGAATAATGTGTATGATTAGAATATGTTCAAAATGTACAGAAGTGAAACTTAAAAGCTGATTTTTTTTTGTTAAGGCAAGAGTTGCAACTGTAGATGTTTGCAAAAGTATATAAACTCTTTAAAAAACATTAAAAATGAAAAGAAAAAAATAAATAAATATGAAGTATGAAGTATCACTCAAATTCAACTCCAATCCTATTGCATTCCATTCCCTAGTGTGAATACAATAAGTTGATTCATTGAATCATATTATTGCGGCGCGTGTCTGCATTCAAACCAAAAAAAGAGAAGAAAATATTGAAATTTGAATTCAAAATGTAAGGGAGAATTACATTTTCACCCCTGGTGTTTCATCGGCTTTCACTTTTGGTCCCCATTGTTCAAAAGTCAACAAAATACACATCTAAAGTTCACTTTTATATGCCTTTAGTCCGCTGCGTCACTTGCCAGTTAACATCTACTAGAAAACATTATTTTGGGGCAAAAACTAAGGGATTTTTTTTTTCCTTTTTTCTTTTAGTTGCAAAATAAGGAAAAGTAAAAGCAAAATAATAGTTAAAACTATATTATTCTTTAACCCCAAACAAATTTCAATTTCAATTTTTGCCCTAAAATAGTGTTTAAATTAGATGTGAACGGGGACAAGTGTGTTTAAAATTGAACTTTCGATCAATATTTTGTCTATATTGGAAAACAATGGGGACCAAAAATGGAATCGGGTAAAACATGGGGACCAAAATACAATTCTCCCTAAAAAGTAACGAAAAAGAAATAAACATTTTAAAAACCGAAAAGAACTCTAATTTAACTGCAACTAAAGAAATAATGACAGAAAAAGGCAAACAGATGAATACAAAATACGCCTACATTCAAGCCTCGGATCATCGAATCTCCCACCGAACATTCCAAAAGTTGTTTCTCTTATATATATATATATATATATATATATATATATATATTCCCCACTCGCACTCTCTCACTTGCCGTTTGCTGAAAGATTAATCATCATCACCATCAACAACTGAAGAAATCATCACACTATACACAAAAGGGTTCCATTTATTTCAGGTAATTTCTTCCTATTGCTCTCTTTATTTCAATTTCAATTTTTTTTTATTGGTTATTGATCCTTCAATTCTTGAATTTTACTACTCCCGCGCGTGTGTGCACTATGATTGATTAGGCTGTGGAATTATTTTTTTTCAGTTCATTCATGGGTGTAATTTCTTTTAGATATATACATGTTGCAGAGTATCATCTCTCTCTCTCTCTCTCTCTCTCTCTCTCTCTCTCTCTCTCTCTCTCTCTCTATGATTATGATGTGTATTGTTGCTGAAGTAATGATTTTCATGTTTCTGAGGAATGTGGTGGATCCCTTATACTCAATTTTAAATACCCTTTTTCTTGCCTTTTCATTTAAATAAACAATTTCGAATTTAAAATATTCTTTAATGTGGTGATCTGTACTCATTTATGTTCGGTTCTTTCGATTCTTATTGATTTCTCTTCATTTCAGGTTGAATGCAATGAAAATCCTCCTCCACCTTTTCGCGGTCTTGTGCATTTTCTTAAGGCTCGAAGAGGTGAAATCGCACGGGGTTCAACCTCTTTCGGCAATTGCTATCGAAAAGGCTGTTTTTGCTTTAGACAGTACGGCTTACATTAAAGCTTCTCCATCGGTTCTTGGAGTCGATGTAAGTCTTGCATTCATCCGAATATGATACTTTGTGCAGTTCTAAATCGAAAATTATCGTGATGAACTGATGCAAATATAATGTTTTCATTTCGCAATTCCAAGAAACTCAATTATTTAGATGGTTAAAATTTTTTCGACTTTTAAAACAATTTTTCTTTTTTCTCGTAGGAGAAAAACAAAGAATGGGTTACTGTAGAATATAGCAGCTCAAAACCATCGATCGATGACTGGATCGGCGTATTTTCTCCTGCCAATTTCAGGTAAAGACTTAAATATTTATGCAATTTCATTTGTTTTCGACTTTTTTTCCTCATTCGATATGTGGTAAAAATTCTAGAATTGTGTGTGTGTGTTTTTTCGGAATTTGATGAAATCGTACTTAACATTTTCAGCTCATCCACCTGCCTCCCGGAAAATCCGAGAGTTGGCCCACCGTATTTATGTACAGCTCCGATAAAGGTTTTCTCCAATTGCATATTGCAATGATTTTGTTCAAGTCATTAACTTAGAAACGTGATATTTACAAAGAGGCTAAACAAATTCATATTTGTATATTTTCATTTTTTTTGCAGTATCAGTTTGCGAATTTCAGCAACTCTAAGTATAAAGACTCGGGCAAAGGATCTTTGAAGCTTCAGTTGATTAACCAGCGATCGGACTTCTCGTTTGTTTTATTTTCCGGCGGTGTGTCGAATGTAGGTATCCAATTTATACAGTTTCAAGACAATTTTTTTTATAGATTTCCGCTTTCTTTGTGGGATATTTTCTCGTACTTAATTTTGTGTCAACTTTGCCCTTTTACCTTGCAACAGCCAAAAGTGGTTGCAGTTTCAAATACAGTCGCCTTTGCTAATCCAAACGCGCCTCTATACCCACGTCTAGCTCAAGGAAAGACATGGAATGAAGTTAGTTTCCGATTTTTTTTTTTTTAAATATATAAATATTCACACTATAACATTGGACCATTACGTACACAAGTCGAGCAAACGACTAATTTCATAATCTTGTGCACAGATGACTGTAACCTGGACTAGTGGATACGGTATCGATTTAGCCGAGCCTCTCATCGAATGGGGTCCGAAAGGAGGGCAACAGATACGATCTTTAGCGGTTACTCTGACTTTCGACCGCAATAGCATGTGTGGTGCGTTGAAATCTCCCTCGTCTCGGTTTAACTTTTCGATACACACCGAAATTTATCGTTCGTATTAAAAATAATATGAACTATCTTCCTGTATCGAGTGAGACAAATATGCAGAGAAAACTTATATAAGAAGTTCATTTCGTTGAATAGATGAACGGGAGTTCTTGATTTGAAGATTTACGGTAAAATTTTAAATGCGAGGCGCACGATTTTGTAGGTGCCCCTGCAAGAACCGTTGGATGGCGTGATCCTGGATTTATTCACACTAGTTTCTTGAAAGAGTTATGGCCCAACTCACCGTACGTTTCTCTTCCATTACCTTATGGCACAGTCTCGATTTCGACCTCCTTTGACGTTTGATAATTTAATATTTGACGTTGAAAGCATTTTGTAAATTCAATTTTTATAGCTAAATAGGCCTCGTTGTTGATTTTTTCAGTTACACGTATAAATTGGGGCATAAATTGCTCAACGGTACGTATATCTGGAGCGGTAATTACCAGTTCAAAGCATCTCCGTATCCCGGTCAGAACTCTGTGCAACGAGTTATCATTTTCGGTGACATGGGAAAGGTTCGACTCTTTCCAGAAGATTCTCTTTTTTCTTGTTCCAGATTAAAGGGATTATGAATTTCATTTACATTAACGTCGCGTGATTGAGAAGTGTTCGTTTTTTTTTTCACTTTATAACTGCAGGATGAAGCCGATGGTTCGAACGAGTATAATAATTTCCAACGAGGCTCCCTCAACACTACAAAACAGCTCATCGAAGATTTGAAGAATTACGATATTGTATTTCATATCGGAGATATATGTTATGCTAATGGATATCTTTCGCAGTGGGATCAGTTCACTTCTCAAGTCGAGCCAATCGCTTCGAGAGTACCGTACATGATTGCCAGGTGGAGTGATTGGTTGACAATGCACGTAATTTATCGTTTTTTTATTTTTATTTATGTAATATTATTGTTGTTGGTTACGATATCTGCAGTGGCAACCACGAGCGCGACTGGCCTGGAACGGGTTCGTTTTATGGGAACATGGATTCGGGTGGAGAATGTGGTGTCTTGGCTGAAACTATGTTTTTCGTTCCTGCTGAAAATCGAGCTAAATTCTGGTACGTCGAATATTATATTTTTTATCAATTTTGTGTGTTGTGACTAGGGGTGCAAGTTGGAACGGAAATTCCAATTTCCGCCGGTTCCGATCCAAAAAGTTTCGATTTTGGAACAACTTTTTTTTATTTCGACTTCCGAAATTCCGATTTCCGAATTTTTCTGATTTTTTTGGATTGGAATTGGAGTTATATAAAAAATAGTTGGAATTTACGATTTCCGATTTCCGATCCGATTTAATTTCCAAAATTAATTCTGAAAAATTCCAATTTTTTCCCAAAAAATACACCTATAAATAATATATATTATATCATACTTATTATAATTTTTTTTTATTTTTTCTTCTGAAACATTAATTTGATTAACTTTTGTTTTAAGATTTTAACATATGAGTTGTTGTTAGAGGGTTTATTGGAAATTATGATGTTGTTTATTTTTATTTATTTTTTTGAAGTAGTTATTAGTTTCACTTTTTTGGACTTCGATGTTCTTTTTTTTGGAAAATTATGATTTTTTTAGAAAATTTCCGCTGTGATTTCTGATTTTTTTTTTCCGAAATTCCGTAATTTCCTGGCATTTTGGAATTGGAATGAATTTTCAGATTTCAAAAAAAATTGGAATTGGAATTGATTTTGTACTTCCGAAATTTTTGGAAATTTTCCGAAAAGGGTAATTCCGATCCAATCCATCCGACTTTCACCCCTAGTTGTGACGAAATTTGCAAAAAATGTTTTTTTGTTTTTTTTTTATTTTTCATGGAAAGATATTATTTGTAATAAAAAAAATTACTCGACTTCTATTATCCAAATTGATTTCGTCTATATTCTTGTGGTAGGTACTCGACCGACTATGGAATGTTCCGTTTCTGTATAGCAGACACAGAACATGATTGGAGAGAAGGAACTGAACAATACAAATTTATCGAGCACTGTTTGGCATCGGTGGATAGACAAAAACAACCATGGCTAATATTCATTGCGCATCGTGTGCTCGGTTATTCTTCAACTGATTTTTACGCAAACGAGGGCTCCTTTGCTGAACCAATGGGAAGAGACGACCTTCAAAAACTATGGCAGAAGTATAAAGTTGACATTGCTTTTTACGGGCACGCTCACAGTTACGAACGGACTTGTCCTATTTACCAGGTAATAAGTTTTAATTTTTGATAATCCGATCCAAAAATCTCCGATTTTAGAACAAATATTTTCATTTTGAATTCCGAAAGTTCCGATTTCTGATTTTTTTGAAACGGGGTTGGAAGACAAATTAGATTCCGATTTCCAAAAATATTTTCAAAAATTTCCGTTTCCCCGTTGAAAATTACACTTCTAATATGAATATTATTATGTATTTTGTACTATATGTAGCCAAAAAGTTGGAATTTTTCCGAATTCCGTCGATTCAATTCGAAAGTTTCCGATTTCGGAACAATTTTTTTCTTTCCAATTTCCGAAATTTACGATTTCCGCATTTTTTACGAACCAATACGATTGGCATCATATTTCTCAAATTTTCTCATCAAATCGAAATCGTTTAATACAATTTACAGTTTATCTCTTTGGTTGGTGCAGAATATATGTACGAGCAACGAGAAGCATTATTACAAGGGTAGCTTAAACGGAACCATACACGTGGTGGCTGGAGGAGGGGGTGCCAGCCTGTCGGATTTCTCGACTTTTACACCAAGGTGGAGTCTTTTCCGAGATTCCGATTACGGATTTGTGAAGTTGACTGCGTTTGACCACTCGAATCTGTTGCTCGAGTACAAAAAGAGCAGCAATGGAGAGGTTTACGACTCGTTGAGAATATCGCGGGATTATAGAGATATATTGGCTTGTGCTGTAGATAGCTGCCCCAGTGTGACCCTTGCTTCTTGATTGTCATCTCACTTTTTTACAGTCTTCTCAGTTCAATGCAATACAAGTTTTTTTTACCTATTTTACCCTCTCTCACCATGAATTAATTTGCTTTTTTATCATGTCATTTGATATTTTATACATAATATTAAATTTTTATTTAAAATTAAAAATTTATATAGGGTAAATTACACCTACACCCCTAAGGTATACTAAAATAACTTTAAGGTCCCTGTAGTATCGGTAATTACAATCACCCCTAGCACGTTGTTAGAAACCTTATAAATTATAATGCATTGTATAAGTTATTTCGTTAGGGTTCTAACAAACTATTAGTTTCAGGCAGTGGTGAAGACTACTACAGTCTACAAGAAATTTAAAGTTATCTTAGTATACATCAGAGATGTAGGTGTAATTTACCTTATATATATAAAGAGTAAATTACGATAAAGTCTATTAAAAAAATCCTTCTTGAGAAATTACATCTAGACCCCTGTAGTTTGTAAATTTATTACATCCACCTCTTACAAAATGTAAGAAATGTACAAACTGCAGATGTGGATCTAATTATGAAAAAAGGAGGGGTCTTTTCGTAAACAAACGGTATGAATGAATGAGGGTCTCAAATTCACAATCCACAATCTAGTGGCTCACAAACACCCCGGTGACACTTGCAAACAAGCCCTTGTCTTCCACTCAAAATATATAATAAAATAAAATAAAATAAACATCATATACCAAATCAAGGTTCGCGCCATCCACTACAAGACCGTGATTTATATCCGACCAATTAATATTTGACCTGTACCCACACTGTAATGATCAATGACCATTTCCATTTCTTGATTTTCAACACACCGAATCATTTCTTGCATCAACAAGATCTTCACTTTATATATATAGGATAGGATTTTATAATTGCTTTTGCTTTGTATGAAGAAATGGATTTATGGGTTATTGCAGCAGCCGCCGGTGCTGGATATGTAGCCAAGAACTTGCAGAATCTGTCTCTTGATACCAAAGAAACCCTAATTGGATCTTCTTCTTCTTCTTCCTCCAAATATTCGTACAATTTTCGATCGGAATCGAGGAATCTCCTGCAGCAGTTGAGAGATAGAACTTGCCCGTTACGCAGATTAGAGCAAACGGTAGCTGCAGCTCGAGATGACGTGGATGATCATGATCATGATCAGATGACGACTGATGTCAGGGGCACGGAATCTCGTGTTGCTTCGGAGAAAATTAGGTTCGTCGAGGATTATAATAACATCGGATGGATTTCCAGTTCGCGCCCGATGTTGTTCGAGAGTTTGGAAGTTGAAGATGGTAAAATTAGAAACCTCGGAAACAAGTTCACTAGACCGGGAAAGCTGTCGACTTCGTGTTTGGAATCGACTAAA